>NW_022589722.1:20829522-21330818 GCF_004348235.1 Phoca vitulina | reverse complement strand
GAGGGGGTGTGGCTGGTTCGTGAGGGTGTGGCTTGGCAGTGATGGGGAGGGGCTGGTTGGCGAGGGTGTGGCTTGGCAGTGATGGGGTGTGGCTGGTTGGTGAGGGTGTGGCTTGGCAGGGATGGGGGTGTGGCTGGTTGGCAGGGGTGTGGCTGGTTGGTGAGGGTGTGGCTTGGCAGTGATGGGGGTGTGGCTGGTTGGTGAGGGTGTGGCTTGGCAGGGATGGGGTGTGGCTGGTTGACGAGGGTGTGGCTTGGCAGTGAGGGGGTGTGGCTGATAAGGGAGGGTGTGGCTTGGCAGTGAGGGGGTGTGTGGCAGTGTTGAATGTGGCTCCTGGGGCTCAGGCTTGCCCATCCAGTGGGGGCAGTTGCCAAGACCAGGGAATCTGGTTACGGTCCTTCACAGTACTTTATACTAATCACACTTACAACGAAATAATTAATTGGGCCGTCGGTTGTCTTCCTGGTGAACTAGAAATCGGACCCAAATAGAGACCATACCTGCTTTCTTCACTCCGTGTCCCCAGCACCTAGCATGAGGTCTTGCTCATTATAGGTGCTCCATGTCCTATTTGTGAAATGCAAATGATTTGTGGTTTATCAGATCTACCTTTCCATTAACTGATTGGGTTCTTAGGCTTATTTCTAGCGTTAAGGTTTTAGGGATCAATTAATAATACCCCTCCCTTCCAGGTCTGAGATGAGAATAGATGGAGAGGCATGGGACCAAGCACAGAGAGATCAGAATACCACTTTTTGTTAAAACCATTTGGAGAATGAATGTGTCTCAACCAGGTAGACTTACTTCCTCACCCAAATTAGACAGTCTTAGCAGCAAAGTAAACATCAGTTTCTCCCCCTGGAGACCTGTGACCCAGGCTCTCCACAGGCTGACGGCCCCAGAAAGAACAGGGAAGCAGGGCCAGGCTGAGCATGCGCAGATCCTTCACACAGATGCACAGTCAGATGTAGGCTCCTCTTTCTTAGGATGGAGGAAGCGGCAGGTGCCATGAGAGACCAGGATTGCTGTTCTGGTAGAGCTCAACTCAGTCCTCTGGGGACCCTGCACAATGAGGTAGAAGGGTTAATAAATACAGGATAGCAGTTCTTCCTGCCATTTTTAGAGCGAGTAGGTTTTTCTGGGGAAGATCTTGGAACTGGCCAAAGTCCCTGACCCCCTGACCATTTTCTGCCCTATATAAGAGAGTGTGTATGAGATGCCAGTGCAGTCTTGTCTCCTCTCCTCTGCTGTGTGCTCATTCTAGGATGGCCTTTACAAAATCTCTCTTCTTCATTGTTCTTTTCTTCGAGACCCAGCAGATAGGGTGATTTTTAATTACTTAATACCCCGCTGTTTTCTGACTTTTGGAACTGCAAGGGAAGTTGGGTTGAATATGGCCAGTTTAGCTTTAGGTTGACACAAGTGTTTCTCTGCCTGGCAAGAAATTTTTCTTTTTTCTTTTTAAAGATTTTATTTATTCATTTGACAGAGAGAGACACAGTGAGAGAGGGAACACAAGCAGGGGGAGTGGCAGAGGGAGAAGCAGGCTCCCTGCAGAGCAGGGAGCCCAACGCGGGGCTCGATCCCAGGACCCTGGGAACACGACCCGAGCCGAAGGCAGATGCTTAACGACTGAGCCACCCAGGCGCCCCACTGTGACATTTTAAAGGGAAAGTATCTTCATATGAAATGTTTTAGTAAATTCGTTTACAATATTCTTTGGTTTGTTGTAAAAATATATCACACGTGCAGATACAAATAGTCAGCATTCTTTAAAATCTTAGCTGATGCTTTAGAGAAATGACAACATACATTGTTTCAGCATGCTGAATGTATCAAACACTTGAGGTGAAGCGGGTCAGATTTCACAGATAGCTTGTTCTCTTTGAATCCAGAAGTTGTTTTAGGGATTAGAGGAATAAGCAAGTGTAAGCTTTGGCACCAATGTAGAATGAGGAGAGAGGGGGTATTAATAGCTTGCCCTGTGAGAGGTTCAGAGAGAACTTAGATTCACTGTAGCTTGACTAATTTTAGAATGTGAAGCCCACATATAAATGCTAGGTAACGGTAACTTCTGTTGTAAAGCATTTTACACTTTACAGTGCGATTTTACTTAGGTTCAGTAGATTAGGTGAAATTGCAAGCCCCGCTCTGCAGAGACTTAATGATGGCTTTCCTTGGAACTGGTCTGGTCCTCAGCAAACCTCACTCCTCAGTGTGGATGCAACTGTGTGGTACCCATGTGACGAGCTGTGAAATGCAGATGTTCTGAGAACTGGGGAGAGTCCAGGAAAAGTCAGGTGGTATTATGTTCTGTGCAACAGGGAAGTTTAAAACTCTTGTGGGTCCCGCTGGCCTCAGAATGAAGGTCAGGTTCTGGGGCGCCTGGGTGGCTCATTCGGTTAAGTGGCTGCCTTCAGCTCAGGTCATGGTCCCAGGGTCCTGGGATCGAGCCCCGCATGGCATTGGGTTCCCTGCTCAGTGGGGAGTCTGTTCCTCCCTCTCCCTCTGCCTGCCTCTCTGCCTGCTTATGCTCTCTCTTTCTATCTCTCTGTCAAATAAATAAATAAAATCTTAAAACAAAAAAAAAGCATGAAGGTCAGGTTCTATCATGTGCCTCCAAGGCTCTCTGTGATCTGCCCGCATCCGTCTTTCCAGCATCTTCCTTCCCCGCCCCCCACCCCTTGCCCTCCGTGCCTTAGTCATATGAAAATCTTTTCTGTCCATTATAAGCTCCGGTCAACTTCAATCTCTAAAGCACAGGTTCCCACATTTTGTCATTTTCTGGGGCCCTTGGTGTCACCTTGCCCACAGGCCAAATGAAATACCAAGCTAGTCAGTTGATTGTTCATGTCCTAAAAATTTAGTAGCTGTTTGAAAAAAAGGACACACTTAAAGTGAAGGGAAATTTCACTGTTAAGTAAACAGTTATTTACTTATGGGCTGCGTAACTTCTCAAACCTGGGAATCAGACTGGATACCCATTGTACGCTGGTTTCCATGCAGTCAGTGCTTTTTATCCTAGCAAATTCTAAAAACCCAGCTTTGCCAAAAACCTGGAATGTAGTACAATCAGATGTTGAAACTGTGAACTACCTTGAGCTAGTAGTTCAGGTAGTGCCCAGCAGATACTGAGAATAGCTAGGCTTCTCCAGAAATTTTAAAATATCCTGGGCTGCCTCTGGGGCATCTTGGCACACAGTTTGGGAACCGTGGTTTTTGGCTTTGGCATATGCTGTTTCCTCCGCTTGAGTGCTTCTCTCCTCCAGCTTCTTGGTGGGCCCGTCCTTTAGCTGTAAGCATGGATGTGATGCCTCCTGGAAGTTTTCCCTGAGCCTTTAAGAGCTAGGAGGTGCTTCTATGTGCATCATCTTTAGCATACTGTCCTTAATCCTACCACTTTATCTTTGCAGGGATAAACATCATCTCTGTAGTTTCAGCTTTACTTATCTTTCCCACTGGGCTTTGAGTTTCTCAAGGGAAAGGGCCTGTAGAGGGACCATTATATTGCAGATGCTTTATAAATGTGTGAATTGAGTGAATGAGTAACTTATTGGATCTTGTTCAGAATTAGCTTGTAGACTGGAGGAAGTCAGCGTTCCAAACAGACAGGGTTGACAACTACAGGGCTCCTGTCATTTGTATGAGGATGTTTTCTACAAAAGCCTGACCTTAGCAACATGCAGTGTCTCTTGCCCTCCGTGACCCCATCTGCTCCTTGGCCACAGACTGCAGCCCTACAAGCACATGGCCTCCTGAATGATAACACAAACCACGGGGAGGTCATCTTGATCCTTTTGCATTTATTCATGTTGCCAGACGTTGACCCATATACATATCTTTTTGGTTCGGAAATTGGAGGTATTACTTGCTTCAGATGTGTGTGTTCTTTCCTTTAGTGGGAAACAGATTACGGTGCCTGATGGGGCCAGCTCCCGGCATAGTATAGCATTATAGGAAATACAGGTGTGCTGGCAGTCATTGAATCTAGAAGTGATGGCAGCTTGGGGATGGTGGCCCAGCCCCCATGAGAGGGTGCACAACATGGGTTTTATACCAGGGCAGGTGGGAAAGGTCTCTTCAGGCCTCACCTAGCAGATGGTGGTCATCCAGGTGCACATTGGCCCTGTATGTTTCTGCTCTCTGTTCCTGGAACTAATGTGATTAATATCAAGGAAGAAGGGTGACCGTTTCCTGTTCTAGGCGAAAATAACTCATCTGGCTTTTGAGAGCTCTGAGGGCATTGTTTGTCTTCAGTTTTGTCTTCTCCAAATACGAGGACATCAATGCTGTAATCTACCAGATGGCTGCTTTTACTGCTAAATTAAACAACATGGTAAGTGAACAATGTCTAATAACAGTACTGGTAATCACAATGAGGTCCTATGTGTCTTCACTTAAGGACATCATGTCCCATGCCCATAAGAGTCCCTGCTCACCTAGGCCTTTCCCATAGGCATTTTTAAACTAGCCCTGTAAGGTAGAAAAGTTTGTTCCGTCATTTGAGGCTTATAGGTGTTAAATTACTTGCCCAAGGTCAGCACAGCAGATAACCCTTTTCTGTTCCCTTCTCTGTAACGGCTCAGTTGCTGCAAGGGGAGACTTTTCTCACTTCCGCTGTACCCATGTGGGCCTTTGAAGACCTTCAACACAGCCTGAGGCTTCCAGACTCAAGGTCCACTGAAATGTTTCAGGTGGAAGGACAAGGTCGGCAGAGGGGTCTGCGTAGATGCTTCAAGTCTGCTCTCTCGTGACCTTTCTTTATTGCAAGTGAAGATCTGTTTTGGTGCACCTTTTCACTCTATTAAATGCTTATGCTACTTCCAAAAGGCGTAAAGGTGATAGGAAGCAGCAAAATATGCACGAGAAGCAATTTCAGGGAATGCGGACCGGCGCTTCTGGTCTTGCTCCTGACATTTCGGGGCACGTGCCTGTGAACCTCTGGACCTCACCTGGCTCCTGGAGAGTGGGAACAGCCACAGTCCCTTCTCTGCCTCCATCAGTTCACATGAAAGATCAAGAGATGATGAGCAAAGATCCACAGATGCTCTGACCTCAGTCTCACGGGGCTCTACCAACGTAAAGGAGGAGTATTTTTACCAGAAGCACATGGACGGTTATTTCAGAGCCTGCAGCCATAGTTTACAGAAGCAGTGACCTGACCCCCTATAAGATAAATAGTAAGAAGAACTTGAACCAAGCCCTTGTCTCCTACCTCGGCTGTGAAGCACAGTGCCTCCTGGGAAATCTCTCATTCTTCCCAGCAGTACCACAAGGCAAGGGCTCCGTGGAAGATTCTCAGTGCACCCCCACTTAAGAACACACCCAGTCCCCAAGCATGCGTCCATTCCCTCTGTCAGAGTACTGTTCGTTGCCTTCCAAATGCACGGTCTCCTGGGTATTGGCCTGCTCTCTAGAACTGTTTGACATTTGCTCCCACCAGTTGGATATTGTGCTTAGCAAAAATCATTGTAATCTGTTTCCCGGTCTGTTATGGTGTTATCTCTATCATATAATTAAATGATACAGTTGAATTATTATGGAAGGGAGTGAAATATGAGGGCAGGAAGAAGCGTGTCTATAGACAAGTAAGTGGCGTATTTTGGAACAATGACGTAAAGGCAAATTGCCATAAAAGCAGCTGTCAGATAGAAGCAAGACAACTAAAACAACTTGGGGGGAGGTGAGGGGGGTGGAGATAAAAATATGAAAGGACTTCTGCGCTCTGATGACTTCACAAATGGCTTTTAAGTTCTCCCTATAAGATAATATCCTGGTCAAAAGCCTTTGACAATTGCTTTGTGACTTAAGCAACAAAGGTGTGCTGCCTGTTCACGCAGTGGGTGTGCTCTTGCAGGAGACGCCTTAGGCCTATATCAAAAGATGGTCAAAATGAGGGGCGCCTGGGTGGCTCAGTGGGTTAAGCGTCAGCCTTCGGCTCGGGTCATGATACCAGGGTCCCGGGATCAAGCCCCATGTCCAGTGTGTATGCGCGCTCTCTCTCTCAAATAAGTAAAATCTTCAAAAAAAAAAAAAAAAAGGTCAAATGAATGAATGTTCGTAGTAGGTACATAACACCGATGATGCTTGGTAAGAGGGTTCCTGCAGAATCTTTACTCCCATTTTACAGATGAGGGTACTGAGGTACCAAGAGGGTCACAGGCTTAACCAAGGATGAAGAAACCCAGAGTTGATCATTTATACTGTTGTTGTTTTTTTTTTTTTTATCCTGTTGTCTGTTTCTGCCTTTAGAATGTCATGGGTATAATTTTAGACACCCTGTAAATTTAGCCCCAGCGACATCCTTATTACAATCAAGTCGTGGCGCCTAGAAATGGCATTGGTATTTTGAAGTCCCTGATTTTTCAAGCCACGCTAAGGACAGTGTCCTCACTGTGCTCCTGGGACTGATGGCTTTTCTCTGTATGGCATCCTTTCCTCTGGGAGGAGAGACGTGTTCAGTAACTTCTGTCCTCCTCCGCAAGCCAAGACAAATGTCCTAACAGATAAGCCATCAGAGACTTGGAATTTGATGCTATTTGCCTTTACTGGCTTCTTCGGGGCTGAAGCTGCTTAATCCACAGGTGCAAAGATTGAAAAGTGTCAGGAATACATGAGGAAGATAGAAGCCTTGCTTTTGGAGAAACTAATAACCGTTCCATCCAGTAAAACAGCCCAGGTGTGTGTGTGGGAGCCCATGTGCGCCTGGCTGGGTAATCAACATTCCTTATAGACATGTTTTGTGGTAGAATGCATCCTTCTCGGATCCGGAGAAAAGAGGTCTCTTATTTGCGCTCTGGATTTTGACAAATGGCGTATTTTGGGATGTGGGGTTTATTTCTGCTGAATATCTGGCTTGATTAGTGTGGAGAAGCACATGCAAAGCAGGCTGGAGCCCCACCCCACCCAAACCTCCCAGTGCTGCACAATCAGGAAGTGCATTCTCCCTCCCATTGTGGCTTAGGAGGGAAGTGTGCTTTACATATGCAAATGCAAGCCCCAAGTTTCACTTAATAATTATCAGCTGGAGATTCTATTGATGAGCAGCTGAAGCTACTCATCAGGAGAGAAACTGGGAGTTAACCATTTCTAGTCCACCCCGGCTGCTGCCGCCTCCTCCTAGCCTCTGAATACCCCGGTGATTGCAGACAAAGATTCTGATTTCCCCAATTCTTCACTCCTCCTGTCTGGCCGGAGTCTGGCAGCTGAGTCTTCCTGACCCCTTGTATTAGCATGTGTGCATCTTTCCCCTACCCCCACCGCCTTTCTGTTTTATAGGCTACAGAAATCAGAATAGATCCATCTCTGTTTCTCACGGCAGGATCGCTTACAGCCCTAGAAATAATGGCCTCCCTGCCCTCGCTCTCCTGCTTAGGCAACCAGCAGCATCCTTTTCAAAGGACACAGGGTGACCCTGAGGCAGGGTACCCGGGACGGCTAGCTCAGGATATCAGAAACTTTCCCCCTCTCTGCTTCTACTTTCCTTCCGTGGGCGCACGCTTGCCCTCTGGGATGTCCAGTAGCATCCTTGGGCTGCTTTGTCCGCTCCCCTTGTTCTTGCCGTAGCTTGGCAGAGTCCTGTGGGCTGGTACAAATGGTTTTACTTGGCTTCCCCGAGTACTCTTTCTGCAGGAGGTTCCTTACTTTCTTGATGCTTGTCGAAACCATCCTGCCTTTTGTCTCTCTCGTGTCTCCTGCTCGTCACCGCAAAATGCAGCCTTTATTTTCTGGAAAGAGAGCTGGCATGAAAACAGACTTTTTCTTTGGGGGCAGGTGTCTATTAGACTTTTGTTCAGCTGGGTCATTTAACTTTTGCAGTAAGTCTCGCTCGGCAAGTTACTTAAGCGCAATGAACCCACCTCTTCCACCTTAAAATGGGGACAATAAAAACTACCCTGTAGAATCAGCACTTCAGTAAGATAATGTGTAAGACCCACTCGATCAAAGTGGGTGGTCAATAGGGGGCTGTAATCATTGTTCTCTCTCAAAAACCAGTTCCCATCATTGGATTGTTCCAGTCACTGCCTGTATTCATTGATTTCGTCATTTCAGACATTTATTGGGTGTCTACCGTGTGCTCAGTTCTAGGCCCTGGACATATAAGAGTGGATAAGACCAATCCAAAAAACACCTCTCCAACGTTGAACTTGTATTCTAGGGGGTGGAGACAAACCAGAAAGAAAACAAATTTATACTTGGGGGAGCTCTGTGCTGTGTGCGATGGGGAAGAATAACCAACGGAAGGAGTAAGAGAATTGGGCTGAAGGGTGGCCTGAGTTTTCTCTGAGGAGTGGTATTTAAGCAGATTTCCTGATTAAGAGGGTGAAAACCAACAGCAAGGGTAGAGGCCCCAAGGTCGGAGAATGCTTGGTATGTTCGAGAAGCATCTAAAAGACCAGTGCAGCGGGCACAGAGGGAGCGGAGGAGTATGTGACTGTCAGAAAGATGACTGATAAGAGTTTTGTAATCCGCTGTAGGGTATTAGGGTTTTAAGTCTGCTGGGAAGCCATAAGAGGAGCCGTTTGAGCAAGATAACGATGGGACCTGAGAACAATTTGTACATGTCATCTGGCTGTTGAGTGGCAAGTAGATCGTATGCAGTAGGGTACCTGGTCAGGTGGTCATTGCATGAGTCTAGATGAGAAAAAGTGGGACCTGGGGCTCCAGTGGGGGTGCAGAAGTTTGTATTTGGGGCATACTTTCAAGGTAGAGCCCACATTCAAATACCTTGCTAAGGTGGTGCGTGTGGAACATGAGGTGCGTGTGGAACGTGGTGCATGTGGAACATGAGGTGCGTGTGGAACATGAGGGAAGAAGTTCAAGAATGAGTCCTACTTGTGTGAGTGTGTGAGTGTGTGTGTGTGTGTGTGTGTGTGTGTGCATGTGTTCGTGCACACTGGAAACAGTGATGCCCTTCACTAAGATGGGGAGCAGGGGGTTTCGAGGTGGGAACCCAGGGCTGTCATTTGGATATGGGGACATGAGGGATTCCTGAGTCCCCGTCTGTTGCCACCATGTAGCCAGCATATAAGAAGGGCCACTGCTTGCAGACCTTGGCATGAGGCGCTCGGGGAGCAAAGGTGAGTCAGCGTGGCCTCTGCCTTCACCAGCACGGTGTCCGCTCTGAACAGGTGTTGAGGGAATGGATAGTCACAGCATGAGTCAGGTTCCAGAAACAGGTATTACAAATGTAATGAGAGCCATTACCTTAGGTCCCTATTGTCACAGGATGCAGGAAATCCAGTGACATGAAGATTGGAGTGGCTGAGTCACCCTGGGCAGATGGGAGAAGGGTTCCGAGGAAGGATTTCTCAGATAATGGGAGAGTCCGTGGTCACTCACCAGGTGACAAGGCCTGCAAAGGAAGCAGCACAAATCCTTAATACCCGTTCCTGCTGCCAGTCATGTTGCCCAGGAACTTAGAACAGAGTCTGCACCTGGAGGGGCTTTGGGAATGCTGGCGCTGATTGCTGGTTCTCCGAGGTACCCTTCAGGGCCGGAAGATGGAGGCATAAAGTATAGGGGGTTTCACAGCAGTTCCAGAAAGTCCTGAGAGGCTTGTCCCGGGCTTTTCTCTTGTTAAACCCACTCCATTATCTCTATCCTGGCACGGCCTCTGAGGTCAGTCCCATTAGTAAAACCTCTGCTGGGTCCTGCAAAGGGCTCATTTCTCAGGGGCCAGGAATTGGGGTCTTGCCCTGGAGGCTCCCCATCAAGGCATCTCTTGGGGCCCCTGTGTCTCTTAGCGCTCCCCACACCCAAGCCCAGCTCCCTCTCCACTCACTGAGGCATTGCCTGCCTTTACTTCATGGCTGAGTTGAGTCGAGAGCGTCCTTGGTTTTATTCTCCTTGCTTTTATGCTCCTGTTGGAAGCACCTTATAAAAAGTCTCTGTCATCCCAGGAGTAGGACTTGGAAATAAGTAACAACCCATCAAAAGTAGAGATGGCAGGTTTTGCTTAATAGGTATTAGTGCTGTATTTTACCCAAACATCTATCTTGCTCTTGGTAATGTCTTATCTTTGCCAAGTGCCCATCCTGATAAAGTGTTATTTCTGTCAAGCTGAGCTTCTGATAAAATCGTCTATCCCCCCCCTCCCCAATCTATCTGATAAAACCTTATACTTCATTTCTGATTTCCTCCTGAGGGATGGTTTGGATTTGTCAGGAATAAGTGAAAAAAAGGGATGATGAGGGTTCCCCCCCCCTTTTTTTTTGGTCCCTTTGTTTCCATATAGATACTCATGGGAATTGGAATATAAGTAAGTCAAACTGATAAAAGGGGTTTGGAGACTCTGAAGAAGGGAAAAGAAGATCGAGGAAAGGAAGGCAGGCTTTTGCTTGTTTGCTCTTGTTTTTAATTTACAATTGAGCTGAGGACGACAGCATTGATTTAGGTGATGTGGCAGTTGGCAGGAGAGGGATGTGATTGAGGGGATCAGCCACATTGACAAAAATACTTGCTTCCTCCTCTTTTTGAAATGTGTTAGAATATTCTTTGTGACAGCTACTCAAGCTGTTGGTGAGCTCCATGGCCATTGCTAACTTTAATCCATGCCAGCGAAGAGCCTTACTGGTCTTTCATCACTCATTCTACTGGCCTGCCTTCCAACCCCTTCCTTTTAGTGTCTTATCAGATATAACTGTATCATGAACACTGCAGGCCAGAGTTGGGTTCTCTGGGTGCAGTGTGCCTTGCATACAATGTGATATCTGCAGGCAGTTGGGTGAGGTTTGTGTGAAGGGCAGTGGCTTTGTCTCAAAACCAGTTGCCTATAGAGGAGATGGGTTTGTCGGAGGGCCCAGAGAATATGATGCAGCTCAAGCCAGTCCTCACTGACACTAGATAGCCTGAAACACAAGAAATGGGAGCAAGGATGTTTCTCCTTTGTTAATCCTCACTTCCATGCAATGCAGAGGAAGAGAGCTTTTGCTCAGATTTGGCATGTGCCTAATTTCAGAGCGGCAAACTGAGTGCCATCCCCAATATAGGGCATGAAGAGCACTCGAGACTTTGAGTCCTGTTTTACATTGAGTTTTCCTATTATAGACCCCGGGCATTCCTGAAAATGCTGTCCTCCAAACCCAGAGGAGAATAGCGAAGTCTGAGTGTGCTGTCGGTAAGCTCCCCCCCTCTCCCTAGGAGGGCAAAGCACCGCAGTTCATGTCATATGCAGTTTGATTAAAGACACACTCAGGATATAAAGCAGTCATTCTTTTGGATCCTTTGTACAAGATTCCCTAACTCTTTTCCATAGAGCTGACTTTCACTGGGATACTCCACCCCTGAAATAGGTTAACCTAGAAGCACTGTGGAGGGAGAATCAAGGAGCAGGAATGGGTGGGGCCGGGGTTTTGCTGATTTGCCTGGCATCCTTGAAACACCTGTTGCCTGCCAGGGAAATCATCCCTCTGCAATCCAAACCAGATATTACTGTCAGCACTCCCCATTAAAAAAAAAGAAATTCCTTTTTGTTAAATTAATATGGCTACCAAGAGTGACAGTTTGAGTTTTATGGCAAGTAGGGATTCGCATATTTAGAAAAGGGTAGCTTTCAATATCCTTAGTGTGACAAATGTAAAAATTTTAAAACCTTGCTAGAGAGTCATCCCATGTGGCTCTCTTAATTTAAACAAGATTTTAGTTAAAAAAAAAAAACAACTCATTCAAAATTTTTACTGTAAAATATGATTCTCCCCAGCACCTATGATTTGCCACTCTTGGAACGTATTAGTAGGATTTTATAAGGGCCATGAATATTTCATATAAAATAACACATTTATTGCTAGAATTTGCAAAAAAAATTAGATCAGTAGAAAAATACTTAGGTAATCTTTCTTTCTTTTTTTTTTTTTAAAGATTTTATTTATTTGACAGAGAGAGACAGCGAGAGAGGGAACACAAGTAGAGGGAGTGGGAGAGGGAAAAGCAGGCTTCCCGCCGCCAAGCAGGGAGCCCGATGCGGGGCTCGATCCCGGGACCCTGGGATCATGACCCGAGCCGAAGGCAGATGCTTAACCATCTGAGCCACCCAGGCGCCCCTAAGTAATCTTTCATCTTGAGTACTGCCAAAGAGAAAAATCACAAAGAAATTTTGAAAGATTTCTGGGTTAGGGTCCGTGTTGATGACTCTAGGGTGAGGATGGCCAGTTAATGCTTTGCAAAGGATAAAATCATGCTAGTTTTGCTTGTAGTTTTGATGACTCTCCCATTGAAGGGGATTGTGTTCACCTGTTGCATGCCTATGAAATGTGACTCAAGATCCTATGGAAGGGGAGACCCTGTCTTCCAGACTCAACCACTGGAGAGCACCACTAAAGCAGGCTGTCTTTGAGGTCATGCCAAAAGGGATCGAAGTCAAGGAGTTCAATGGGGACAGAAGCTAATCAGAGATGTTTGGAATGTGAATTATGCTCTTACACACTGGTTGGTTTTCCAGATATGGAGTGAATATCTACTTACATTTTCTGGGACACACTGTCCAGTGGTTGTTTCCTAAACCACCTGGTGATCTAAGAGAAGAACTGGACTCCACTGCCAAACTGTGCAATTATTTAAAAAATAAAGCACTACACACCTTATCCTTTGCCTTGTTTGGGGATGCTTTGAATACGACTAACAGAGTCCTTCTGTCCATACTTAGACTCCTTGGACTTCGAAGAGAACTAGGATTGCCCAGATTTAGAAGTGGAAAGACTCGTTACTCTGCTGTGAGAACAATAATTCAAAGACCAATGGCCTCAAACTTTCAGAACTTAGGATATTTGGCAAAAAAGGCATTTGAAGCTTTGAGGTCCTTGAACCTAGAGTTTCAAGGAGCAAAACATTGACATCATTGCTCATTAAGATAATACTCTAAGCACTTAGAGCAAAAACCCAGCTATGGATACAGCAAATTGGTGCTAAAAATGTCTTCATTTCCTTGACTTAAGCTCTTTAAGACACAAGGTTCTGGAAAATACTTTCATAGAGGAGAGAAGTCAAATTGCATCTAGCCTATTATGACAAAACAGAGCCAGGCTTTTTCCGTGGCTTTGTGGTTGCAAATTCTTTTTAGAAGCTTGTGGGGAACAGTTTTCTTAACTGTTCTTCAGTCTTTGCCAGAAGATCTCCAAGGTCTTTGCTGGAATTCAAGTTTGCTTTTGTTGCCAAGACAACTTCCAGAAAATCACTTTGGGGAATTTTTGGGTAAAATGTTCCCTGTTTACCCCATAACAAGTGAGCAGCCTCTCTGCCTGTTACTGCTGCCGTTTTCCTCCCCACAGCAGATCTGGTTCCACAGTTCTGGAATTAGGAAGATGTCCAGGCTGAGCCCCGTGTCTTATTCTCTGACTTGTAAACTGCCCAGAATTAGTGCCATCTCAGATACAGATGTCACGTGGGCATCCAGCAATCAAAATGTTAAAAAAAATTTTTTTTTAAATGTGAGACTTTTAAGATGAAACTGAGTTCTCTGATTTTTTCTAAAATGACTTTGGCTGCACTATTTATTTTGCAGTTTCAAAATGTATTAAAGGAGGGTGTGAAATTTTGATGTTAATAAAAAGGAGAGCATTTTGTTTAAGCATTTTTTATTTATTTATTTTTTTTAATGAGCACAGTCTTATATGGAAGGTGAGAAATTGGAGAATTAATTTGGCTTAAAGTGACCTGTTGATCACAAGAAGGGAGCCTGGAACCAGGGAAGCTGGAAGATCTGGCAGCTGGAGTTGGGGTGGGGAGGCTGCTTTGGAAAGAGCTCCAGATGAGCTCAGAAGGAGAGGCCCGGACAGAATCAAAACAACCCCAAGCTTGAAGTAACTAGAACACTGGGCAGCCTTGCTTCTAGGAAATCAGGAAGGTCCTGGGTTACCCAATAGAGCTGTTCTAAGAATACAATAGAGACTCGGGCCAGGAAACCAGGGCCCGGGGTCAGAGCAGAACTGGAATTAAGTGTGGCAATGCTAAGACTTCCTTTGCATCTGAGCTGTTTCTTAAATTTGCCTTCAGGGGCCAACGGGCGTGCTTGCAAATGGGGTTTATGGTGTCTTATCCAGAGGTTGGAGGGAAATGCCTAAACCAGTGTTTCTCAACCTTGACTATACGGGAGGACCCCCATGAAGGTGGCCGCTTCTAAAAATGCTAACTAGATCCCCACCTCCAGAGATTCTGAGCTAAGTCATTGGGGATGGGGCCTGTGCACATCAATATTTCGTAAAAAGTTACCCAGGGGATTGTAATGGCAGCCAGGACTGAGAACAACTGGCCTAAGGGACCAGGAAATGAAGCAGAAGCAACACAACAATTAGACTGGACTTGTTTAGAGAGGGGATGATCAGGACACATTCTGATTTGGAGCAAAAAGGGGCAATTGATTGAGAGCCAGTGATGCTCCCTCTGCCATTTGCTGCTGGGATGACATTGAACAGGTTAACTCACGTGTCTTATTTCTCGTTTTGTTTTCCCATTTCATAGTCAAGCTGGGATAGTGAGAATACCTGCTTCATTTCAGTCTTGCTAAATTAAATGAGATGGCACACACAGCTTCCACACCCTGGACGTGTCCTCACTAGGAACTGTGACCGAGCGTTTGTTGAATTCAATAGATGACCTTGAAGTAGATGGAGTTACTTCTGTACACTGTCAAAAACCGCAAAATGCAGTAGGAATAGGGTTGAAGAACATTATCCCTGGCATCTGAGTGAGGCTGGCAGAAAGAGGGAGAGATTGGAGGCCAGGGTTCTTAGGACAAGGGTTCACAAACTAGGCTGGTCCACTACTTGTTTTTGTAAATAAAGTTTTATTGGAACGCAGCCATGTGTCACACATTTCTGTGGCTCCTTTTGTGCTGACCTGGCAGAGTGGAGTACTTGAATCAGAGGCTTCGTTGCCTTCAGAGTAAAACATATTTCCTTTCTGGGCATTTACAGAAAAAGTTTGACCCCTGTTTTAGAATAAGATTAAAAGATTTGGTTTGGGATGGAATGTTTGAAATACAGTGAGAGAAGCAAGTGCTTCAAGCATGAGGAATAATCTGAAGGCCCTGGTGACAGATTGTACGTAGGGGGATTTTGCTGTAGAGAGGTTAAGGATGCAGTGTCTTCATCATGGGTAGAATGATGCAGGAGGACAGACTTCCTGAAATCTGGGCATGGTGCAGGATTTTGGTGTCCTTGGCTAGAGACATCTAGGTTTGTCACCACTGGAAGGGGCTGGTAGGAGTCCCCTACATGGGTGGCCTCAGGTCTGGGAGGCCCACCCAGGTCCTGGCCCTGCCTCCATTAGTGAGCCCCACAGTCCTGTTCTGTCCATCTGCAAGTGGTGGGTATCACAGTGCTCAACACTAGCACTCTGGAGAGATCCAGAGAGATCCAGAGCACACAAATTGATTCAGATCATCACTTAGAACGTTTTGGATGGCAAGTCCCTAATCTCTGTCACCACACTGCACAGAGGTTGATTTTCAATTTACCTTTTTTGTTCTCAGTCTTAGATGTTTTGATTCTTAATTCAGAGCATTCATCTCAAGTGGATTCAGAGATTCAAATCTGCTGATAAATTCATGTTTGTTGAGAATTTTGGAGGGAGGAGGAAGATGTTGTCAGCTAAGCTTTTGAATAATGTCTCCTTTGACATTTTAAACTCAAAGTGGGCTGAACCACAGATCAACACATGTAGGCATTATGTGACCGAGATGTAGCATGTGTACAAATAGACTGTGTATATCTGAAAAATAGAACCTGGAAGGAAAGGTAATAGAGAAGCAAGGTAAAGGGGCTCAGAAATGAGGGATCCTTTCTGCTATTTTCTTTATGTGTCCTGCTTCCTGGTTTCATGGAGTAGGGTAGGAGGAAAAGGAGTATTTATTTATCTACCCTAATTAGGCCTGATGCTAGGTAATACACACACACACACCATTTTTATATATGGAAACACAGAGTCACAGAGAGGTTATGTCTTTTTTTTTTTTTAAATAGCCAATAGACTAGTACATTCATAGGTGGACTACTACTCAGTGAGTGATACAAAGTAATGAGCTTTTTTCTTTTTTTTTTTTTGAGATTTTATTTATGTGTCAGAGAGAGAGGGAGAGAGAGCATGCACAAGCAGGGAGAGTGGCAGGCAGAGGAAGAGGCAGACTCCTCACTGAGCAAGGAGCCCGATGTGGGACTCAATCCCAGGACCGTGGGATCATGACCTGAGCCGAAGGCAGACCCTTAACCGACTGAGCCACCCAGGCGTCCCAAGAGGTTAAGTCTTTTGCCAAAGTTTATTAGTAAGTAGAACCATAATTCAAATTCAGTTCCTTCTTCTTCTGAATTCCAGACTCTTACAACTCTACTTAATTTGCTTACTTTTCTTGGTTATCTCTCCCTCTTCCCCAGCATTTAATATTATAATGAGGCTACTTTTTTTTGTATATAATGAGGCCACTTTTTAAGTAACTGGTATTTTATGCCTTTTTTTTTTTTAAGTTCTAGATGTCAGTCCTTCCCTTCATCCCTTCCTCAGATGTTTGTTAAGTACAGGCAGCGTGCCAGGCCCTGGGAATCGAGAGGCTAGGTATGGGCAATGCCACTCAAAGTATGATCTGTGGACTGTTCTTGGTCCCTCCAGAGAAATAGAGGAAGAGGGTATGCGTGTGCGCATGTGCATGTGTAAAGAGATTTATTATAAATAATTGGCTCATGCAGTTATCAAGATGGGCAAGTCCCAGGATCTGCAGGGTGAGTTGGCAAGCTGGAGACCCAGGAAAGCCGATGATACAGTTCCATTCAAAAGGATGGCAGGCTCCAGACCTAGGAAGAGCTGGTGTTTCAGTTCAGATCCAAAGGCAGGAGGAAAGAAAAGAATATCCCAGTTTGAAGGCTGTCAGGCAGGAGGAAGTCTCTTACTGAGGGAAAGGTCAGCCCTTTCGTTCTGTCAAGGCCTTCAACTGACTGGATGAGGCCCACCCACATGAGGGAGGGCAATCTGCTTAATGTCCTGATTCAAATGTTAAGCTCCTCCAAATACACCCAGAATACTGTTTGACCAAATATCTGGGCACCCCATGGCTCAGTCAAGTTGACACATAAAATGAACCATCACAGTCCCCAAACTGTTCTGCAGTAAGGGAAGTATGAAAGGTAAAAATTGACATTTAAAAGTTAGAGGGAGCGCTCCTGGGAGAGACCAGAGCCCACAGGACGTCATTGGGGTGTGTGCAGACCACCTCTAAAAAGGCCGGCCTTTTGCTGTCCTAACCCCTCCCCCTCTCCACCCAGAGGGCCAGGACAAGCCGGACAAAGAGGTCAAGAGACAGAGAGAGGAGTAGTTCAGGAACAAAAGCAGGAGTCAGGATGAATGAAATTAGAATGAGCCGTGAACATGGCTGAGCAACAGGCCCCTCTTGTATGGAGCAGCACTGGGATCTGTCAGTCGGGGTAGAGACACAGGGTCCCCGTGCACATGGAGCCAGGGAAAGTCAGAGTGGAGAGGGCCCGCAGCACAGCTCCCGGACGTTCCCTTCCAGAAGCGGAACCTGGCCAAGGAAGAGGATGGCGGGGCCAGCTCGGGATAGCCTACCTTTAGAACAAACCAGAAATCCCAATTCCACTGTTGATTGAGTACTTCCTGTATGCCAAGCGCAGGGCACAGCATACGTGTTTCCTTTCCTAACATCGGTTCCCTTCCTTGACACCTGGCATTTACTATTTTGTGTGTTGTCTTCGGTGACAAATCTATAGAGCTTTAAAGGGGAGAAGACACCTTTAGGCCTTTAAGAGCTAGGTTTGGTTAAAGCCATCTGGGGTCTAAAGAAGAGTAGACTGTTGATCTAGCGTTGCCCCCCTTGCCACCCCTGGAATTGTAATTGCTTGGGGATTACATAATTATGCCTTTATTTATAAGCACATAATCAAAGAATTATGGGCATGCAAAATGGGGGCTCTCGGGGGAGGAGTCAGAGGAAGTGATGCGGTCTGCTCCTCCACTTGGCCTCCCGATGAACTTGGACCTGCCTGAGGCTGAAGGGAAGAAGGTTCAGAGATGCCACAGGTCGAAAATAAGCCACGGTTTGTTGGCCCTTTTCTCCCATATACTAGAGAACAGCCCTGTGTTGAGAAAAGGTACAGCCTTTGACCCCCTAATTTATGTCATCAATGTATCCTACCCATAATACCACCTCCTCTTATTGGAACTATTGCCCAGCGGGAGGCAGAGTGCTCAGAGCTTTGTATTTCCGTATCTTAAACCTGCCATCATGATTGTGAGGTTAGCATTTCTGCTCCCGTGTCAGAGCTCCGAGCATTTAAGTAGTCCCTCCAAAAGAACAAATTTCTGGTTCCCCCTTTGTTGTGAATTTTCCAGAGCTTCTGGGACCGTGGTGTATTTCCAGAGCTTGCTGGATTCCTCCCCAGATGTCCCCAGGGTTTTTTTCATACAGGCCTCAGAGCATCTGTAGCCGTAACTCCGAGCATAAAAGCGGGAGCAGGGCCCCCTACAGTCATGGAGACCTTAGTTGCAGTCCTACTGCACCACAGTGGCAAAGCTTAAATGTTTCGAGTCTGTTTCCTTATCCGTAATGGGGACATCAGTTGCTACCTGCTTTTGCTGCGATCACCTAAGACATTATCAGCATGAACTACCCAGCACTGCCCAGATCCGTGGCAGACCCCACACAAAAGCGTCACTCTGCCCGCTGCCGGAAGCTGGATGCCCATCTCCTCCCACCCTTGCTTGAAGGGTCGATGGCAGTTGAGCAAAACACAATTGCCGCTAGTGGCCTGTTCATTTCCATCCTCGGTGGGACTGATTTGGTTTTTACCAAACAGGGAAACAGGTTTCAAAAGCTGGGGTTGGAGCTTGTGACTGGCCAGCTCAGTGACAATCCAGCCCTCATCAACCTGTGATTTCCTGTACCCACACACTCCGCCTCGGCCTTTGATCTGTGGTCCTGGGCAGTGGAATTCAGTGAGTCCGAGATGCCACATTAGTAGCAGAGGGCCAGGAGCTCAGGCGTTCAACCCCAAGGCGATTAAGGGGGAGAAGAATGAGTCATGTCTGTGAGGGCTCACAGACACATCACAAGGTCGTGGGCAGAGGCCGGGGGTACATCGGCACAGGTGAAGCCCGCGGGGTGTAATTCATTGCCTCCTTTGATCTCAAGTTTTGTGAGTCACAGAGACGCTGTGGGACGGTTTGGAAGCTCAGTGGGGTCTGGGCAGGAAGAAGAAAAACTCGAAGTGTGGAAAAAGAGAAATTGCGGATTTTGGGGGCAGGCAGCTAAGAGAGGATAGTTTTCTAGAGATGTCATTCTTGCTTGGTCGCCTCGAAGGATCCCGGGATTTCGGCAGCGCAGGAGCAGAGAGGAGTGACAGCTTTGGCTGTGTCCTGTCCCTGGTGCACCTGTGTACGAGGTGTGGCGTGCTAAGTATCTTTGGGAAATGGGGATTTTACATTAATAAAATTAAAAAAAAAGTTCTCTGTAGGGCTGATTATGAAGCTGTTTAAGTGGAGCATGTACAGGTTCAGGCCTAAGAGAACCCGGGGTACAAATGCCAACACCACTGTGCTCTGGTTGTGTGATGTTGAGAGACCTCCCATCCTTTCCGTGTTTGATGGTTAAATGGAGTGTTGCTGCAACGGTGACTGCTTTTCTGGGAACACCTTGAAGTTAATTACACTCCTTTCTTTTCCTTTATTGCACTTGGTTATTTGACTCTTGGCTTGGACACATGTATCCACCCTTATGGCATCTATCAGATGGTATGATACGTTACCACAAAGGTAAGTATGACCTGTGCTTTGTTCTCACTGAACTACCAGCCTTCACAGGAAACATTCACTAAAACAATTGACCAAGTACAGTATGATAGTTTGTTTTTCAATAGTGATATGTACAAAAATAAAATGTGTTAGAACCTGAAGATTTTGCCTGCACACTGAAGAGGGCTTTCCCTGGGAGCTGAGGCTTCTGAAACAGGGTTTTGAAGGATGAATAGGAGTTCCCATAGGAAGAAAGAAATAAACCTTGTCATTATTATTATCTGTTCTTTTTACTCCTTTTTGCTCTCTTCCACTTTCTACTTTTCCTCTTTCCCCTCTACCTGCTAGTCCTCCTTCACATTCCTATTTTATAGAGAACAAGAATGTCTACCTGGAAATGTTCCAAGTAGGGAAGGGAAGACGGTGTATTTAATTAGGAAACATTATGATTGTCTTCTCTAAACAGCATGTGCATTTTGATCACCGTAGTTAAGTCCTTCTGTTCTCAGCTTTGTCCCCAGGTCAGTCTGGATGCGTTTATTTGTCACTCTGTTGCCACCCACTTGCCCTGGTCAGTGGGACTGTGAAAGGAGCCTCCCGCGTAGTGACAGATGCGTGGGGTGTGGGGCGGGGCTCGCGGGGTGTTCCGCCCCGGCTAACCTGGTCTTTCCCCCCCTCCTCCCCCAGATGGGAAGCCGGTGTCCCTGTCGCCGCTGGAGTCGCAGCCGCACAGCCCCCGGTACGCGGCCGCCGGCCAGCGGGAGCGCGAGAGCCTGGAGGTGCGCGTGCGCGAGGTGGAGGAGGAGAACCGCGCGCTGCGCCGGCAGCTCAGCCTGGCGCAGGGCCGCGGCCCGGCGCACCGCCACGGCAACCACTCCAAGACCTACTCGGTGGAGGAGGGAACCGGGGACAGCGAGAACCTCCGCGCCGGCATCGTGGCGGGCAACAGCTCCGAGTGCGGGCAGCAGCCGGTCGTGGAGAAGTGTGAGGTAAAGAGCATCCGGAGGCCCCCTGGCCCTCCGCCCTCGCAGGTGCCACCGGGCAGCCGTGCCAGGTGCCCGGAAAGCGCCGGCATTCTTGACTCGGGCCCGAATGCGAATCCGGCACCGCCCCTAACCTTGCTGTGTGTGGCCTGGCCAGTCCTTTAGCCTCTCTGAGCCTTGGTCTTTCCCATCTGAGAAATGGGCGCAAGAGGATCTCCACCACAGAGATGTTAAGAGGAGCAAAGGGATGGAAACTACTGCTTGTTTCTTGGCGGTTCATTGTGACCCACTCGGGATTTCTGCACCTAGCTGTCATCCATCCTGGGGATGCTTCTTACTTAGACTACAGTGTGAGTGGCGCAGATGGAGTTGTGGCCCTGTTGGGCGGCTCCCTTGGCCTCCTTCTTACTTTATAATCAGCTTCTGGAGTTCAGAACCAGAGACTTGTTGCTTCCCTAAGGCGGTGATTTAACTTTTGTAGTTTAATATCCTGCCCCCCCCCCCCCCCCAAGTATGCTTTCTGTATTAGTAACTCTTTGGACATCTGGAAAACTTACCCACACCCTCCCCCTCCCATCCTCATCCTTCCCATTTGTACATCTGTGCTTAGGTCTGCCCTGAGCACACATACACACATGCACACGCACACACACACACACACACACACACACTCATGTCCTGCTTCTTCCAGTTCCCAAGGACAGGAATTAGAGCAGCCCTGTTAAGAGCAAAGCCTTATGTGACCCAGACAAGCCTGAGTTCATATCCCAGCTCTGGTGGTTCCTACTGTGGGTGCTTGAGCAAGTTACCAAACTCTCTGAACTTCAGATGTCTCATCAATAAATTTGAGAAAAGAAGTTCCTGCTTCATGGAGGATTTATGAGTAGTAGATGGGATGGGTCATATAAAGCCACAAACAGTGCCTGGTACATACTATGTTCTCAATTATGGTATTTTTTGGGTTTTTTTGAGAGCATGTGTGCGAGCAGTGGGGATGAGGGGGTGGGCAGAGGGAGAGAGAGAATCCCAAGCGGGCTCCATGCTCAGCACAGAGCCTGATGCAGGGCTCGATCCCACAACGCCGACACCATGACCCAAGCCTAAATCAAGAGTTGGACGCCCAACCGACTAAGCCACCCAGGCGCCCCATCAGTTATGGTTAATTTTTATTTTTAGTTATCTACATTACCTGCTGCTGCTTTATTCCATTTCCTGGCCACATTGTCAGAATGTGAGACTTCACACCTCCCTGAAAACACCTGGCAGACTGTAATATGTTGTTCCTGTGAGGGTGGTTATTATGTTGCTGATACTATACAGTCTGTCACGAGGGAATGGGGGGCTTACTAAGCAGCATAGACTCCATTCTGGAGAAGATCAGTGGTGAACGAGGAGAGCCCCCTGGGTCTAGGAGGATTTCTTGTGGCTTCTCAAGCCTGGTTGAGGTGTGGAGAGGTAGACAGTGGTGGATGGAGCCTGTCCAGTGAGGAATGCACACGTGAGCATATAAAATGTGAAGTAAAGCATTGCCCTAGCAAGAAAGAATGTAGGACATGGTGAGTTGATCAGTCAGGAAGCCCAGAGAACCTGGGCCGGGAAATGGTTGCACTGGATTATCATTCATTCTTTCGTTCAGCGGACAGTTCCTGAGCCTCTGTTACGTGTCTCACACTGTTCGCTATGCTGGGAAATATCAATGAACAAAAAAGAGACAAAACTCCCTTTCTTGTTCTCCCATTGAGGTGGGACGTGGAGAAAGAGATGCTCAAGAAATTGAGAAATTCAAACATCAGGAGGTGTTAAATGCCACGCGTTGGTTCAGCCCTGCCCACATGCCAGGTCCCATCCATTTATTCCTCCACAACCATCGCCAGTGGCCTGAGGTCCTAAACATCTCTCTCTTACATCTTCAGTAGTGCTAACAGACTCCCCTGCTTCTGGCTGGTCTGGAAGGACCCTAATTTGGGGAACTTCCCTTCTTGTCTGGGAGAAGACTTGCTGGCTTTCTTGCAGGTTCTCTGCTCTTTGGTTATGGCCCTGGTGTCCGTTCAGAGTGGGCGACGGAACCCTGCCCACTAGGTGGGAAGGCCCAGGGGGAGGAAGTGTATTTACGTTATTATGACTCAGGCTGACTCAAAGCACTGACTGAGAATCAAGGAGGTGAAAAATGGAAATGAGAAAGGAAAAAAAGCGGGGGGGGGGGGGAAACAAGTGGAGCAGAGGGAGAAGGGGGGGGTGGGGGCTTTCTCTTCCTACCACAGTCTGTTAGACCACAGTCTGTCTCCCCAGTGCTGTTTCCTGAGAGACACATCCTATTTCTAAAGAGGGCTTCTGCCCGGAGCGCCCCACAGAGTAGTGTAGACAAAACAGCTCCTAAAGCTGGGAGACCCGAACCTAAATCCTGGCCCCATGCCCAGCTTAATAACTATGTGGCACTCAGCAACTTACGTCATTTTTCCATATCTTGGTTTCCTCGTCTGTAAATTACCAAGAAAAATCAAGTTCCTGCCTGGTTTGTACTACATCAGTGGTGACCGGATATTAGAGCTGGAGGCAAACTCTAAAAGAGTTGTTATTGGCATTAGATTTCATGGTGAAGTATCAAAATATCCCACCTGACAATGGCTTTGCATCTTATTTCTCTTTATGCCTGAAAAGTCTGGAGGCCTTTTTCAGTAGGGATGTCCGTTTTGGGGACGCGGGCTTCGGTGATGTTTCGCTCAGCTTACTTGCCTGGCATTCCCAAGGTCGTCTCGTCCATGATGACTGCCAGAGCTTTGGTCCTGTCTCCACATTCCAGCTGACAGGAAAGCTGCGGTGTTAAGGTGGGGCACGCCACCTCCCTTTCATAACACGTCTTAGACATATCACAGTCCGTTCCTCTTGGGGCACACTGATGGAAGAACTTCCCTGTAGGACTACCAGGAGCTGCCACCTAGCTGCAAGGGAGCCTGCAAAAGGTCGGTTTTTACTCAAGGAAGCCACGTTCTCTGCTAACAGTTTGGAGCGCTGCTTCTAGAACAGATGTCATGGTTACAGTGAACATTCTTTATCACATGGGCTGTGCCCAAACTTGGTGGTCAATTAGAATTACGTACCAGAAATGCATATTCATGGGACCCACCCTAGACCTACTCATCAAGAATCTCTGGGTGTAAGTTGCAAGAGCATGAGCATTAAAAAAAAAACAACAACAACAAACAGTGCAAGTGATTCTGAGATAGTAGAGATTGTTTGAAAGCCACTGCCTGAAGCCACAACAGAAACAATGGGGTTCTCTTCATGCCCGTTCTCTTTGAGAGATGAAGTAGCAATTTAGGAATTCAGACCTGGGGATTGTTGATTCTTCTAGTAATTTAGTTTTTTGTCTTTTGCACCTGAGAATTAAAGTTTCCTTCCTTTGTTTTTCTTCTCTTTGCCTGTCTTGATAATGTCACTTCCTAGACCCTTGAAGTTAGTTTTGGTAGAATTGTCTGTGCTGAAACCCTGGTCCTGTTCCAAGCCACCACAGATGAATTTGAAAGTCTTGATCTGCTGTAGCTTATTTCGAGGTGGTCTCCTCCGGGGACACCTTGACCTTGAGATGCTGACTTCATACCCATTCCAGTGTAGATACTTTCTCTGTCTCCATCGCTTGGCGTCTTTAAAGATTTTAGTGAAGAAGCCATAGAGGCAAACAAGAAATGTCAGTCAGCGAAGTCACAATAGAAGCCTCCCTTCATCGAGACACTTGGCGATTACAAGTGCCGAAGCCAGTCCTGACGCCCTGTCAGAGCTCAGCACCTCACCACAGAGGATGTTGTCATCCTCCCTCATTGCACTGAAACCTCTCCGGGGTATGACAGGTATTTCTGAAAAGTCTTCTGTAATGATGCCCAGGCTGTCAGCCGAGATATCTGGTGATGGAAACAATGGGCCCTCGCCAGTCCTGGTGCCCTCTTATCGTTCCTAATTATGTGGCCTTCAAAGAGCTGTCCGTTTTTTTGTTTGTTTGTTTGTTTGTTTTAAGATTTTATTATTTATTTATTTGAGAGACAGAATGAGATAGAGAGAGCATGAGAGGGTCAGAGGGAGAAGCAGACTCCCTGCCGAGCAGGGAGCCTGATGTGGGACTCGATCCCGGGACTCCAGGATCATGACTTGAGCCGAAGGCAGTCGCTTAACCAACTGAGCCACCCAGGCGCCCAAAGAGCTGTCCGTTTTATTCTTGCCTTTCTCTGTTGTCAGGGCAGTGCTGTTTCAGCAACGGACTGGTTTCTGCGTGCCATGGAACTTCTGCAGCAGAGTCATCCTCTGTGATTTCTGCTTGGGCCCTCGGCTGTCTGGATAGGTGTACTTTTCTTGCACTTCTGGTTCTGGTCCATTCCAGGAGTCAGCTCTGCTACAGCAGAAAAGTCACTGGAACTGGGGTCCGAATTCCAAACTGGGAGTCTTTACTTTGGCAGTCACTAGTCATATGACCTGGGGTAATTCAGTGACTTTCTTAGAGTCTGTGTCATCATTACAAAAATGAGAATTTATAATCTGCTCTTTCCAATGCAGTTGTGAGGATGAAATGGGCTAGCAGGTGGGAAACCAACTCTGTAGGAGCATCACATAGCCTTACTCTGCACATTCCAGTTCCCTAATGCTGCCTAACAAACACCTAAAATGTTGCAGCTTAAAACAACATGGGTCATTTTATTAGCTCTCATGGTTTCTTTAGGTCAGGGATTTGGGAAGGGCTTTGGTGAGCAGTTGTTGTTTGGGGTCCCTCATACACGTGTCGTTAGTTTGTGGCTGGAGCTGAACAGTGAGGGCTGGAGCTGTGGGCGCTGACGCAGCACCCCTCTTCCCTGTCATAGACTCGGGGCCTCTCCATGTCCGTCTCTGCGGCCAGGTTGGACTTCCCTACACTATGGCGGCCCCAGGGCACTCGGCCGCTTCTCTGGACGCCGAAGACTAAATACAAGTGTTCCAGTGACTGAGGCAGAACAGAAACACTTTTTATGCCCTGGCCTCAGAGTCACATAATGTCACTTCTGCTGATAGTGAAATCTTTTCATTGGAAGAGGCTCAAAAGCTCACCCACTTTCACAGGGAAAAGTACATACCCCATCTCTCAGTGGGAGGAATGTCAGAGAATTGGCGGATGTCCTTGAATACAACAATTGATACTGTTACTGTGGGAGGTCAGGTGAGTGGTGCACTCTTATGTGAGACCACCATTATGGAAGTCTGTCTCTCCTCCATGCTTTGAGCTTCATTTCTTGGTTGTAATGTAATAGTAATAAAAGTTAACATTTACTCAGCCTTTAAAGTGGATCAGACATTGTGCTAAAATTTACATAAAATAATTTACATAAACTATCTCATTCAATCCACACAGCATACTTTCTTCATTTGACACATTAGAAAGCTGCTAAGAAAGTTTCAATAATTATTTCAAAGTCCTACTACCAGAAGAGATGGAGCTCGAATTTAAACCTAAGCAGTTTGCTTCTAGAACCTGTACTTGGGGTGGGGGGGAGGGGAAATGCCTGGGTGGCTCAGTCAGTTAAGTGTCTGCCTTCAGCTCAGGTCGTGATCCCAGGGTCCTGGGATCGAGCCCTGCATCGGGCTCCCTGCTCAGCGGAGAGTCTGCTTCTCCCTCTACCTCTCCCCCTGCTTGTGTATGCGCTCTCTCTCTCAAATAAATAAAATCTTAAAAAAAAAAAAAAAAGGAACCTGTACTTGGAACCATTGCCTTACCACTCTGTGAATTAGAGCGCCCAGGACCCACACCCCCATGAGCTTAGAGCCCCAGTCCTAGTCTGTGCCTGGCAGGTGCCTCATCTCAAAGGCTTCACGGTTACCGGGCACGATGGGGTTCATCTTTCACCTTGGGGGCTACAGCAGCTACGTGGGGGTAGTCATTTCTCAGTAGGTCGAGGCAAGGATGTATCTGTTCTTTTAAAAGAAGTTGTATTTAAAATTGCCTTCCAGACTGTGAGTGTATTTGTTAGCTGAGTACAGATGTACTATTTTGCTTTAGCCATTATGTTTATAAATCTTGACACCTTGTGCCTTCATTTTCTGGGCCCCTAGAACCATAGTATTTTGATCTATTACTTCATTTTAGAGAATTTTATGAAATAACTCAGCAGTGGAGGGGTTTTGCCTGCCACCTCTCATATTCACATGGCTATCGGAAGATAATGCTGTAGCATTTGGATTCACATTTTATTAGCCTCATAGGTTGTCTTCCGGGCTCCTTCAAGGATGTAAGTGTGCTAAAATATCTTCCCTAAATGTCAGGCCCTGGAGTTAGGGAACATTATAGCTGGAAGAAGCCTAGCAGGATTTTCTTCAGTGATTTTGGGAGCCCGTGCTCCTGTAGTGGTTACTTAGGTTACCTCCCCTACCCGAGTCTAGTAGTTATTGATGGCTTCCTACCAAGTTATCCCCCAAACCTAATGACTTCAAATAACAAGCATTTATTTTGTCGTACAGTTTGAGAATCAGGAAATCTGGAAGCAGCCTAGTTGTACGTTGTGTCCTCCTGCGGTTGCAGTTACAGTGTCTGCCAGGGTGGCTGTTGCTGGTAGGCTTGATCTGCTTCGGAGAAGGCACGCTGGTGTGGCCGGGACCTCGGGTCCTTAGGATTGCTTGTGTGTTCTCACACTGCAGCAGCTCGCTGTCCCCGGAGTAAGGTATCCAGCAGAACAAGGCAGAGGCCACAATCTTCTCTATGACCTCGCCTTGGATGTCATACACTGTTAGTTCTGCCAAGCTCTATCGGTCATATAGACCGACCCTCACACAGTGTAGGAGAGGCTCTACCAGGGCTGCAGGGATCGGTGGGGGCAGTCTTGGAGGTGACTACCACACTATGGCCCTGGCTAGGGGTCCCGTCTCCTGCAGCCTCCTGTTTGTGCTTACTCCAAAGGAGTCCTGCCCTCATCTGCTTTCTGTATCGTGCTCTCTTATTATATGTTATTTCTTTTGAAAATGTGCCATTAACAACAACAACAACAAATAAAGATGCAACCTTCTCATTTTAAAGATGATGACGGTAAAGCAGAGCAAAATAAAAAGTCTGTCCTAGTTTTGCACAGTAGCTCCCATGGCCCAAATAATGAATGATTCCAATGGCTCATCTCCTCATTCCTGTGTCTTTTGCCCTCTTGTATGGGAGGATGATGAAGGCAGCCACCAACACTTGACACAGCAGAGCGAGTCGGGCAGCTCTGAAAGCCCTCCTTTCAACCATAAGGGAAAGACTGTCCCAATCCTTACTTGAAGGAGAGTTGGGGTAAGGGCAGAAGGAAAGAAACTGATGCCTGACTTTCAAGAATATTTAAGGCTCAAGGCCTTGAATGTAGAGGCTTCAGCATACTATAAACTCTTATATGAATAGTAATTAATACTACTGATTGCTGATGCCTGTCTTCTAACTTACACGACCCCAGGCTCTGATCCCTTTACGTGAATCATCTCAGTTAATCTGTCCAGCAGACCTTGACAAATTTTTATCCCCCCCCCCCCTTTTTTTAATAGATGAAGAAACTGAGTTCCCAGCAGGTGCTGCTATATCTTGAGAGATGGGGAGGAGTTTGATACGTGAGGTGAAGCACCAGGGCATCCCAAACTGAGAGCACATTATGGAAGCAAGGAAACCTCGTGAATCTTCCAGCTTGATCAGAGCATGAGCACCGTGAAAGAAGGAGGCAGGGTGTTGGTGATCACGTCTGCTTTTACTTTTTGTGCAAGTATCTGGTACCAGACACTGCACTTGTAAATGCGTCAGCTCCTGGACTCAGTCATCGTGAAGTTTTAACTAGGGAAGCCTGAGCTTAGTGAGGCCACATAGCTGAAAAATGTGCGTCTACAGTTATAAATCTCTTTTGTTTTTAATTGTGGTACAACAAAGCCATGTAACCTGAAATTTACTCTCTTAAAAATGAAGTGTACATTTCAGTAGTGGTCAGTATATTCACATTGCTGTGTAACAGATCTCTAGAACGTTTTCATCTTGCAGAATAAACTATACCCGTTAAACAGCAACCCGCTCCCATTTTTCCCTCCCCTCGCCCCAGACCCTGGCAACCACCATTCTACTTCTGTAAATTTGTCTCCTTTAGGTACTTCATATAAGTGGGATCAAACGGTACTTGTCTTTTGGTGACTAGCTTATTTCACTTAGCATGATGTCCTCAAAGTTCACATTGTAGCGTGAGACAGGATTTCCTTCCCTGTTAAGGCTGAATAATATTTCATTGTGTGTCTGGACCACATTTTGTGTACCCATTCATCTGACGGTAGACACCCAGGCTGCTTCCCCCTCTTGGTATTGTGAATAATGCTGCCATGAACATGGGTGTGCGCACCTCTCTTGGAGATCTGCTTTCAGTTCTTTTGGATATATACCTCGAAGTTAGGATAGCTGGATTATATGGTGATTCTGTTTTTAATTATTCCAGGGACCACCATATTCTTTTCCACAGCAGCTGCACCATTTTACACCCCCAGCAACAATGCACAAGGGTGCAGTTTCCCCACATCCCCACCACAGGTTGTAAATCTTAATACATATACTCTTCTGCTTCCTCTGCTAGAGAAGTCGACTGCAGACAGATCACCAGGGACTTTGAAAGAATACATCATGTGGCCATGTCGCACCTCCACGTTTGCCTCCCTGTCCCGTACCACCCCTGGCTTAGGGTGCTGTGAAGTTTCATGTGCAGTCTGCGAAGGCAGGTCCTTGGGGCCGGTGTCTGAAGATGCTGGGGTTTATTGGCAGTGGCTGCCCCAGGGGAGGCGGCTCTCTGCAGCCAGGCGGATCCTGGCCCCCAGGGCAACACGGACCTCACTGAAGGGCATTTGGGCAGCCTGTCACAGCTTCCGCTGTGCTCGGGGGGTTGCACTAGCCCCCTGAGTGTTCTCTCTGCTTCCAGCTTCCTTGCTCCTCTCCCTCCCACCCCTGCACATGCACACAGAGATAATCTGTTCTCAACTGGTAGCTCGAGTGAGTCTTTTAAAATATAAGTCGGAGCATGCCATTTCTCAGCTCTGAACGCTCAAGTGGCTTCTCTCTTCATGCTTCTTGCAAAGGCCCATGCACTCTAGAAGGTCTGCCTTACTCCCCAGCTTTCTCCTTGTGGACTCGTTGCCACACAGCCTGGTCTCCCTCTTTTGCTCCCTGCTTTCCCCAGCACCTACAAGGGAGTCTGGCACAGAGAAGGTGCACCATTGACACTTGCAGAATGGCCACGTGTTTTGGCAACGTGTGCGGGCTTTTTGGGTCAGGGGCATCATCCTGTAGGTAGGAGCGTGGCACGTGCTGTCCGTGGCAGGTCAGTGTGGGCCTGTGTTCAGACAGCCCACCTGCCCCAAATGTGAGTCTTCTCTAGCAGTTAAGCTTCTGCTGACCCACCCTAAAATCAGCCTCACCCCTTTCATCTGTTCTTCACGTAGCATTTGGGTTTCTGACTGCTAAGGGTACTCTGTTGTTTGTCACACAGAGAAGCCCTAAAGCAGGCCAGAAGTATGCAGGGTGGAGAACGCTGGGTGGTTCATTCATGTGTTCTCCGTTTCTTAGGCCTTGACTATGGAGAAGGTGCTCAAAGTCCCCATTCGCGGTGTGGCCCTTCCCTGTTTTCATACTGGCCTACCTCACTGAGCCCCTGGCAGCGTGGATGCCATTACAATCAGGAGGTGTCTACTCTTACTTTTAATTATTTTAATTTTTTTTTATAGATTTATTTTTATTATTTTAGAGCAAGAGCGAGCATGAGCAGGGGGAGGGGCAGAGGGAGAGGATCCCAAGCAGACTCTGTGCTGAGCGCAGAGCCCATTGTGGGGCTCGATCTCACAACCCTGAGATCATGACTGAGCCAAAACCAACAGTCGGATGCTTAAGCGACTGAACCCCCCAGGCATCCCTATTTTTAATTTTTTAATCAAAATATAACTGATACACAATAGGAGGTGTCTACTTTTGTCTTCTACAGGGTTGAGATAATTTTGACTTTTGGGTCCATGGTTTAGTATTTAGAGGAGACAGAACTTGATCACTGACTTCCCAGAAGAGTAGAGATGCCCTGGAGGTTTGTAAGATGAGTTTAGGCAGCTCATCAGCAATACATTGCTTTCATTTTCACAGTTCTGTGTGTGTCTTATTTAACCAGGTAGTACGGGTTTAACAGCAGGACTCTGAATTCAACCCCTCGATTTGCCACCGACTGGCTGAGCCACGGGACGTTGGATGAGAATGTCACCACCCTGTCTGTCTCACTCTTCATCTTGAATTTTGGAAAACGCTGGATATTAGGACTCTACAGGAATCCCGCCTTATCCGTGGTTTCACTTTCCACAGTTACGGTTACCCGTGGTCAGCTGCAGTCTGATCCTCCTGATGATTCATCAGGTCCTTAGTAGCCTGACACTGTGGCAGAATGCCCGCATCCGTCCCCTGACTATAACGCAGCACCTCGGCATTTTATTATCTCCCATCATCACAGGAAGGGTGGGTGAGGTACAGTAAGATACTTTGAGAGAGACCACATTCATGTAACCTGTTACAGTATATGGCTGTAATTGTTTTAATATTAGTTACTGTTGTTAATCTCCTACTGTGCCTAGTTTATAACTTAAACTTTATCATGGGGATGCATCTGTAGGAAAAAAACAAGAGTATATATAGGGTTCAGTAGTGTCCACGGTTTCAGGCGTCCCTTGGGGGTCTTGGAAAGTGTCCCTTGTGTACTACTGTATATAGAAATTCTACCCTCCTCCTTGTCTCCAGGATTCACCAAGGATCAGAGAGGTTAAGTTACTTGCACAAGGTCACCCAGCCAGCCAGAGGCAGAGCTGCAGCCAACACCCAGCTCTGCTGATTGCCACGGTTTTGTTCTTGGCATAGAAAAAGCCTGCATCTTGAGTCCTCCTCCCTTGCCTCATCCTCACCCTGAGAGTCATGAATTCCAGGACCTGGGGACAGTGATGCGTGCTGTCTCTCGTTCTTTTATACAAGTGCAGGAGAAGGTGCTCTCCACTGGAGAGGTACTGGAAACGGATTCTTGGAACACCCCTCATACTCTCTGTGTGATCACAGCTAACATCTGGTTGAGTTTTTACCCAACAGTATTCAAAGCACTTAGCTAGAGCAGTGGTTCTCAAAGTGTGGTCCCTGGACCAGCAGCATCAGCATCACCTGGATGCAGGCTGTCCTCAGGCCCCCATGTCAAACCTCCTGGATCAGAAACTTGGGGGAAGTGTTCCGCCCCCCTCCCCGCCCCCATCCCTTGCTCCGTCTGAACAAGCCCTCCAGGGATCATGGTGCACAGTGAGTTTGAGAGCCACTTGCTCCTCATCCTCAACAACCCCTTGAGGATGCGTAGTGTTATGTCCCTGTTGTGTAGGTTGAGGGAGTTCAAGCACAAAGATGTTGAACAACTTCTCCGTATGCTGTTCAGACATTCGGTAAGCAGCGTCCATTCACTAGGGGCACTTCTTGCACTCTTCGGATGCTCACAGTGACCCAGTGCGGTGCCCGTTCTTATCTCCATTTTATAGACAAGCCAGAGAGGCCCAGGGACATGAAGCGATGCTCCGCGGTCACATAGCAGCAGCTAGCTTTGACATTGCCGCTCAAACCGGATCTCTTCACTCTGGTTGGGTTCTCCCCACAAAGCCACCCCCGCCTCTGTCCCTGGCTGTGTGCTTCTCCCCAGCTGCCTGTCCCCTGGGAGGCCTGCCTCCCCTCCCCTCGTCCCCAACACTTAGGTCTGCCGCTGTCCTCGGAACGCGGGCTGAGCCTGACTTTTCACAGCCCAGACGCTGGTGCTGCAATGGGTTTCCCCTCTCTCCTCGCCGGTAGTGTCCCCGACAGGATGTGCTCACACTCAGTTGTGCCCCAGACAGAGTGCCTTGCAGGGAGTCCCGGGCCCTCTGGGTCCTGCTGCTCCTCGTGTGGCCGGGGGCAGCACAGCTGGGCACAGTACTGATTACTTCTGCCAGGCTCACACCTTGCCTGCCATCCCCCAGAGAATGTTCTTTTCCTGCTTCTGTTGCAGGCTGACAAGCAGAGAGCTACAAATCCCAGCTGGCGCTGAATGTCAGGAGTGACGGTTGCCCTGGTCGAGTCACTGGAGTGCCCTCTCCTCCTGCCCATCTCTGGCATCCTCTTGGTCCAGGTGGCGCAGGCTGCTCTGGCTTGCAAGGACACTGAGCTCGCTGTCAGCGGAGCCTTCCTGGTCTCTGATGGGATTGTCCGGGTAGCGACCGCTACTCCCTCTTCACTTGGCCCTGGGGGACTGATTCACCTTTCTGTCCTCTGAGCACAACACGGGGCCTGGCATATTAGGGACCCCAGAAATGCCTGTGTCAGGCCTGGATCCTTCTTCCAAGTCCTAGAAGTAAACATCACTCACTTGGCCCTAGTTCGACTACGTCATGTCTTCAGGTGCAGCTCGTGGGTGTGTGCTGAGCACCAGGGTCAGGACTGGAGGGAGTGAGCAGGATGCTCTGTGGGCTTCCTTAGAAAGAAGCTGTGGTCCATGTGTCTGAGAACTTTGTCGAGCTGCTTAAAATTTATAAACACAACTTATACATTCTTCAGTGCACTCTGTTGGTACTCTCCTGCCTCGTTTCACCTTCGGGATCAGCAGTTTATCTCTGAATGCCTCAGAGCCACCTCTGCTTCCCTTCCAGCCACCAGGACCGATGCAAGGCTAAGGAAGGGTCACTGGAACTGGTCAGACCCTAGAAGGAAACCGATGGCACACACAGATGAGCTGGGAAGGGTTTGAGGCAGGGCCACACGCGTGGGAGCCAGTGAGGGTGGTGGAGCTCCCTAGAGAGAGTCACTACAACCCCTGGGCCCGTAGGGCACGAGGCGGGTGGCCTTAAGGAGCCCGAGAGAGCCGGATCTCTGGTAGAGGGTTTCTGAAAGGCGCAGGGGATCTGACCTCTCTTTCCACCTGCCATCAGGCCTCCCAGTGACCAAACTCAACCAGAAACCCGAGGCAGTGGGAGCCCAGTTATTCAGTCTGTAAAGTCAGGCGCTCAGGCATGGAGCAAATTACGGGCACCTATTTGGGGCACGGAGCGAATTGGAAGAGTGAGTTTGGAGGAGCAGATAACATCATCACCCCCAACCCCCATCCAAGCTTTGTGACCAGTAAAGGCAAGTATGACATCCACATAAAATATAAGGAGGAATTCTTGTGAGTGGACAGTGGTCACTGAATCTGATATTCAGACCCATCACTCTGATGAGAGGAATGTCCCAGTAGTTGTGGCCGATGGTCGGTCCTCTTTAAGTCACTACATTGAAACACTTGAAACCTGGACTTCGTAGCTTCCAAACCAAGTTATTGTGGTGAGACCATATTTGTGACTCTGCTCTTTCAAGGAGCATTCATCCCTGTCCCCTGTTCACTCCGAACCCCAGCCCCCAACCCATTCTTGGCACTCACTCCTGTCCCCACAAAAAGTTGGGACCATCCAGAACTCCTCCAAGAGCATGTTCACGGCACTCCCGATTTTCTGCATTCCCGGGGAACAGGGCCTGGGCTCCACGGCTCCAGATGATGAATTTATTCATGGTGGCAGGTGTATTGGACGAAACTAAAGAGATTGGAAAATTATGTAAAATGTTTGTGAATGTGCACACTTGTGCTTACATTTAATGGGCCCATTTTCAAAAGCCCCTGAACCCTGAAGCCAAGACAAAGTTTGATATCTGGGAGGCCGCGTGTTTAAATATTTGTGATTCCAAAGAGCCTGATTCAGCTTTTATCCATTCTTGTCCCCTTCCTGGCTATGTCTCCCACGTACAGGCATTTTCCTATTCATTTCCTTCATGATTTAAATGGTGACAGTTGCATTCCGCTTTACAGTCTTTCATGCTGAGTCTTTGGGAGATAATATCCAGAGATAAGCGATGGTGTCTTCATTTTACAGGTGGAGAAATGAAGATATGCATAATATGGTCTAATTTTTTTTTATTTTTAATTAATTTATTTATTTGAGAGAGAGAGAATGAGAGAGAGGGCATGAGATGGGGGAGAGTCAGAGGGAGAAGCAGACTCCCCGCCGAGCAGGGACCCCGATGCGGAACTCGATCCTGGGACCCCAGGATCATGACCTGAGCCGAAGGCAGTCGCTTAACCAACTGAGCCACCCAGGTGCCCCAATATGGTCTAATTTTATGTGAGACGAGGTTGGGTTGGTAGCTCGCAGGTCTCAGTTTCCCCACACGCCCTCTTGCTTCTTTCTGAAAGCTGAATTTCCTCACAACAGCCCTGTGAGCATTGGGGCAGGGTAATTCTCTATTGTGGGGGCTGCCCTGTGCCTCGTAAGGGGTCGAGCAGCATCTCTGGTCCTGCCCACTTGATGTCATAGCCCCGCACATCCCCAGGAGTGACCACCAAAAATGACTCCAGACAGACGTTGTCTGATGTCCTGGGCAGGGCAGGGGGGATGACTTTTGCCTCCTATTGAGAACCACTGGCTTCCAGCAGAGGAATTTTAGATCCTGGCCATCAGAGATTGTGAGTTAATTGGTCTGAGGTGGGGTTGGGGCACAGGGTGTAGTTTAAAAATTTTTCTGGTGTTTCTGGTATGTTATAAGGGTGAAGAATCTCTGCTCCAGAGTTTGAATCCCACCTGTCTAAGCCCGAGTAACTTCCCTTGATGATGTTGTGGGTGGGGTGGTGAAGCAGGCCTGGGAGCCAGAGGTCATTGTCCTGAAAGCCTGTAGGGCAGAGACCAGGATATCAGAACTGCATTTTTCTTCCCTTCCCTTTCCCCCACTTTTTTTTACTTTTTACTTTAAAGTAATTCTAGACTCCTAGGGAGTTGCAAAAGCCTTGCATAGAGTCAACAGAACTGTGTTTTGAACTGCCTGATTAGAATAACGGGGGTCCAGAAGCTGTGCCATGGGAACCAGGGCTGTGAGTAGTTTCATTAGGTATTGGGTGCTGGAGGGAACGTACTTGTTCTGCAGTCCTCCCAGGATAGAGCAAGGTGGGGTGGGTATTAGGAGGCTGGTTTCAAGTCAAGGAAGGCTGCACATGAGTAAAAGATACATCGAGAGGTGTGAACCCTTCATTCTTCGAGCTGTTTTGAGAGGCTGGATGACTTTCTGTATGGGCTGCACTAGACCAGGGCTTCTCAATCTTTGTCAAGTTGCTGAAGCTCAGAGGGTAGCCCAGCCTGAGGGAGCCAGCCCTGCCCGGTAGCCTTGAGTTCTTGCTTGAAGAGATAAGTGACTTTGTATCCTGTAATTCACGTGTAGTACACCGGGGTGCCAAGGGACCTCCCCTTTGGGAAGCTCAGCTCTAGAGATCATCTCTGCTGTGATTGGCAGTGTGCCGAGCACCATATTCTGCTCTTGGTATTATCCCCTTACGTACTCCATGACCTCCATGGCCCTTGTATTACTGTGAGTCACCTGATGCCACCACTTTCCCAGGGTCACCCGGAGCTAAAGGACAGAGCCAGAGGAGATGGGCCATAAGGTTCCCTTTAATTCTGCCAGTCTTCAGTTCTTGGAATGATGTCCCAGCTGGGGCCCTTTTTATAGATGTACCCTTATAGACGTTCATTGGTCTCTTGGCCCAGTCAGGCACCCCTAATCTGAGACAATGTTCTTGCAAGAGCAAGAACATTTCCCACCTCTGAGCCATTGCTTCTCAGTCCAAGATCCCTGACTATCAGTTCTTCCTTTCGGGATGTATTTCTTTCATCTCTCTTGTCACCAGTTGTCACGGTCTCCCAGCGTGGGGGTAGGAGACTCACCGTTTGCCTGTTTGAGCCGATCGCCCTTTCTCTCGTCCCCAAAATGTAATTGCAAAGAACCTTAATGTTTTCCAAATGATGATAGCTCCATAAACCGATTAAAAGGGCCTTAATAAAACCATCTCAAGTTATTTTCCACAGCTGCAAACTATGCCCTTTGTTTTCTAATGATCCCCACAAGAGATCAGGGTGATTTTTCTTTCCCACGTGGTCTGAAGCACCAAGAAGGCCCTCTTCCATCTGTCTGACCGCTTGCCCTGTGTTCTTTGCTTCCCAGACAATCCACGTTGCCATCGTCTGTGCCGGGTATAATGCCAGCCGCGACGTTGTCACCTTGGTCAAGTCCGTTCTCTTTCACAGGTAAGCGCTCCCGCGGTACCCTGCGGGCTGGTGCGTGTGACTCGTGCGTGTGGCTCGTGCGTGTGACTCGTGCGTGTGACTCGTGCGTGTGGCCCGTGCGTGTGGCCCCTGCGTGTGGCTCGTGCGTGTGGCTCGTGCGTGTGGCTCGTGCGTGTGACCGCCAGCCTGCACGCTTCCTCAGGGGAGGGGTACAGAAGAGCAACATTTCTCGTCAGTCATTGAAGCTGCCGTGAAAATGTGATTTTTGTCTGAAACCCTGGGGAGATTATTGTGTTAATGATGTTTAACAGGAGCAATGAGGTGCAGTCCCACAACGTTTAGGATTGTAGCTCTTAGACCTAAGGGGACCCATCAGGGACACTCCAAATTTGAGGCTTCCGTTTCTTCTTTGGCCTTCCCTTGCCTGACAGTCACCAGACCCCTCTGTGTACACGCCCCTGTTGATAGGTTGTGTGATGGACTGAGCAGTGTCCCCGTAAGATTGATCTGTTGGAGCCCTCGCCCCTAGTAACTCAGAATGCGAACTGTATTTGGAGATTGGCCTTTAAAGAGGTAATTCAGTTAAATTGAGGCAATATGAATGGACTGTAGTCTAATATGACTGGTGTCCTGATAAGGAGGGAAGATTGGGAGACAGCCTCCCACAGAGCAGAAACCATCTCCAAGCCCAGGAGGGAGGCCTCAGGAGAACCCAACCCTGCAGGCACCTGATCTCAGACTTCAGCCGCCAGAACCACAGAAACTAAGTTTCTGTTGTTTAAGCACCCCCAGTGTGTGGTATTTTGTTAGGACAGCTCTAGCAAACTCATAGAGGTTGCTTACTCTATTCCAACGTAGCCTGTCCCACGTCTGGGCGTTTCTAACCATCAGAAAGTCCTGTCTTATATTAAACCAAAGTTTTCCAACCCATAGCTGCTGTCTGTGGGTCCTAGTGGATCCCCATGGAAACGGCCCTACAAACGATGGGGTCCTTTTCCACCTGGAAGTGATCCTGCCTCTCCCGAGTCATCTCGTCCAAGTTAAACTCCTGCCACTTGCTTGTACTTTTTAACAGGGACTTTCTTCTGTTTTCACTGTTCAGCTTGATGGATATCTAGACTTACTGACGGTGTATCCAGAATTGAATCTGTAGTTCCAGCCAGTGTCCTTGGCTCTGTTCTAACATTCTTACCGAGGGTTTAGATGAAGCTTATCCGTAGCTGTAGCCAAGATCCAGAAGGTTCTGAGCAGTAGGAACAGTGGTGAAAAGCTCTTCGAGCTCAACAAAACAAAGATCAATGTGAAGTTAATGCCCAGATCTGGCGGTCAGTGGCCGAAGCAGAGATGGGAGGCGTGATGGGCACCTGAGACTGGCATGCCATGCAAGAAACTGACCGTTGGTTCCACTTTCTCTCTCAGACCCCCACCCAGCCCCTCTGTGATGCACGTGGGGGTCTCCCTCTTCATAGTTTTAATTCCATCCCCATCCCTTTCTCTTCATCGCTACTGCACCTGGCACAGTTGAGGTCTGCGTGTTCTCTCTCCTGCACTTGGCCTTCCAGTCCCCACAGAGCCAGCCTCTAAGGCCAGGTGATATTTCAGAAAGGCAAATCTGCTATCTTCAAACCTTTCATTGGCTTCTTGTCTTGGAGGGGAGAGAATCGAGCCTCTTTACCATCAGGTTAGAGACCACACAGACCATCAGGGCCTGCTGTTACTCTCAGCACGTTTCCTCTCTCTTCCCCTTGCTGGGGCTTTACTCTCCAGCAACATTGACCTGCTCATAGCTTTCACCCTCTCGCAGGTGTGCCCTGCCTGTTGTCGTCCCCATGCTGCGCTGTTTGTCCCTTTCTCACCTCCTCCCTCCTCTTTCCCCTTGCAACTTTGCAAACTCCTTATCTTCTAACAGGAGGCCCACCAGTACCGGTCAGTCTGGGCTAGGGCTCTGCCTTCTCCTAGCCCACAATACCCTGTGCATCTTTCTATCACTGTACTTAGTACATTGTCTTTTATTTATTCACGGTGTGTCTTTTGTAGTAGAATATGGGACTTCTGGGGACAGAAACCATGCCTTATATTTCTGGATTCTCTGTATCTTAGGGAAGGACTTCACAAGTTAGATGCTCAGTCAATGTTTACTTGTTTAACTAGTAAATCTGGGAAACTTCATTAATAAATAACCTGAAGATCTATTTATTCAACCAGTTAACTAATAGATCTAGCTCACACCTGGTTTGATGACATGCTCATGCCACTTTATACTGAGTGACTTTCAGCAGGTCATTTTAACCCTTTAGGCTTTAGTACTTAGGTCACTTAACTTTTGCTGTGAATCCGTGCACCCCAGAATTTATTAGGTTGAAGACAAAATTTATTAGCTCAGTTGTACTGAACCACCCGGTGGGTCTTTTCCTGGGTGCCCTGCTCTGCTTATAGTCAGCAAGCAGATCTGCTCCCCACCCAGGAGTGGGGGGATTCCCTGCCTCCCCCCACCCAACGCCAGAGTGGGGAAAGGGGAGAAATGAGTAACCACCAAGTAGAGAACACTGTTGGCTAGTGGTAGGGGCTCTCCGTTCCCTCCTCTTAGCCTGTGCAGTTGGCATTGGGATTTCAGCTGCACGTCTCAGAAGGAAATGGTAATACCAAATAAAGAATAACCAAGCAGAGCTCAACCTCACATCTTTGACATAAGATGAGAAGCCCTTTGTATACCACCATCGCCCCTGTGCCATTTTTGAGACTCCTTATGGTTCTGCAGCCTTCATCTGCTGCTTGAAACCAGACATTTTGTCTTCTAAGCACTGAATTAGAGGAGTGGTTCTCAACCTTTTTGTGTTTATTTCTTGTTACCACGAAAGAACTTGATCCCTCCCTGGTTGGGGGGGGGCGCCCCCTTTTTAGAAAAGAGTATTTGCATGATTACAGATAGTCACTTGTGCTGTTTCTCAATTATGGCAAATTTTAAAGCCATAAAAACGTTCGGTGTTGTTGGGCATAAATATTGCTGTTGCTTTAGCTACAAATCAAATAATTCCAGTAGTCGCTGAAACCCTGAGGAACCCTATTGAGTGTCAACTTTTACTCCTACAGTCACTGTGTAGCAGAAAGATGTTACATTTAAAAATAGCAGATTTATAATTGGCCCCTGATGGCATGCCATGCCTTTGTGGTGACATGGGGAGTTGAGAAGAAAGCAAATTCTTAGTATGCATTAGGAAAATTCTGCACGCCACGTCAGTGACTACTTGATCTTGGTTCAGATGACCACTTCAGTCCCTCCCATCCTTGAAATTCGACAAATGAGAATGTGAATTGATGTGCTGGTGATAATGACTTGAGATATCAAGACAAAAGGACTTTTGAAAGACTTTTCGCTCAGAAAGTCCGGCTATAAATAGCTTCATTGCTTCCGAGGCATGTTATGGGGATTAACCAATACATAATTATAAAATGCTTTGGCAAATGAAGTACCTTTCTAATGTTAATAATAATATAATAATAGTGGTAGGATGCTTCTTTCGGCTTTCACTGTTAATTACAGCAATTAGATTTATTTTCCAGACAGGATTTTCAGCAAATTTTCATTTAAGGCTGCTTTGTTACATCCAATCCATTTTACTTCTGCAGTATGCCTGGTGACAGTGGGCATGCTCTAGTTTAAAAGATCGTAAAAGAGTGATACCCAGGCACTCTTACATACTCCTACCAGAGCTTCAAATTGCTATAATCTTTTGGGAAAGAAATTTTATGGTGTTAATGCCCAAGACCCTGACCCCATATGACTACTTCAGGGACTCTGTCTTCAAAGGATAATCCTGACTACCAAAAACGCTTTTATGACATAACTGTTTATAATCCTAAAAATTTGAATAATAGTTAGAAAACAATAAGACTAAATAGCGGAACACCCTTTTGTAGTAATGGGGACAAATTATATATATTTTTTTTTTTTTTTTTAAAGATTTTATTTATTTAATTGACAGGGAGAGAGAGAGAGAGACAGAGTGAGAGGGAACACAAGCAGGGGGAGTGGGAGAGGAAGAAGCAGGCTTCCGGCCGAGCAGGGAGCCCGATGCAGGGCTCGATCCCAGGACCCTGGGATCATGACCTGAGCTGAAGGCAGTCGCTTAACCAACTGAGCCACCCAGGCGCCCCAGGGGACAAATTATATTTTATATTTTATGATGTAAGTGACAACACAGTTCAAAATATGTGCATAATATTATTCCACTGCGTAAGGACAAGCCATGGTCAAAATACCGGTCGCGGAAAGACTGGCAGAGGCCATGTTTAGAAATGGAGTTCTTTGTGTTGTGTTTGGAGAAGGAGAAATAAAGGTGATCTTGCTTTTGTCCCCTCTTTACATGTATTTTTGGTCATCTCATTATGCAACCTCTGTAATAAAGAAAAAGGGTAGATGAGAAAAAGTAAATACAAAATACGTGTGAAAGAGAGTTTACCTAGCAGAAAAAAGCACATTATGTTCCTGTGTCACCTAGGTGGAAGGGTGTTTAAAGAAAAATTGGGGGACAGAACTCCAACTCCATTTGCAGATAAACTGGGAAGTATAGCGGCTTTTCAAGGAAACCGAGCTTTTAGTGAGCAGAGGAAGAAAAAAATTACTTAGCAGTTAGGTGTTTACCTCCTGGGCAGGAAGGTGGGCCAGCTTGTAAAAATTTAATATTTGTTTGCGAGGATGATCTACTTGTTCTCACACTCTACAGCCCTGTTGTCAGGAAGAAGCTGGGTGATTTCCCTTTGCATATCAAGCAGCTGGGTTTTTGGTGGGTTTTTTTGTTTGTTTGTTTGTTTGTTTAAACTTCACTGTGCCCCTGAAGAACATGGAGGATAAAACAGCATATTTGTGCCCAGTATCTGCCTCTAATTGTGTTATTGCTCATTCAGGCTTAAACTTATTATAGAAGCAGTTTCTAGATTGTGATGTGAAGAACCTAGGATTTGAATAAAACAAACAAACAGAAGTAGGTTCTGATTCTGGTCTTATCATCTGAGCTGGGCAACCCTAGTGAAGTCTCTGTACTTAGAGGTTTGGCTTGTTCTCTAACCTCTCTTAGAGCCCTGTTGGACTATTATCAGAGATAATCTATGTGAAACATTTCTGTATTTTGTGTATTGAACAAATACAAACCTAGTTCTCTAAGTGTTTTTCAGACATTAATGAATTTCATGCTTCTGTGATCCATGAGGTGGGTACTATAATTATCCCCATTTTACAGATGATGAAGCTGAGAATCCATAGGTTAAGTCATAGCTCAGGGTCACAGAGAAGATGCTAGAGCTGGCTTTGTATCCAGTCAGTCTAGCTTCAGAGTCTGAGCTCTCCACTGAAAAAAAAAAAGGTTACTATTTTGAGTATCATTATTTTTATTTTTAATCATCATTTTGGGTGACCATGTAGAGAATTGTTATCATTACTATGATCTCTGTAATTACCCCTTCATCCTTCTGCCAAAATATGTATTTTTGAGGTGCTGAGCATGAAGTAAATAGTGGTTTTAAAGGCTTGGTGGGTTGCACCTGGGTGGCTCAGTCAGTTAAGCGTCCGACTCTTGGTCTCAGCTCAGGGCTTGATCTCAGGGTTGTGAGTTCAAGCCCTGTATTGGGCTCCACACTGCATGTGGAACCTACTTTAAATAAAACAAAGCCTTGGAAGTAATGTTCTAGTAAGACTTAGGAAAAAAGCATGGAGTAAAGGAAATGGTCACTGGGGGATGGATAAGTTAATTAGCTTGATTGCGGAGATTATTTCACAATGTATACATATATAGATACATCACCTTAATGTTTATAAAATATATTTAATGTAGGGGCACCTGGGTGGCTCAGTCGTTAGGGTCTGCCTTTGGCTCAGGTCATGATCCCAGGGTCTTGGAATCGAGCCCCACATTGGGCTCCCTGCTCAGCAGGAAGCCTGCTTCTCCCTCTCCCACTCCCCCTGCTTGTGTTCCCTCTCTCACTGTCAAATAAATAAATAAAATCTTTAAAAAAATTAAAAAATAATATATTTAATATGTACCTTAAATTTATACAATTTTTGTCAATTATACCTCGGTAAAGCTAGGGAAAAGAGAAAGTACCGTGGGCATGTGATATCTTTGAACAGGTAAGGCATCTATGCCATTTGGTCATGCATGTATGTTAGATCAAAGAGAAATACTTTGTGTAGTTCAAATACTGAGCATCACGTAGGCCATTGTATTTGACCTTCATCCCAACCTGGCACGGTAGATGCCGTTATCCCCACAAATGGATGAGGAAACTGAGGCTCACAGAGGTTCAATAGCTTGTTCAACGTCACAGTGGAGTCCTTGATGCTCCTGGATTATAACCTTGGCTCTGCCAAAGCCTGGAAGCCACAAGGCCTTTTGATTTTTTTTGGAAAGTTGCTCTGTTCTTCTTCCCCCACAGAAAGCTTTTCTGCTGTGATACTGACTTGTCCTTGAATCTTCCCACAGTTTCAATGCCACTCATCCTCCCTCAAACCAAGAGCTCACACCAAAAAACCCTCCTGGCCACTGTGTTTTTCTGCGGTGAGTTCTATTAAATCTCTAAGTATAACAGACTCACTGAGGATCAGAGGTGTTCTCAGAGCCTCTTTCTTTTTCTAAAATTGCGATTCCATTGTAAACTTAATAATTAAGGATTATTTCAGCTCAGATACCCCTGTATATTTTAATAAAAGCAGGCCCTGGATTACCCTGTAGGGGCTGTGGCACATTCCTGACAAGATAAGAAAGGAAAAGCAGGGAGAAAGCTGGGGCTTCATCATCTTTGCTCTTTGTGTTACCATTTTATTGTGCCCAGCCCGGAACAGGGGAGCAGTTAGGGAAACCAGAGACAACAGGAGCATTGCTCATTATGAGCAAAGTCTGCCGGCTCTGCTGAAGATGAAACATGCACTTGCTTCTTTCCTTGTTGTAAAGTGTGATCTGGTCTGAATATATACCAGACTTAATGTCTGTATTGTTCAGGCCCCGGCAGGCTGCGTGGGACCTGTTGTATATGAAGATGTGCGGGCCTATTCACGTAGTAGAAGCCTTTTCTCATGGGCTTAAAGCCGTGCTCCCAAAATGCATATAATTGGTGATTGGTATAAAAGACTATTTTAGATGTTGTACAGAGATAAAATTAAATAACATCGAATCCTATATCGAGAAAAATATTTTTTTGTGTGTGTGTGAATAAGAAGAAATTCTGAAGAATTTCTTATCCCTCCCTTGACGCAGTTCAGTTGGTGTAAATACGTCCGGAACATCTGTCTCACTCCTGCTAATCTCCCTGTGAACTAAAGGGAATAGGTTGGAGGCTTTTGGCCTTTGGCTGATTTTGGAATCATTAAAACTATTTCTTGCCTTCCTGAGTGAGGAAGTGAACGTAAAAGACTCAGAAGTCACACATGGAGAATGAAACATCCTCTTTATTGCAGTTAGTTCTGAGCTGTAGGACGTTTTTTCAAATGTGGGCACCGTAGGATGTCCTTTCACATGTGGACATGATCAGGCTCTTTTCTGTCCCGATTAGTTGGGTTTCCCTTCCGGTAGAGGCCAGCCCTGACGACTGCAGGCCTTCCCGACATGGCACACCATTTGCCGTACATACAGTGCAGCTCCCTAAGGAATGGAGCCCAGAATCCGCTGAGTAGACCAGGTCTCTTCCCTCCCCCAAACTCACAGGCCCCACTTCCCAGCTCAGGCAAATGAGTGAGCATTGGAATTTAATTCACATGCTGTAACATTCACTCTTCCGGTGTGTATAATTTGCTGGTTTTTAGTATTCGCAGACTTGTCCAGCCATCACTGCTCCCTAATATTAGGCCATTTTCATCACCTAACAAAGAACCCCTGGTATCCATGAGGAGTCGCTCCACATTTCTCCCTTCTCCCGTTGTCTGGCAGCCCCCCTCAGCTTTCTGTTCCTGTCGATTTGATTATTTGGGACATTTCATATAAATGGAGCCTTGTATGATTTGGTCTTTCGTGAGTGGCTTCTTTCGCTGAACACCGTGTTTTCAAGGTTCATCCACGTTGTAGCAGGTGATGTTTCATTTATTTGCATCGCCAGTAATACTCCAGCACCTGACTCGACCACATTTTGTTTATCCACTCATCACGTGGTGGTCACTGGGGTTGTTTCCATTTCTTGACAGTTACGGATAATGCTCCCGTGAAGGTTTCTGAACAAGCTTTGCTGTCTAACTAGGAGTGGGACTCCTGAGGAGCTCAGCAGGGGTAACTTTTTACACTTAATTTTTGGAGACACCCCTGGGACCAGTTTCCAACGTGGTTATGCCATCTTTCAATTCCACAAGTAACAAGTGAGGGCTCCAATCTCCCCACATCCTCACCAACACTTGTTGTTGTCTTATTTTAGCCGTTTTAGTGGCTGTGAAGTAGTACTTTGTGGTTTTGATCGACATTTCCTGGTGTCTGATGTTGCTGAGCATCTTTTCTTGTACTTACTGGCCATCTGTATATCCTTTTTGAGAAATGGCTGTTCAAATCCTTTGCTCAGGTTTTTTTTTTTTTTTTTTTTTAAGATTTATTTATTTTAGAATAAGAGCGTGCAGGTGTGGAGAGGAGCAGAGGAAGAGAACCTTCAAGTAGACTCCCCACTGAGCGTGGAACCTGATGTGGGGCTGGATCTCACGACCCTGAGATCATGACCTGAGCCAAAACCAAGAGTCGGACGCTTAACTGACTGAGCCACCCAGGCGTCCCACCTTTGCACAGTTTTTAATCAGCTTACTTGTCTTTTGTATTGTTTGAGTTGTAAAAGACCTTTATATATTATGGTTGCAAGTCCCTTATCAGATAAATGCTTTGCAAATATTTTCTCCCATTCTTAGGTTATCTTTTCTACTTTCTTGATAGTATCCTTTAAAACACAAACATTTTTAATTTTGACCAAAACCAGTTTATTTTTTCTTTTGTGGTTTGTGTTTTGGATTTTGTGCCTAAGAGACCATCGTCCAACCCACTTTTTTCCTAAGTGCCTCTACTTGTAACACTGGCTGACTGTGTCAGACGGTGAGGACATTTGGATATCCTTGATAATTATTAACTTGTCTGTTTATTTATTCTTTCAATGAATAATTACTGGGTGGTTATATGTAGAAGGGACTAATAAAAATCTGGGGATAAGACTATTCACAAAACACAATTCCAGTACCAAGACTCCACCTAGCAGGGAACAGAGAAGTGAATGGTCAGTAGACGATAGCATTCACCTGTGTTTTGAGCCCTGAAATCCGCGGGAGGCACAAAGAAGGGCATGTGACCCAGTGGAATGGCTTCCTCAGGGCCGTGGTGTCTAAATTGAATGGGGAAGACTGGATGCAGTTAGCAATGCAACGTGAAGGTGATTAAGGGAGAGAGACAGCAGGCCCACAGGGCTGCAGGAAAACATGACTAACCTCTGACCTTGCACCCATGGCTAAGCACTTGCCAAGCACTGCGGTTGTAGAGAGAGAAAACAAGAGGACAGGTGCATTGTGAAAGTAGAGAAACTCCACCCTACACAGCTCACATTCTAGCAGCGGGTAGGAGATAGACCTGCAGATGAATATAGAGATTTCCAATACTTAAGAAGTGCTAAGAAGACCCAAAGAGGGCAATGCAGTGTGGGAGCCAAAGGAGAGGGCATGGGCACTTTGGATGGAGCGGCGATGGAGAGCCTCCCTGAGGAGGTGGCAGTTTATGCCTCAAGAAGGAGAAGAGTTGGTCACATGCAGGTCTGGGGAAGAGAGTGGTTGGAGTGCAGGTTTGAGGAGGGAGGAGGAAGACATGAGCTTGGAGAAGTGGACGGGATGAGATTATCAAAGGTCCTGCTAGCTCCATGTGGGAGGCTGTACTTTATTCATCGTACAATGAGCAGGGGATTGTGTGATCATTTTGGAGGGAGTTCAGGGCTTACAGGACAGAGGATCTGTTGGAGGGAGCCAGCCCGGAGACAGGGTGAGAGGGGGTGAATATATTCATGAGACCTCACCGAAGAGCAGATACACTCCTCATGGTGCCATTTATTAAGTCCATATTCCTTGTGGGTCACTGTTCTAAGTGCTTCATACATTTTAATTCGATCTGATCATAACAGCTCCACTTTACAGTTGCAGAAGCTGAGACTCCAAGACCAACATGCTTGCCCAAGGTCATATCGTTAGTTTGTTAGTTTGTGACACACCAAGATAAGAAGCAGCCAGGCAATTTGGCTCTAGAGACCTTGCTCCTACTCACCAGACTAAGCGGCCGTTCAGGACGTGGAATTGATTGGCTGTGTGGGAGATTGGGGGTAGGGGCGCGGGGCTGGTAATGCTCCTGTTTCTAGCTTGTGAGGCTGGATGAATGGTGTGCCCTTAGCCCCTGGCAGGGAACTCAGGAGGACAGACATGTGTTTGGGGCCCCTATTTATTATGCCCGGGGTGGTTCTCTTCCACCCCTGTAGCTTTTGTGCTTCTCCTTGCAGAGCCATCCTATACAGTTGTCCAGGTTGCTCACCATCCAAATCTAGGCGTACCCTTCACTTACTGTCCATATCAGTCTGTTTAGATGGCTCCCCGGGAGGTGTGTCATTCCCAAACTTTGCAGTCGTGTGAGGTGGTCCAGTGTTAGGGCCCACCTGTGTTCCAGCGTTTATGTAGTTATTTGCATTCTCTCTCTGTTTCTGCCGGATTGATAGCTGCACCGAGAGAGGAGAGTCCCAGCTCCTGCGTCACTTAAACCCCTGTTATCATGTACTTACTGCTTGATATCTCTTTGTTGCATGTTTCTTCATTCAACTCATTTTTGGGTTTATGGATGGAGGAACTAATTGAAATTACTTCATTTGAAGCGTAATGCAAAGCAGAGAAAATCACGGTTTCCTAGGTTAGCACTGACAATGGTTATCCTGGTCTGCTTGAGGCCGCTGTAGCAAAATCCCACAGACTCGGGGGCTCGTAGACCACACAGATCTATTCCTCACAGTCCCGGAGGCTGGGAAGTCCGGGATCATGGCACCAGCATGGTTTGATGGTGGAGGGGGCAGGGGGCTGTTTTCTGGTTACAGACTGCTGACTTCTCTCTGTGTCCTTCTATGATGAAAGGTGGGCAGGAGCTCTCCGGAGCCTCCTTTCTGAGGACATTGATCCCTTTCAGGAGGTTTCCACCCTCACAACCTAATCACTGCCAAAGGCCCCACTTCCTGATACCATCAGCTTAGGGGTTAGGATTTGACCTATGAGTTTGAGGGGGCAGGGCACACACATTCACACCATACCAGTGGTTAGCATACAGTAAGATCTTACACACCAGGCACTTTATATCATTTAATCCGTACAATGCAACATTGTTTACTTACTGTTAATGTTCCTGATTTGGAGATCAATAAATTGAGGCCTTGAAAGATGAATTAACTGCTTATGGTCACTCAGTCAGTACTTGATGAACCAGGGCTCCAACCCAGACGTTCTGGAGCAGAGCCCCGAGCTCTGTACCGTTGGTGCCGACCACGCCATTGACTGTCGTTACCTTCTCACCGTAGGGTTAACGGGGACCTAGAAGGAGGGACTTTGGCCGCCTTTTCCTATTGAACAAGTGTTTGTTGAGCACCTGTCATGTGCCAGGCTCTCCTCTGGGCACTAGGGATGGAGATGAAAACATGGTTTCTGTCCTCAGAGACCTCACAGTAGAGACAAGGAGCCACATGTTTGAAAACATATCGCAGTGTCATGCTAGAAATGGTGGGCAGGTTTGGGGGCGCCTGGGTGGCTCAGTCGGTTGAGGGTCACACTGGATCTCAGCTCAGGTCTTGATCTCAGGGTTGTGAGTTCAAGCCCCACATTGAGCTCCATGCTGGGTGTGGAGCCTACTTAAAAAAAAAAGAAGAAAAGAAATGGTAGGCATGTTTCTCTTTCTTTTTCTTCTTTTAAGATTTTATTTATTTATTTGACAGAGAGAGAGCACAACAGGGGGAGAGGCAGAGGCAGAGGGAGGAGCAGGCTTCCTGCTGAGCAGGGAGCCCGACGTGGGGCTCGATCCCAGGGATCATGATCTGAGCCGAAGGCAGACCCATTAGGCATGTTTTTCATAGGAAATACCAAGTTAGCAGGAAAAAGGGGCCAGGATGAGCTCAGAGAAGGTGTCCGGGAGGAGCTGACTTGCAAAGGGAGTCTGAAGGATGAACAGGAATTCACGGGACCTCTAAGTAGGGGGTGAGTATCCCCTGGAGAGCAAGCAGCACATGAAGACAGAGACACGTGGGCAGCATGATTGTGTTGGAACAAATCTACGTAGCTTGATCTCTTTGGTATTGTCACTCTGTGTCTAAAATTATGCCATTCCTCCATTGTGGATAGAAATGCAAATTGACAATTATATCCATTCTCAATGCATAAGACTCCATTGGGGCTCCTGTGGGAGGGGGGATGGTTGTACCAACACCAACAGACAGATGAGTGGGCCGTCTGTCTTCCCAGGGACTCTGACTAGCTGCCTCTCACTTAGCCTTCAGGTAAGTCATTGGCTGATAAATATACGACCACCAATCATCACTCAGGCCAACTGGTAGCTTCTTGCAGGGGAGCTTCTAATAGGGCTTCCAAGGAATGCTATAGGGCACATATGCCCCTTCTCCTTGAATATAGATAGTTAATGGGAGAATTTGCAGTGTTCAGGCATTGGGTCCCATAGAGAAATTCTGCAGTCCTGATTGTGTCTTCTATTCATTTATTCTGTTTCTCACCCTGAGCACCTGTCATGTATATGGCAGGTTAGCCTTGGATGCTAATTGCCTTCAGGTCTAAACTCATCCATTCAGCTCCACCAGGCTTAGCCACCCTTACCTTAAACTTGGTGCGTCCAGTCCCAAACACCTCATCTTCCTCCAACGTGCCTTTCCTCTTGTATCCCCTGTCCTGAAGGCATCACCACCAACCCAGGAACCTCAGTGTCCCCTTCTGCTTCTTCCACTTCATTTCCCCCCTTATCTAAGATCTCTTTTCCTAAAATCCCTCTAGATTCAACTTCCTTGCTGCTCTTCCTCAGACATGGCCTCAAATCAGATCCTCATTTCACATTCCCCTAGTCTCATCTTCTACATGACGCGTGAACCTCCATTCCCCTTATCTGTCCACTGTCCATCACTCATCCATCCATTCGGTCCATTTATTGAACTCCTGCATTCTAGGCACAGAGGTAGATTATGAGGTGATATATTTGAACATGACTGGCATGATCCTTGACCTCCCCGAGCTCACAGTCATGTGGGGATCTAGACAGGTCAACAAACGATCAAAACCTAAAGGTGGGTACATGGTACTTAGATGACTCTCTGTTAGGAAGGGCCCCTGAGCCAGGCATGGGTAGTCAGGAAAGGACTCTAGGAGAAAACGATGGCAGATCTCAGAACTGAAGGCTGAATAAGAGATAAATACTGGCTGCGGAGTGTGAAGGGTAGGAGAAGAGGGGCCAGACCATGAGATTTGTGAGGTCAGCAATGGTTATCTTACCTTGTCCCCAGCATCCTGCTCATCTCCCAGCAAGTAATAGGTGCTCAGTAAGTATTTATCAAATGAGCAAATGCAAAGTTTCTTACAGAGCAAATTGAAGATGCAAAGTCTCAGGTGAAGAAAGGGCATAGGAAACTGAGAGAGGGTCTGTGTATCTAGAACAGGTCTGGGGAGAGTCTCAGGAGACCAGAAGCTAAGAGATGGGTCACATTGCTCCCCACGCCTCGCTGGTGAAGTCGGTTCTGTTTACTTGGGTGTTCACTGCTTCCTGCACTCTCTCCTCTCTCCTCCTCTGCTCTGACCCTCGAGTCCCAGCTAACCACTTCTCCCCACACGCTCCCGGCATGCCCTGGGCTCTGGCTGTAGTCTCCTGTTCCTCTCCTTGGATGGTGTCCCCTCTCCCTTTGCTTCCCATCAAATTCCTTTATCTTTTAGGGCACAGCTTCCCCAGCTCTTCGACATTCTCCTGACCCAGTCAGAATTAGCCTTTTTTTCCCTTTACTCCCAAAGAACGTTGTGTTGTGTTGTGGTTGTTAGCAATGTTATGGTCCACCTTGTGTTTATATTACATTGTGGATCCTCTGTCCCTCTTAGGATTGTGAGCTCCTTGAGGTCATGGGAACCAGGGCATTTTCATCTTTAGATTTCCTAGAGGTTCTCATTTGTGGTAATACAGTTGATGCTATTATTTCTGCTAGCTCTGTAGTATTTATGATAGTAGAAGGCGTATCTGCTGTTTATGGTCCTGTGTTTATTTTTGATATGCATTATGTATTACACTTATCTAATTGACACAGTAGCCTGATAAGGAGATTTTTCTGAACATTTTACAGAACGAAGTGGCAGCAGTGCAGAGGGAGAAGTGACATGCCCCAAATCCCCACTAATAAATGCCACAACTGGGATTTGAATCCATTTCCATTTGATTCCAGAAGCTTTGCCCTTGTGTGATGCTGCTTTGTATTTTGGGGGCTCCCCCAGTAATGGCTGGTTGAGGGGAACAAATAAAAGCTGTAGGAATATTAAAAGTGAGGGTAAGCTGGTATTCAGTGATGGGGGCTCCCCATGATGCCATCTTGGGTGCCTGAGTTTCTTTTGGGAGAAGAACAAGCAGAAAACAGAACTCTGTACCATGCAGTGGGAGAAGTATCTTGTCTGTTGCATTCAGCTGGTCTGAAGACTTTATTCTCTGTCCATCTGCTCCTGAAACTAATGCCCAAATGTCTAGGTGGTAGAAATAAAGGTTGGCCAAATTGTTGCATAGGCTCTGCTTAAGGTTTTTAGAGACACAAATACACTAGCAACAGGCATGGCGGTTGGCTTGGAGTGTTACCAACAGGAACAGGGACCCTGTCTGACAACAGGCATGGCGGTTGGCTTGGATGGAGTGTTACCAACAGGAACAGGGACCCTGTCTGAAATCCTAAGGTGGGGTGAGATGCCTCCTCTCCTTTGCAGCTCTGGCATCCTGGTTACCAGCAAGCATTGGGTTGGTAATGCACCTGACTTCCTTTCCCAGCTGCTGTTAGAAACTGACTACGTGTTACAAATTGGTAAGAATGTAGATTTGTGGCTGGAACTCCCTTCCTTGTCCCTCCTGACTCCTCTTCCCCCCACTTCTCACAGGCGGAACCCCCTGCACTTCCACCTCATCGCCGACTCCATCGCAAAGCAGATCCTGGCGACGCTCTTCCAGACCTGGATGGTGCCCGCCGTGCGTGTGGACTTCTACAATGCAGATGAGCTCAAGGTACGGGCGGTGGGGGAGAGAGGTGCCTCCCTGAGCTCCTCGTGCTGGACACTTTTCTTGGCTGTGGTCTTGTAGACTGGCAGTGGCAGAAATCTCAGCTTTCAACTGGGAATGTCCAGGGTGTAACTGAGGGTGTTTGCCGCCCAGATCTGATTTTACTATGGAAAGCATCAAAGGGGCCACGTCGTCAGCACAGAAGGCATGCTGGTCTAGGCGGTTCTGGCCACCAAGGCTTTCTTTAGAGGGGGAGGCCATTGGCCTGGTATGCATCTGAAAGAGGTCTGTGGTGGCTCTTCTAGAGAATTCTGCTACCCAGTGAGCTCAGTGCTGAATTCAGAGTCAGAAGGGGCTGGGTCTTACTTTGTTATATTGTCATTTACTCGTCATAAGATACAATGTAAATAATCTATACCTTTGCTATGTCTGTTTTCTCATCAGTAAAAAGATGATTATCATACCAACCTCATTGGATAATGAATGGGCAAAAGTGAGAGAATATATATGAATGTGCTTTAAAAGATTATGCTGAATAAATATTAAAAGTTGTGTTGGAGCAGAAGGTTTCACCGAATGAGACTCATTTGGGTCATGCCATTTCCTCGCTTAAAATCCCTCCGTAGTGCCATGTTGCCTGGATCAGGATTGAGATTCATGGTCTCAAGAAGTCCTGCTTCTGGTTCTTGACTCTTCTTCCTGTCTCATCTGGGTCCTTCCTGGAATTTCAGCCTGTTACTCAGCCCTAGGGAACCATCTCTGGTCTCTGCTCGCTCTCCTCCGCTTGAGCCTTTGCTTATGCTGTTCCTTCTAGCTGACATACCCTTCCACCTACCTTGTTACAACTCCTATTCACCCTGCAGGACTCTGCTATATCAGCACTTCCTCCGAGAACCTTCCCTGACTTCTCTAGGAAAGAGGAGATCTTTGTCTACTGCTTTAGTTTAGAACTTTTTTTAATAGGGGAGGGCGCAGGGAGCACGTCTCACTCTTTTCTCATTTCTGGTGCATAGTTGGTACCCTGTAATGCATGTGGATTTAACAAATGGCTGTTGTTCGAGGAACATGTAACTTTGCAGAAATATTTTGATGCTCTGTCTCCAGTCACCTTGGGAAGGACTAAACACCTAGGCATGAGGCTGATTCTAGCAAATTGCTTGTTCCAAACCTCATAAAGCCATTATCTTTTCATTTCAGAGCCATAACATTGTAAATAGATCACAGAGATGCCGGCCGGAGTTTCTGATTTTCCCGTATTTTAGACTCTGAGGTTGATCGAGATGTTCAGAATTTAGCATTTGGGGATTGTCGTGGTAATTTGTGTGCCATTCCAGTCTATTCTGAGCTAAAATTGATTAACACTCCTAAAAGGGAAAAACAAAATTTAGCAAATTGCTACGCTAATTAAGGTGAAAGCAAGCCTCTCTGTCTCCCAGGGTCTCAGCACCAACACAGTGGGGAAAAGCAACGGGAGGGGAGGCACAGCGCCCGGCATGCAGGATGCTTCTGCGTCCTTCATCACTCTCCTTTTTTGGGCAATCCTGTGTCCTGCCCCTTGCATGCCTGTACCCCCTACTTTTTTAAGAAAACACAGAAGTGGTTCAACAGAACCCCAAGTTCACATCCTGGCTTGCCTTTGAAAAACCATCTGATTTGGGTTCTGAGCCCTGGCTCCATCAGGTGTTTAATGGGTGGCACGCTGACAGTCACCAAGGCAGGGACTAAACAAGTTAACTCCTGTGAAGGCCCAGCAGTGTCTGAAATGCAGCAGGTCTTTGAAAATGCCCTACTCCCCTTTGCAGCCAAGGCAACATAGGATTAAAATGCTCTTGAGGCGCCTGGGTGGCTCAGTTGGTTAAGTGTCTGCCTTTGGCTCAGGTTGTGATCTTGGGGTCCTAGAATCGAGCCCTGCATTGCATCAGGCTCTCCGCTCAGTGGGGAGCATGCTTCTCCCACTCCCTCTACCCCTGCTGTGCGCATGCTCTCTATCTCAAATGAATAAAACCTAAAAAAAAAAAAATGATCTTGAAATCCACTGACAGTGGGAGACTGAAGGAGTAAGGCACGTAGGGCTATAATCTGCTCCTGGGAACCCTGGGGCTTCCCTGAGGTTGAGGTCTTGGACGACGTGGGGGGCAGAGGGACTGGTGCTCTGACTCTCGCATGCCCACTTTCATCCAGGAAGACCAGCTGTTCATTATTTTACATCCTGGACTTTTATCTATTCAAATTAGAGATTCTATGGCTTAAAAAAATAAGAAGAAAAATACAATCAGATGTGTTCTGAAGGATATTGTCTCCAGTGTCCTGTCCTCTAGCTTGACCTTTGCTACTGACCACCCCATTCAAGGTCCCAAACACCTGCATTTTATTTCCCTACCAATGAAACACCCATGTCCCACCATCCTGTGTCCCTTGAGACTCTTGTCAGAATCCTGTAAGGACAATGAGTATGAAAGCATTTTGTAAACACGATGTTGCCATACTTGATGATCACAGTGGTGATGATTTATATAGAATCCAGCTCTGCAAACCCCGAACCACGATCTGTTCGGTCCCTGCAGCTGGAGCGTCTCCAGCTGTAGCAGTGCAATCTGCCTACTTAGCTGCTCCTCCAGAACCAAGAGTTCATCTCTGACGGCCCCCTGTCCCTATCCCCACGTCCTAGCTGCCCTCCATCTCTCCCACCACCATCCTTCTCTAAGCATTTGTGACCTCTCCCCAACACAACAGTTTTTGTCCAGATGAGTCTTTTCCCCTCTGCTCACTCCTCCCCCAGATGGGTTCTCCACCAGCAGGATGAGTTGGCTTTCCCAAAAGCATGCCCAACCATGCCATCCCCTTTCCCGTGCATAAAACCCTCCGTGGTTTCCCCATGCTCCCGTTAGAGACCACAGCCCTGAGTGGCATTTTCTTGCGCTTTCTGGCTCCTGCGTCCCTCGGCTTCATCTCAGGCCCGCGTGTACCATTGCTCACGCACTAGGTCCTCACATCTGCTCTGCCCCTCCCCACCCACCAGGGGGCCACTGCAGAGGTTATTCCCCTGTCGCTTAAACTCTGTTCCCCAGTCGGCCTCCTCTTCCCCATTGCTAGTTAATTCCATGTTCTTTTGCTCTGAGAAACCTTCCCTGCGTTCATTATCTCATAGGGGATCCTTTGTTGTATGTTCTCATAGGATCATGTACCTTTCCTCGGTGACCTCAACGCAGAGTGTGATCTTTCATGCCTTTGTGGAATATGCTGCTAAATGTCCTTCCCTCCCCTAGATCGTCGGCTCCAAAAGGGCCGAGACAGGTCTGCTTTTCATCACCCTTGTATCTTTAATATCTAGTGTGATGCCTCGCCTATGAAAATATTTGCAAAATGATGATCGACAATAAACTCAGAGCTGGGTCCCTAAGAGTAGTAAAGCCATTAGGAAGGGGTTTCTTGATCGCGGTCAGGCCTCACCACATTCCTGAGGCCCGTTGTGCCTGGGGGCATGGGCGGACAGCCAGGTAGCTGTCTACCAGTGACCCTGCAGGGGCATAAATAAGGCAGCTCCATCTGTGCTACCCTGTGGAACGTCCAAAGAGCAGCCCCGGGACAGGTGTCTTTCCATGAGCGCATTAAAACACCATCCATTCGCTGACGTTAGCAAGGAGGAGGAGCAGGAGAGGAAAGGACTCGTGCTGGGTTGTGCAGTTGCATTCAGCAAGCGTGTCCGTTGGCACCCTCAGCAGACACACACGAGGGCCTCCCCCGATCGGGCGCCGAGAAATCACTTTGTACAGCTGTTGGAAATGGCATTTCTCAGAAACGCTCCTGTGGGCCCCTTGTTATATCTGTTAGTGCTGGAGAATGGACTAAGAGGGAAGAGGAAATTTATGAGGAATGGGTGCATGATTAAAAATGAACTGTGGGAAGTCCGCGGTGGACTGCTATGCTGCTCTCGGTAATGACCAATTAGTGTAGGTTTGCAAATAGCAATTGCTCAGCTTGCTGGTCTCTGTGGCCTATGAAAGCCTCATTGGTCTTCCTGATGTTTACGGGGCCCATTCATTTCCAGCCTCCAAGTCCCCATATCAACAGGCTGCCAGGACCGAGCAGGTCTGTAGCTCCTGCCAACAGAGGAGAGAGGTGCAGGAGGGGGCGCGGGAGGGGGGACTTCTTTCCGTGGGGAGCTTTGTGGATGGCGGCATGCCGCCACTCGGACCTTCATCTCACAGATAATTTATAAATTGAAGCATGGAGTTGAAGAGTATTTGCCTAAGATCAGGCAGCTAATAAATGCCAGGGCTGCTGTTTAACTTTTCCCTCTCCAGTGAAAGGCTGTGAGATACGGGATTGTATAATTCAGGAGCCACAGATGTGGAGCAGGTCTGGAGGGAAGGAGAGAGGCATGGGCTGCGGCCACTGTGGGATGAAACGGCCGTTGTTGAGTTGGGCTCGAACTCAGAATTCCTGCTTTCAGGGCCTCTGGACCCCATTAGGCTGCTGTGTAACATTGTTATTTATGGGGCACTTTGTTTCTTGTGTTTTATGTGCTGCTTTTATAGAATGCTCAAGTCTGTGGAGCGGGTCTGTTATTACCCCCACTCTGTAGATAAGGAGCCTGAGGCGTAGGGAGGTTAGTTAGGCCCAAGTCATGTATATAACTCGTACACGGCAGGGCCAGGATTAAAACCCAGAACTACCTGACTTCATAATCCGTGCTCTCCTATGTTAGATTTCCTTCTCTGTGGCCTGCTTTTATTTATTTATTTTTTAAGATTTATTTATTTGAGAGAGCGTGCAAGCTTGAGCAAGGGGAGGGGCAGAGGGAGAGAGAGAATCTCAAGCTGACTCCCCACTGAGCATGGAGTCTGATGCAGGGCTCGATCCCAGAACCCCAAGATCATGACCGGAGCCAAAACCAAGAGTCGGCCGCATAACCGATTGAGGTGCCCCTCTGGCCTGCTTTCCAGCTGGGACCCCGTAATTGTGTCTAGACAAGGGTCCTCTAAGCTCTTGGTGGTGGTTTTTTTTCCTGCTTGTTGCTGAAGAACAAATGCGTTAAGCATGATCCCTGCATTCAAGACCTACTGGGGATGGAGCTTCCTGCTGTAGATAAAAGGACACCGTAGTCATGCTGCTGCTGGGGTTCGGGGCAGCCCCATCACTTCTCCCCGAGGGTCGTTTTCCAAATGAAACAGTCACTCTCTGGACAGTTTGCCTTAAATCAGCAACACGTATCTTGTCAGTTTTCAGACAAGACCCTGCATACCGACCAGCGTTTGATCTTGCCCCAGTTGGCCCAGAAAGTCACCCCCATGCCATCAGCTGGGGTGAGGATGATCCCGAGCCTGCAATGGGAAGCTGCTGGGGCAGGGGCTGTTTCATGATTCACCTGTCCAGCTGGGGGTCCTAATTTATCTTCTTTTCTCTTAGACCTGATGCCTGCTCGTTACCAACATCAGAAAGGTTATGAAGTGAGATTCAGGGCTATGGCTACAGAAAATACTAATGGCTGACTCGGAAAAATTGGCTTCCCACTCCTACTCCGTTGCCTTTGTGCTGGTCTTTGTGGAGTATAGCAGAAGCTCTCTTTAGATAACTGCCATCCTACAGCACCCTGCTGTCCTTTGGGAGACATACTTCCATTGTTCCTCTCATTAGGGGGCTGGGTAAACTGCTACCTACCCTATCTGTTTCCCAGGAAGATGTGCTTCCTATAAATGGTAGCCATTTTCAGTTAGGAGGGACTGATGCAAACAGAAGTCCTAGGATTTCAGGGTTCGAGGGAAGCCCTATAAAAAGAGCTGTCTTTGGACTGATGAGGCCCAGGGGGGGTTAAGAATTGTCCAGGATCTCACATGTGATTCTTTCCAACACACTCCTCTTCCCAGAATTGGGTCTGGGTGTTTGTATTATGGGGCCTGGGCTATAGTTCAAAGGCACCACACTTGATGGTGGTTGAACTTCATGTACAGTCACCAAATACCCCCATGGGGCTGGAGCAGGTTCCAGTTAGGCTTGGCCTGCAGAGGAAGGAGAGGAGCCCTGGGACTTGTCTCACGGAGGACATGATCTGCTCTAAGATGCCCAGCAGAAGAGTGAGAAGCGAGGTGAAGTAGGTGTGACCTTTGGAATTGCCTTGTGCAGCTTCACTAATAATACGTAATATTGAGGGTAACACACATTGCTTAATTGTCTTTTTAAAAGTGTTACCTCTAGCCCCTCTTTACTGGTGAAGATTAAATGCAGTAAATGAGGTCTCATAATGGAAAGCACATGGTGTTTGGCACATAGTGGGCAGTCACAAATTCTGTGTTTATTCCTTCTTTTCCTAGATTTGAAAATGGCTATGATTAATCTCTTAAATCTTCGCTCTTGTTCCTTCTCTCTTTTTGGGTCTCATGTTATATAGGAGGGTTGACTGGGGTTAAATATTATGTCCGGGTCTGGAAAAGTTACTATTCTCCCACTCCTCATTGTCTTTCTTGGGCCTGTATTATGCATGTGGTTTGTGAATATGAGGGCTGGTTCTCGAAGGCCAGCAATGCACCTCTGGCCTTTGCCATAGGCTCTACTCTCTTGGATAACAAGGGTGAGATCATAGAATGGGCATGGATGAGTGAAATGCATCTGAAAACATATTTAGAAGGCTGGTCATTGGCTTTTAAGTACCACACATGGAAAATTATAAGCAACCAACAGAAAATTGTTATCTGCATTAGAAAAGAATCTTTCCTGTGTCAGTTGTACAATTCACTTTATACACAGGCAAATATTTCTTTGTATAATGGAGTGTCCTAATGAATGGGCCCTGTCTCCTTTTGAGAATCGTAGAATCTTAATTAGGAAGGAACTTGGCATTCATTTGGCATAACCTTCCACTTTCTTCTGTAATATTCTATATAAATGGTCATTAATCTTTTGCTTTTGAATACTTGCAGAGATAAGAGACCATTACCTCCCACAGGACCATGTTCCATATTTAGAAACTCTATTAGAAATATTCGCCTTGTGCTATACTGAAATCTTTTATCTTTTTGATTCCCCCATTGGTCCTGAGCATTAATAAAGACCAAATGCAAGTGTATATATCATTGTCTGTTAACTCATGTGCCTTCCCCACTAGACTGTGAGAACCAGGAGGGCAAGACCTGTAACTTTTATCTCTATGCCCAGCTCTTAGGACAAAACCTGGTCAGGAGTGGCTCCAGGAAATGCATGGATTCTATGCCATGGGGCTGTAGACTGAGTCAGCCGTCTGCTTGGGGACCAGCAGATCCACTGAGTCCTCTGCTCTTCTCCATTCTTTCAACCATAGCCCAAATGGCAGTGCTTGGAATGTAGCTGACACTTAAATTTATCTTGTGACGTTTCTGTGTAATACATGGTTTCCACGTTGTTGCCTTCCTTGAATGTGCTCATGTCCATCGCTGTCTCCTCCACTGTTCTCTGTGGGCCTTCAGAATACAACAGGTGTGTCAGATCTACGTACCTGACGTGCCCCATCAGGAGCTGTAATTGGCCTGGGCTCAGAGGCTTAAACACATTGAAAGCAATTAAGTGTCTCCTGATCTACCTTTTCCCCATCGTGAATGTTGAGCCCTTTCCATTTTCATGGCTGTGGCCTTCTTGTTCGGAGTTCATTCCCCTTGATAAAGAAGGAAGTGCTTTCGTGTACCTTATTTCACTGTGTCCTCAAGAATCCCATGCTGTGGAAACAGCACCCGTTTTCCTGTGTTAATAAGGAATTTACCAAAGGACAGAGAAGAATGCTGCTAATCGGAAGTAGAAGTGAAACCAAAACCTACTTCTTTTGGCCTTTAATGCAGTGCTTTCTCTTGTACCAAAAGACTGTAGCTATCCACAACTTGAGTTAAAAACCAACATCAGTGATTCAAAAATGTGGTTACAGTGATGGATTTTGAAATCTAAGCTTGACCAAAAAAAAAAAAAAAAAGACCAGAGGTATTTGATGGGTGAACAGGATGGGCAGAGTGAACTGGGAATTAGGAGGTTAGGATATTTTCCCAGTGAGAATAGGAGCCTTTGTCCAAATGTTTTGAAAGGTTGAAAGGCTGGATTTGGTGAGTGAAATGTTAGAGCTCCAGTGTTTTAGATGAGGTATATTTTTTGACATGTTACCCTGGGATGGAGTGACAGAAGTGGTGGGGTGAAAATGGAAGGAAAATTAGGAGCTCCTGGCACTTTAAGGTGAACGTGTTGGGTGGTCCATCCATAGGATGATGAAACCCAAGAAAAATTCTCAAGAGGCGAGAAGAACTCTGCATGCAAATCAAAAGGAGCCCCTACAGTCCAGACTAAATGGGCGATAAGTTGCCCACATCAGGGGATACCCTAGAAACATATTTGAGTTATGAGGATTAAAAAAAATCCCTCCTTTAAGAATAATAACTCTCATTAATAAGAATTGATTATGTGCCAACATAATAGCTTTACATGCATAATATTATTTTATCCCCACAGTAAGCCTTGAGGTTAGTATAATTGTTTTCACCCATTTCCAGGTGAGGAAATGGAATCTTAGAAAAGAGACTCGTTGAAATTATTCAGCATTGTGAACCAGAACATGACACTAAGTAGTCTGGCTTTGAGCTGCACTGTCCGGTAGAAATAGTGACGTATCAGTGGTATCATTTCGCGTTTTTCTACTGGTCACGTTTCCAAAGGCAAAATGAGACAAGTGAAAGGAATTTTAATAATATAGCATTTTATGTAAGCCTGTATATCCAAAACATTATCATTTCAACAGGATCAGTATTTTAAAAATTACTAAGGAGATATTTTATATACTTTTTTTCATACTGTCTTCAGTAGTCAATGTATATTTCACACATCTCAACTTGGACGGGCTGCATTTCAAGGGCTCAGTGGCCACGTAGGGTTGGTGGCTATGGAGTGGAACTTGATTTCTGAAGCTCCGCCATGATGCGAGGGCAGAGGGTGGAGAGACACATATCTTTGAAGAATAAAAATTCTGCCTGAGCCTTTTTGCTGTAATGATAGATGTTCTTAAGAAAATGTCTACAGCCCTTTTTGAGCAGAGACCTCAGAATATCAGCCACGTTTTCTCGTGTATAAAGAGAGCAGAAAATGATATTCTATGCAAGAGCTCACAAAATACACCAGTGTATACTTCTTGAAGAAAGTATCATCAGTAATTTGCCAGCCAACCAAAAAAAGTAATCAAAATGAATATTCAGGAATGATGAGAAGGTCTTGTTTTAGAGGAGGAGCAGTATATACTAAAAGAAGTTACACGTGGAATGATGTGTAAATAATTGTTTTAAGTCAGTTGTGAAGATAAATGCAGATGCCGTTCTTAAAAACCTACACAAATAACCAAATAGTTTTCTTGTTTGTTGTTGTTGCCACTTTACCCATTTTGCCCACCCTGCACCTCTGGCAACCATCCAGCCCTTCTCTGTATCTGTGAGCTGGATGGTGTGGGGGGGCGGGTTGTTTCTTTGTTTTGTTTTGGTTTGGGTTTTTTTTTTTTCCTAAGCTTCCCATGTAAGTGAGATTATATGTATTTCTTTTTTCGGTCTTATTTCACTTATCATAATGCCCTCAAGGGCCATCCATGTTGTCACAGTGGTCAGACCTCCTTCTTTTTTATGGTTGTATAGTATTCTTTTTCCATTTGCCATCAGTGGACACTTAGGTTGCTTCCATCTCTTGACTATTGGAAATGATGCTGCACTGAATGTTGGAGTGCTGATCAGTCATTTAAAACCAATTGGAAAGTGCGTGTTGGATTTAAAGGTGCTAAGTTTCTTGTGTTTTGTATAACTCAGGTAGAATTCTGGAACTCCACTCTGATCATCAGGGGGAAAGAAAAAGTAGGATGTTTCTGCAAAACTCAAAGGTGACCATGAGTAAAATTATAAATAGAATTAAAACTAAGTTATTGGAGATGAATATTGCAAGTGAAACAAAGTCTGTATGAAATAGGTAGGGAGCAAAAACAAAATGAGAGAGAAAAAAATAATGATGCTGGAACATTAGATATACATTTTGGGGGAAAATGACCCTTGACCCTCTTTGTAACCATATGGAAAAATTAGCTTAAAATGAATCTTACACCTAAATATAAGAACTAAAACAATAGAACTGGTAGAAGAAAACAGAGGAGAAAATCTTAGTGACTTTAGGTTAGGCAAAGATTTCTCAAGTAGGATATGAAAAGCACAGACTAAAAGAGAAAAAAATACTAATAAATTGGACTTCATCTAAACTGATAGTTTTTGTTGTTCCGAGACATTAATAAGAAAATGACAAGCCACAGACTCAGAGAGAATATTTGCAAAGCATATGTCTGGTAAAATATTTGTATCTGGAATATGCAGAGAACTCTTAGAACAGTAACAAGAAGACAAATGACTCAATTTAAAAATGGGCAACAGATGTTAAGAGACACATCAGTAAAGAAGACAAGGATAACCAGTAAATCCCTGCAAAAGTGCTCAACATCATTAGTCATCAGGGAAATACAAATTAAGGTCATCAAGAAGTTCTACTTCACACCTACTACAATGGCCAAGATTTAAAAAAACTGACAATGCAGGGTGTTGGTGAGAACAACCAGCTTCTGTTGGTGGGACAACCAGCACTGTTGTACATTAGTAGACATGTAAAACGGTACATCCACTTTGTAAAACAGTTTGTCAGTTTCTTAAGCAGTTAAACAGACTCATGGTATGGCCCACCAGTACCACTCCTAGGTATTCACGCAAGAGAAATAAAAACATGCACACGCAAAAAATGGTATGTGAATCTTCATGGCATCTTTATTCACAGAATGCAAATGTCCATCAATAAGAGAAAACAGTTCTGGTATATCCATTTAATGGAATGCTGTTCAGCAGTGAATATGATATATACAACAGTATCAGTGAATCTCAAAAAGCCAGACGCAAAGGACTGCATATTTTACATTTATACAAAATTCTTGAAAGCAAGATAGGAGGTACCAAGGGCCAAAGAATGGGGCGGAGGGTATCACCTGAAAAGGGGTGTGAGGGAAATGGGCGGGGAGGGTGATACAATTGTTATATGAAGTAATTGCGTGGTGGTTGCAGACTGTATATATTTGTTGAATTGTTCATTTAAAAGGGGTGTTTGTGATACGTGTAATTTTTTTCTCAAAGCTGAAAAATAATGCATAAAAATACTATTCCAGAAGCAAAACCAACATCACTTATTTTAACAAATATACATGCTTTAAACTTCTGTTATTGGAAAAAACCCTGATGCTTGATTAAGTAGCAGTATCTTAACTGTATGCTTACCATCTTCAAGAAATATATCTAAAATTATAAAATTAAAAAATAAATTTATATATAGGATGTCTCAGACATATGAAGAAAAAGAAGGTACAGATTTAAATTTCAGATTATCTCAAATATAAAATATGTTTAATTGAAATTAGCAATTTCGAATTGACAAGTGTGATATTCATAAGAGGAAATAGCCAAGCTGTTTTCTAAATAGAAAGCTTTCAAATATATAAAGCAAAAACTGATAGAAATATAGGATATATTGGTAGAGTTTCAGCCACTAAAAAGGCAAATCATATTGTTAATGACAAAGATAGTTTTAAGATATAATCATTATGAGTAGATATGAAAGCTCATATCCATAAAATGGAATAAAATTGGATTTTTCATGTGTTTATGAAAAAATTACATAAATTGAGAGCACAAGAAAACCTCATTAAATTCCAAATGTAAAAATTATACAGACCCCATTCTTGGTTGCAATGAAGTAATATTACATCAGAAACTTTCAAATGGGAGATTCAACATACCTGGAAATTAGGGGAAGGTGAAGAATTTTTCTAAATGCTTATTTAATCCAAAAGGAAGTAAAACTAAAAATTATAGCCTATTTTGAAAACCACAAAAGAGGAATATTTCATAGTAAAGCTTATGGAGTGTGCTCAAAGCTGTCATTGGAGATGTTTTAATAGCCTACGAGTGCCTTCATTATTCAAACATAAGGATGATGATAAATGCACCTCACATTACATTTGATAATTTAAACAAGAATAATGGTATGGACCTAAGGAAAGCAGAAGGAAAATAAAGTTAATAGCAGAAGGCTGTGAAATAAGAAAAGTAAAATGCAAAACTAGAATTAAATTTTTGAAAGCTGGATCTGTGTATGAGAAAATGGTAGTCCTCTGGCCAATTTAGGAATGAGCAATGGAGAAAATATTAAGCTAAACACTGAATAAGATGGTTGACAACAATATACATAGAAAATAGTAGTAAAATAACAGTAAAAGCCAGCATTTGTTTGGTACTTAATACAGTACTAAGTACTTAATACAGTACTAAGTATTTAATGTGGGTTCTCTAAATTATCACAACCACTCTTTAAAGTTAGTGCTATGATAATCCCGTGTTGCAGATGAGGAACTTGAAACTGGAGGCAATTTGGCCAAGACTTCTTGGCTAGAAGGGGCTGGAAACAGGATCAGGGCCCTTCAGCCTGGCAGTCGGTCTGGGTTTTGATTCCTAGAACATAACACTCTGTAAAATGCCATCCCCTACATAGGTGTATTTCGATTGTATATGTATAACATACATTTTAGTATGTACTATGTATGTTAGTTATATGTAATATACAAATATGGTATGTATTTGTAATACGCATACGTTGTATATAATATATAACACTGAATATATGTATACATATGCATATATATACATTGCATACATACATATATACAATGCTGTATATAAAATATATACATTTCAATTAAATCAAATTGAAATATTTTTCATTTCAGCTAATCAAACTTACTGGAGTTTTCCTTTGACTATTTTTTTCCATTTCTCTTTGCCATATACAAATTTTCCTCGCCCTTTGAAGAAAATTTATACATTATTAATATATATGCACATATATTAATATATATTATATACATAAAATATATATGTATGCATATATATTATATTCAGTGCTATATACAGTGTTCTAGTATATCTAGGTCACCATGTTACCTGAAATAGAGGTCTTCCCTCCTCACCTCCTTCCCCATCTATTGTTTAGAGCTTAGTCTAAATCTCAAGGAAACTGTTTTTGGCCCAGCATTCTGTTAATGTTTGTCTTCCCCTGCTCTGGGTTGTCATGCCACTGTGTTTCCTTTTTCATAACACTCATCATTGTGTAGTTATTTGTTAAACACTTCTCTTATGTATTTATTTCTTCAGTACCTTTAATGCCTAAGTATTGCTCATAAGCCTGACTCATCCACTACAATGTGAAGTCCACATGCATGGACCCCCTCTGTTCTTAACCACCCTATCTGTCCCCCACTGTTAGCATAGTGCTTGCACATAATTGACTCTAAGTAAATGTTTGAATGAAAGAGTCTTAATAAGAATGCTGAGGCTTTTCCTCCACTCAGCAGGGAAGAGTCCCAGGAGCAGTTACTTCTATCAGCTGTGAATATGAAAGGAAAGAGTGATATCTTATGTTCTGGGTAATTATCAACCTTTGCTCAAGGAAGAATTTCCAACCCCTGGAGAAAGAATGGATTATGCAGCAAAAGGCATTATTGTGAAGACTGAGCATTTGGGAAAAGATCAAATAGGATATCGCCAGATACAAAAATAAATTGTGGGTAGTTAAAGACTGAAGTTTAAAAGGAGAAACATTCAGACTAGGAAAAAAATATGAGAATTTTCATCCAAGGGCAAGGAAAATTTGTATATGTCAAAGAGAAATGGAAAAAAAATAGTCAAAGCAAAACTCTAGTGATTTGATTAATTGAAATTAATTGGAAAAGGGAAAATTCTGAATGTCAATCAGCAACTGAAACAAAATTAAATGGCAAGTGATAAATGGGGAAAATGATACTTGGAATAGACATGAGGAGGACATAAAGAGCTCACAAATCAATAGGAAAAGTAGACCAATGGAAAAATGGGTAAAGGATCAGAATAAAGGAATTCACAAAATTGGAAAAGCAGATGATAAAAAAGTGTTTGTTGTAATATAACAGCATTGCTATGTATTCAAAGAAATAGGAAAATAAGATTTTTATATCTAAATGGCAAAGGCTTTTAAAAAATGTATTATGCAATACTGGCAGGTATCCACTGGGACCAACTCTTGGGAAAGTGGTGTAAATGAACATCAGAATCCTTTTCTTTTTAATGGTGTGGCAGCACTTCTCAGGATTCTTTAAAAAAAAATGCAAGCTGCAGGATGCAGACATTCTCTGCCCCGAGGAAATAGAGATGGAGTCAAAGGATTTCATGATGGTATTGTTTGTTTACAGTAGCAAAAATTAGACCCAACTTAAATCCCAATAGTGGCAAAAGGGTAGAGTTGTGGTACATTTTCACAATGGGATATTTGAAGCTTTTCAAAGTCTGTTTTTTTGATGAGATTTTTAGTGGTTTAATAACAAAGTTGAATGTTGCTTGAATCAATGAAGAGGGAAAATACTTGTGATGTAATATTAAATTTAAAAAAAGACACAAACTACTCCCCCCCCCCCCCAAATTAAAAGGTCACCCAAATACTTACATAATTATTGAAAAAAGGAAACACATAGGGCACCATTTAATAGTTTTTCTCTGGGTATAGGGACTCCAGTTCTTTTTGTTGTTGCTGTATTATACGAAATTTATATAGTTAGCACAGTTTTAAAAGTCTATTTTTCCTTCTTAAAGAAGGGAGGAAGAGAAGGAGAAACACGAAGAGAACATAATGACATCACGGAGGTAACTGGAAGAGAAACTGTGTTCTCCCTGTGTGGTGGGCAGCATGGCGTGCTGAGGGGTAGGAGAGCGCATGCACACTGTGGGGTTCGGCTCCCCTGCCTGTGAATGGTAGCAGTCACATGCTGCCATTTCTGTGAGAGGGTCTTGCAGGGGAGAATGTGGTTGGAAGAACACCCAGGAACTTCTTGGGGCTGTGTGTATTCGTAAATCCACCGTTTTTGCTTGGATCATGTTTGAGATGTCCTTGTGGGACCAGTACAATGGAGAAGCAGGTCACTAAGGACTTGCTTCATGCTCTTTTGTGCAGCCCCAGCGACTCTTACTTGCATTATTTGTGAGGTCAGAATAGACCTGGTTCATCTATTGTAGACTCACACAGTTTTATATGATGACAGTTCCCAGAGAGAAGGTACAGAACTGTTGTGGTTCCTGGTCTTTCCCATGATGATCTAATATCAATTAGATTGCTTTTGGTACAATTTAAAAAAAGAAAAAGAAAGGAAGAACTATCCCAGTAAATATGGCTTAACCTATTCATTTTTCTTGCAAGTAATTGGCACTTCCATGAGAGATGGGGGTTCTCTTGGGGGTTCTCTTGGGCTCCTCATGGTCCAGTAGTCATAGCAAACCCAGCAGTCCTCTCCTCTCAGGACATTGGGAAGGAAAACAAAAGCCTTATTCTCCTCTCGGGGAGGAAATCTTCCTCCCAGAATCTCCCAGCAGACTTCCCCTCCGGTGCATTGGTCAGGATGGCCATGTGTCCACATCCTGTCTACAGGGGAGCCTGGGAAAGTGAGGGTTTCTGCGTGTCTGCATGTTTGCAGCCTTTACAACAGAGAACTAGAAGAGCTGCTCTGAGTAGGCAACCAGTAGAGTCTCTCACACTTCCCTTTGTAGGTTTGTTGTGGGAAGAAAATGCATATTTAGAAAATGCATATTTTGTTCTTTCCTTACTTGCTCTTTTTAGTCTGTGACTTCTGAGTTAACTCGTTCAGAATCTGGTTCGGGTAACTTTGTTGGGATTTCCCAAGGCACTTATTCTGTCCCTGGGGAAGTTCCCGGCCCCTCCAAGATTAAAGTAGATGGACTGCCAGTGGTTTCCATGTTCTCAGTGGCCCAGCGAAAATGGCTGGCTTGGGAAACCTGATGCTAACTCTAATTAATAGGTGGCTGACTTCTCAATTAAGAGGAAGTGACTCAGATCTATACCTTGGTACAAGTCCATCAGTAGATAAGGATTTGCTGAATGCGCAGGATTCCAGCAGAGTCCAGACGTAGAAAAGCTAATGTCTTGTGCAGGAATTTAGTGTCAGTGAATGAAATCGGGAGTGGTGCAGTACCAATCAGTTACCAGCTGGATAGTCAGGGCCAGCTTCCCAGGAGACAGGGGATTTGGAGCTGGGCCTTGAAGCCAGTGTGATTTCCAGAAGGGAAGGGGGAAAGAGAGGGGGTGTGCCCATGCTGGGTACATCATTATCTGGAACAAGGAGGGTTTGAGGAAGAGGGTGGAGAGAAGAAGGCATAAGAGCTTTTTATCTGGCTCTGTGAATTAATGACAGGCTTTCACTGCCCAAAGAAGCGGATACCTTTCCCCAAGCAGGAATCCTTTGCTTATTATCTGCTGAGCTTAGCTATAAAACTTAATACCCTCATCATTGTACTTTTTCTGTCAGAAAAGAAAGAAATGCATTTCTTTTATCTGCCTGGCCTTCTGTTTTTCCACCTAGGAAGGCCAGACCTTTTGATGGTAGAAGAAACTAATAAACTAGTTCACGAAGACTATCCTCCAGGACTCCTCACGATGCCTATGGGAAAAAAAATTAGATTACTTTTACCTTCTAGTCTTCAGTATCCATATGCCAGTATGCCCACATTTGAATTAAAAGCAAACAAATTGAATGTCTACTATACGCAAAATATTTTAGAAGGCACTAGGGGAGTTTCTGAGGTAAAAGAGTGAATTTGCCACAAGGGATGCTCAGATGGAGGAGATACATGTGTGCATGTGAATTGCCCACAGGGTACACAAGGCAGAGAGAAGCATGCTTAGTAGCAGATGAGTGTGGACCTAACTGGCCTTATATTTGGAAAATTGAACTTTGACTTTGCAGCATGCAGAATCCATTTAAAAATTAATGTCCCTGATCTGTTCAGTGGGTTTGAGGGCAAAAGGGGAGCTGGATGGGATGAGCATTGTCAAGTTCCTTCCTGAGGTTCTGTTTCTGTTATTTATTAGATAACTTGCAACAGAATGCCAACTCTTTGTGCTGTGGGGCATTACTAAAATGAGTAAGTCCAAGATCCTGATCTTAAGGTTCTCAGGACCGGTGACCTGGTAACAGTATGGGTCCTGGGGGCAGGATGTCTTGGTGGATGAGTGAAAAATAAAGAATAGAATTGGTTCATCTACTCCAGACTTGCTGCTATGACCATTCTCAAAGAGAAGGTATAGACATGTTTTAATTACAAGTCTCCTCCTTAGACAGCCTTCTTCCTTTCAGTTGACTACCCTTAAAGCCAGATTAATTGTTTACAGCTGAAGTGACAGAGCTTTGGACCTGTTGAATGTGTCAGTGGAGGGAGAGAGGAATCAAGTTCACCTCCTAGAATTCTGGAACAAGCTGGTGGGTGCATGGTAGTCTCGTCTGTATTGGGGGGAAACTGACACAGGGGCATGCTTTAGTGGGAAGAGCAAGAGTTCTGTCATCTAGATACCCACTTAGAGATGGTAGGTAGGGAGTATAATGTGTGTGACTGGGAGCTGACCAAGTTGGAGAAGTGCTGATACTGTGATTTTTTTTCCCCCTAAATAATTGCGTAGTGCAGGATCATCAGGTGCATAAGTGCATCATTCTTTAGGTGAGCCCGGTTGGGACACAGCTAGGTGGATCTGGGGCTGTGACCCAGCAGAAGGAACCTACCCTGCTTTGTGTTGGGAAAGCATGGGAGTGAAACTAACATTTGGGGCTCTGGTACAAGAGAGCCTGAGCTTAGGGAGAAGTGTTTAGGAGGATGCTAAGTAATAACAGGTGCCCAGCACCTGGAGCTTGGAGTTCTTGGTTCTATGTGAAGTTGCGTTTAGGATGAGGCTTATGCTCTGGGTGGAGGGGGTGCCTGGGCCTAGTAGAAACATGAAATCCCTCTTGCTGGGAGAGGGACAGCCTCAGTCCCATCAAGCTCATTGCTGCGACCCAAGAGAGCCCTCCTTGAATCAGCCACTGTGCAATCTTGTTTTTGTCTAAACCTTGTATTCTTTTCTTTATAAGCCTCATTTAGTTTTCTGTCTTATTTGTGGAGGGAAGTCCGTCTTATGTTACAGGGTTGCCACATTTCTTCCCTTAGCTCACCGTGCTGAGGACTTCAAACCCTTGCCTTCCTCCTCCTCAGAGGTAGTTCACTAACTCTGGAAAATGCAGTATTTTCCAATAGGTCAAAACTGAGGCAAACTTGTACTTTGGTACTAGGATCAAATCAAGATTTCGCCTGTTCATCTATATACATTTTTCAAGTTTTCACTAGTATTTTTTTAAAGATTTATTTAGGGGCAGAGAGAGAGGGAGAAAAATCCTCAGACTCCCCACTGAACGTGAGCCCAACACACAGCTGGATCTCACAGCCCTGACTGAGATCATGACCAGCACAGGAACCAAGGGTCGAGGCTTAACCGACTGCACCACCCAGGCACCTCACGTTTTCACTAGTATTTTTGACCAAGTTGCCTCAACCATAGCACCATTGATGTTTTGGGGCAGATAATCCTCTGTTGTGGGGGCTGTCCTATCTGAGGGTGTTGGGCAGCATTCCTGGCCTCTACCCACTAGATGCCTAGCTGTCTTCCCCTCAGGATGTGACAACCACACATGACCCCATAGGGGGCAAAATCAGCCCTAGTTGAGAACCAGTAAACCCAAATCAGACAAAATCAGGGGTAAGTCTGCTGTTGAGACACTCCCTGACTTTGAAGCTCTTTGAAGGTGATGGGGTAGAAAATTCAAGCTACCAGCTCAGAGATCAACCAAGTGGATTTATGTCTTTTTATTCTCAGTCATGTGTCACATAAGCAATACCCAGATGTTGCCTGTTCTGGACACATTACCTGTGGACCCCATGGTGATGTCCATTCCTCACTTTCTTACCTCATTTGGGACACTAAAAGGCCAGATTCTCTTTCTTCTCTAATTGAAACATGGGAAGCAAGGCAGAATTATTTCTACACAAAGAGAACTTGGAATTTTTCAAGTTTTCATCCTTTGGTGTGTGCACCATATCACCAATGTGATTTTGGGAAAAAAGGGTGCCCAGAGGTGTCAAACTGTGCATTTTCTTGCTGGAGCAACTATGGACAATACTTTGGTCTATCAGTTCCATCTGCTTACCATGATAAGGTCAAAGCAGGACATGGGGGCCTCATAGAAGCGCTTTTCCTGAAGGTCAAGAGGTGAGTTTCAACCCTACTGTTTACTGGCTGTGTAACTTTGGACAATGGTGTTTTAAAGTCTCAGTTTCCTGTATGTAAAGTGGGGATACAAATTCTTGCTTAATTCACAGAGTTATTTTCAGAATCAAATGAAATCATCTGAAAGTGCATTGTAAACTCGAAGATGCTGTGCATGCATTATCCTCATCATTCCCATTATCCTTTTTGAAAGATGGACATCTTCACAAACTGACCTGTTAAATATCCTTTTATATACTCAACTCCCTTGCTAAAAACCTCCTCTAACTAGGATATTTTCATTGGATTTAACCACTCAGCCAGGCTCAATTCAAGAACCCCAGTGGGTTTTAAATCTGCTCACTACTGGCTAAATAATATGTTTGAAGAGAAAATAGCAAGCGGTGATCAACATCTTATTCACAGGCATAATAGCGCTGCTGAAACTCCCCTTTCTCATCCCCTATTATTATTAATATGGTGTTATTACCTAACGTACATTGTGTCCCAGACTGTGCTTGTTGCCTTTACATTACATATACATAATACATAAGGCCTACCCTCCGAAACCAGCCATTATTGAGGAGCGATAGGAAATCACCAGTGGTGGCAGACATGGTAAGGTACCAGCGTTTCAAGCTTGCTCACTGTGCTCAGGCCTTTGTTCTACTTGTCAGGTCATGCAGTCGTTCTAGATGCAGAACTAACTAGCAGCTGTGAATGCGGATTCTGTCAGGCATGCGGCTTGGTGCTTCCATATACATCCTCTGCTTTGCAGTCTCCCAGAATAAGTGAGCAGCGTTGTCTGTTTTTCAGGTGCAGGATCTGAGAGAGAAGGGAACTGACCCACCTCCTAGCGTGTGTGTTCAAACTCTGAGTACAGTGCTCATTTCTTTATGCCATGTTGCTTCCAGATCAAGAGTGCTTAAATGTTCCCGCACCAGGGAATTAAAAGAGACAACGACAAAAATACTCTGTATAGGAACTTGGCAGTGTATGCAAACCGCAAAACAGAACCAGTTAACAGAGCTTATGCCATCGTTCATTTGGGTCTGGATTTCCCAGCTAGGAGTTAGAATTGATTGGTTGGTTCATTTCCCCCCACTGTTGTGTACCTCAGGCTTGGTTGCACCTAAGAATCATTTGATAGGCTTTACTAACACAAAACAGCACCCAAAAAGCCATGGCCCGGTCCTGCCCTCGATTGCACATGAGCATCACTTGGGCTCTTGATCAAACCCAAACCAGCAGCAGTGCCAGGCCCCACCACCAGCTTTTCTGGGTTCTCCTGTGCAGCCCGTGCTGGACCTGGCCTCCAGCTGGTCTTCATCGGTGTCCTAGAGAAGTTGACCTTTGCTCTGGGCCCTTGATAGCATGGTTCCGATAAAGGCTGAGCATCAGAGGCTGAGATTTTTCTCTGGTATTCCCTTTAGGTGCTAAGGAACAGAAATCAAGAATTCATTGTTACACTCCTGGGGCGCCTGGGTGGCTCGGTTGGTTAAGTTCTGCCTTCGGCTTAGGTCATGATCCCAGCCTCCTGGGATCAAGCCCCAGTTGGGCTCCCTGCTCAGCAGGGAACCTGCTTCTCCTCCCTCTGCCCCTCCACCCCCGCTCATGCGCGCGCTCTCTCTCTCACTTGCTCTGCTCTCTCTCTCAAATAAATACATAAAATCTTAAAAAAAAAAAAAAAAAAGAATTCGTTGTAACACTCTTTGGATCTACTTTCCAGTCTTCCCTTTCTGCTCTGTTTTGGTGTTAACGGTTTTCTTCGTAGCATCTTACTGGTCACTTGTAGTCTTGTAGATGTTGGGGAGACATTTGTGCTGGGAAGGTACGCGACTCTTCACAGGTTGCGTTGACTGTGACTGTGTTGGAATGTTCTTTTGTGCTAAAAGTTCAAGCTCCATGTCTCAGTCACCTTTGCCTTTTCTGGCTGTACTAACTATTTCCAGATGCAATCTGTTGCTCCATCCCCAGGAATTCTGGTGAGACTTCATTTATAGCTTTCACTGCCTGATGATCATTTGAATATCTTATTTGAGTCAGTTTCCAAAATGATTAAGATTTTCAGAATGAGTCAAATCTGAGATTTAGTCCCAGCTCCTCTAATTCTTTAAGACTGGGTGATTTCCTCGATGTCTACCTTTTAGGGTTATTGTGTGAGTTAAAAGATACTTATAAATTGCTTATAGTGTGTGTTACATAGTGAACATTCAACAAATGACATGTTATTATCATAAATATAATAACACTCTTTCTTTTTTATCTGTGATCTCCTAAGAAATAGGAGCATTCCACATTCACTGCTCTTTCCTTAGCGTCTAGTAGAGAGTTTGGCACATACAATGAATGTTTAGATAAATGAGTCACTTTCAGAATTAGGTGGGGTTTTTGTTGTTGTTTTTTTTTTTTTTGAAGGGGGATTTTAGAGCATTAGGAATTCCTTTGATCAGTAACCAAATCCCCAAGTGGAAAGTACAGGCTTAATGGAATTATCTTGTGCCACGTACCATCTTCTCTAGTACTTTCTAAGGGTCACATTCATTTCCCTTCTGCATTCTCCTGTATGATAAGTCCTAAATCTGGACAAGTTAGACAGCTATCCTCAACACCTGTTTTCCTTGACAACCCTTCATATAAATAGTAAGGGCCTGTTATGAGAGGGAATGTCAATATAACCACAGTCTAAGGCTTCATGGTCAAGGTGAAAATATTTTAAATTACAACAAGACTCCTGGCTAATGTTTGTTAGATGTATTACAAATGCTGAGTAAAGGCACCATCTTTTCAGGGATGACCAGTAAACGAGGGTGATTTCGGGTGTTAGCCAGGAGACATTCTCACCGCCATTGACAAGGCTTTCCTTTGGATCTCTTTACCAGGAGAGTTTCACCTTCCATGTTTTGTGAGAGAAAACAGTTTTTAAACCAACCAGAAATTAATTAAGTGGCACCTCTGGTTCACCCTCCTTTAACCCTCTTTACCCGCTCAGGGTTACCCTCCCGTGCATTTAGAGTTAAATTGACCTGAGGGGTGGATCTCTGAAGCTGGGACCAGAGAGTGTCGCAGGCAAGAGCTTCACCTCCAAAGGATTACAAAGCCCTCTGAAAATGAAAAGCACCTTATTAATGCAGAACAGCATGGTGCCTCATTAATTGTAGACTCTGAGGCTGCCTTTTGGAAGGTTCTTGGCAAAGGAAGGAATGGGAGAGAAGGAATGGCGGGGGAGGGGAGCATAGGCAGGTATTCCCCTAAAATCTCTAGATGAAGTTGAGAACAGATAGCTGTAATTTTTTTTAAAGATTGTATTTATTTATTTGAGAGGGGGAGGAGTGGGAGAGAGAGTGCATGCATGAGCAGGGGTAGGGGCAGAGGGAGAGGCAGACTCCCCACTGAGCAGGGAGCCCCACATGGGGCTGGATCCCAGCACCCTGGGATCATGACTGAAGCCTAAGGCAGATGCCCAGCCGACTGAGCCACCTAGGCACCCCTGTAATGTTTTGTGATTAAACTGCCTTCTGAGTAAATTCAGGAAGAACCACTAGACACAGCAGATGCTAATACCTGGATTCAGGTATTTGGTTTATTTGTGTGTTTTTGTACACTTCTCAGGCTTGTGCCTAGCATGGTGTCATATAATCCTGTAGAGCAAAGTTTCTCAACCATTAAAAATATTTATTATCACCTGCTCCCCAAGAGCCTATTTAGGTACATTTTTTTTCCTAATTGCACCCCCCTCGCCCCTGTGAGATTTTAATAACAAATCATGGTAATATCCAAGATTTTTTTTTTTTTTTTGCCTCATAAGAAGCAATTTTGCCTTGTTAAGAATGCATGCTGAAATATAGTAACAGGGAAACAAATAAGAGGGTTTTTTTTTCTTCCCCCTTGCACTTACTAGCAAAATGATTATCTCCATTTTTAGCACTTTGAGCAGGAGTTGAGAGTGAGAGAGAGTAGGGGTGGGGTGGGGTGGGGTGGGGTGGGGCGGTGGGTTTTAGCTGGTTAGTCCTGGTCTCTGTAACTCCCAAGTCCTGTGTTCTCTCTAGGTCACATTCTTGCTCCTAGACCACCCGTGATGACTTTCTGTATACACAGGCACAGATAAACATGTTATGACCAACACTGATAAAAACACCACACCATCTCACTTAGAACTAGGGTGGTATCAGCAGAACCATTCCTTCCTTATCCCATCCCCCTACCACCTCCAGCCCCTGTTAATATAAACCGCCATCCTGAATGCTGTAATAATGCTTTTTGAAATAATTGGCTTTGTCTCTTTAAGCAGCCTTCTGGTGTTTGAAAGGATGAATGAATGATCAATGAACGCAGCAGGTTCACCACCGTATCCCCATCCCCAGGAACAGTTCTCAGTAAGCATCGCTTGTGTACTTGTGTTGTTTTACTTTTGCAAAACTATTCATTGAGTGCCTCTGTGTGTCAGAAACTGTGCTAAGTATACATCCATAAATACATACTGTGCCCTGTAATAAGAAGAATTGCAGCTTCTAAAAATATTAAGTCCAGTCTACGCAGGAGCTAATGCAATTTTCTCCTCAGTGCATTGAAAAATCTATTAGTTAAGAAGGCAGCTATATTTCCGGAAATTAAACCACTGTAACAGTCCAGTTCACAAATCAGAACTCCCAGTGCTTTGAAATGGTTCATTTCATAATGTGAAGTACCGAGGGATGTTCAGGCAATCCGTAAACGCTCCGGTGACCAATCCCCCCAAGCTTCACAGAGTTAAATACAGAACGCCTCTTGTCAGGTGTGAGAGGCACGGGTTTTGTTGCCACCGATATGAGGAGGAATGTGTTTATAGATCCATGCTCATATTCCTCCTGATTCATCCTACCTTTGTCATCACTCCAGAATTAATTATGTTTATGGAAGATGGTTTCTCAGTAGATTTGTGAATAATGAATATTTCAGGTGGAAGCCAGCTACGTTATTTTAGGCTGGAGTTGTAAGCTCTGAATAATGTTCATTGATGCTTGGTGTCGAACGCTGTCACCTGAAAAGACCAGCCTGGGGGCTCTTACAAGGTTCCCTTCCAAGCTTCCATTGTGGGAAGATGTGAAATATGTAACTCAGCTCTCCTGTTAATACGGTTCCTTAGAATTTCAGTCTCGCTGACCTAGTGTGGCTTTTATGGAAATGAGATTTCTAGGTTTAAAAAAGGACAGCCAGGAAACCTTGGCTTCACAAACTAAACTGCCCATGAGGTATAGGGTTATCTAAAGAATTCCCGATCTTCCATCAGCTCTTTCTTGTGTTAATCTTTGAGAAAGGCCTTCTCTCCCTGTACATCCCGCTGTGTCAAGTTCAGGTGGTACACTTGTTTTGGGCTCTCTCGTGTCGTGTTTCGGAACAGTAGTAAGCTGGTTGGTGATCCAGTGTAAATGAGCCAGCCAGTAAGACCTTGAGAGATACGGTGCTTACTGTGTCTCCTAACTGAGTGTGTCCTAGGGTGTAGTCTGGGGACAGTTGTTTTAGGACCACTTGGGGCTGTGGCTGAGAATACAGATTTCTTTTAATTTTTGAAATGTTTTTATTTAAATTCCAGTTAGTTAACATACAGTGTAATATTAATTTCAGGTGTACACTATAGTGATTCAGCACTTCCATACAACACCTGGTGCTCATCACAGCAAGTGCACTCCTGAATCCCTATCATCTGTTTCACCCATTCCCCTCCCCCCCCCACCCTCTGGTAACCAGCAGTTCTATATAGTCAAGAGTCTATTTCTTGGATTGCCAGACAAACAAACAAACAAACAAACAAAAGAATACAGATTTCTGTGCCCCGCCCCAGGCCTGATGGAATCCTAACCTCTGGGTGTGATCCTGGGAATCTGCATTTTTCTCCCCCATTATTAATTAATTAATTAATAATTTAGAGAATGTGAGTGGGGTGAGGGACAGAGGAAGAGGGAGAGAGAGAATCTCAAGCTGAATGGGGGAGCCTGACACAGTGCTCGATCTCATGAACTAGAGATCATGCTCTGAGCTGAAATCAAGGGTCGAGTGCTTAACCGACTGAGCCACTCAGGTGCCTGAGAATCTGCATTTTCTCTAGGCATCCTCCAAGGTTCTGATGCTTCTGAGCTGTCTTCTGTTAATCTTTTCCCTCCACAGGTTGCTAGAGTATATTGAGGTCACGTCTCTTTGCTAGTGAAATCCTTTTTGTTTTTCCCACCATCTTTAGGACATCGTCCAGTGCTCTTTGGCATGGCATATAGTATTCTCCAACACTTGACCCTTTCCTGCCTCTCCATGTCTTTCTCCATCATTTCTAACTCAGGCTTTACCTAGGTGTATCAGACTATTGCAGACCCCCCCCCACACACACACACACAATTGTTGGTATCTCTGTGTCTTCACTGATGATAATCTCTCCTATTCTGCTTTCCTCTCAGTGTCTGAGAAACTCAATTTTCAACTCATTTTTTAACACCAGATTTAAGGCTCATCTCTTCCAAACATCTCTAACTGGTTACTCTCCCTTCCCTCCTGACTCTCTCCTTTAACTGTATTACTGCTGTTGTACGTACACTTGGAATTCATCGTAATCCAGTTTATACCATTCTAGAATTACAGATGCGGTAACTGGTTTTGAAGATGTCCCCCAGTAATCCCTGTCTACTGGTATTCACACTCTCGTCCGGTCCCTAACCATGTTGCATAGGGCTGACCTGTAGAACCGAGAAGACTTTACAGAAATGACGCCATGTCATTTCTGAGGCCAAGCCGTAAAAGACACCCTAGTTTCTCTCTTGCTCTCTCTTGATCACTCCCGCTGGGAGAAGCCAACTTCCACGTTGTAAAGACATTCAAGCTGCCCTACCAGATGGTCCGTGTGGCAAGGAGCTGAGGCTTCCTCTGGAGAGCTGGCATCAAGTGCCACATGTGTATGAGGGAGCCCTTTTAGAAGCAGATCCCAAGCATCCAGGTGTCTGCAGCTTCAGCTGCCATCTTGACTACAACCTCATGAGAAGTCCTGAGCTGGACCCACCCAGCTTATGTGCTCCCAAATCCCTGACACCAGAACTGTGAGATAATACATATTACTGTTTTAAGCTGCTGTTTTGAGATAGCTTGTTATGCAGGAGCGGATAATGAATATCTAGCAGACCACAGACTCGTCAAGAGCATTAGCTATGTTTTATTCATCGTGGACTCTGGTCCCTAGCCTCTCCTTGGTACCTGGCCCACATTAAGTGTTCTAGAAATGCTTATTTAAACGATCCCAACTGAGCTAAAGTGGATTTTTTTTTTCTCGCGAGGGTAAATACAAATGCATGTGACTCTATCTTGTAGATGTGAATCTCATCTTTTCTGTTGCTTTAAATATCTTTGTAATATTAACAATGAACAACAATAGCCAACACATAGCACCAGAATTCTCACAATCCTATGGAGTACGCACTGTAAAGATGCCCATTTTACAGAGGAGAAAAGTGAGGTACGTGGAGGTTTCATGATTTGCCCGAAATGACCTTAGTAAGTGACAGAGCCAGGATTCAAACCCAGGCAGGCAGACTCCAGAGTGCACACTGTGAATTGGCTTAAAAGCTTGTATTTTAAAAATTGAGCCCTTAGCATGAGGCAGGCACTGTGCCGGGCCCCCGTAGTTCTCCTGCCTCATTGGATATGTTCCCAAACCTTGAGTGATATGTGTCATTTTCTCTACTCTATGGGTGACGAGGTGGAGGCTTTGAGAAATGAGCTTGCCAGTCTGATGGTGGAGCTGGATTTGGAATCTGGCCAGTCAGACTCCCGAGCTCAAGCCTGTTCCACGGCCCTCCTCCGTGTCGTCTCCCAGAGTCCCCGCCTCATCCGAGCTCCTCACCCTCCTTTCTTAACAATTATGTGTTGAACATACAGGTTGGTTGCCAAGACGACCACTCAGAAACAACATAAAAGGCAAATGACTTTTCGAACATTCTGTAGCAAGGACGACTTCTTTTTTAATTTTTAAAAATGTGTCAAGGTGATTTGTAATCCACAGGAAAATGTTGATATGGGTGAGAAATCTATTTTGAGCAATAAATATTTCCAGGATGATGAAGGAAAGCTTACAGACTATAAATAAAATAACTCCCTAGGAAGAGAGCAGGATATGCTACTAATATTCCTATTATACAGATGAGAAAATTCAGGCCCAGAGAGACTCAGAAGCTGGGAATATGAAACTCTGAGGCCTTCGTACCTAATTGCCATGAAAAGCTGCTTCCTGGTGAATGAAGGTTTAGATGGAGACGGGCTCAGTTATGATGATGCAGGAACCCAGAGGGGTGGGGAGCACGCCTGGGACCGGGGCAGTGGGAAGGGAGGAGAGAGAGACACATCTCATCATTTCCCCATGGTTCGGGCTGGGGACTGAGAGATGAGATAAGGAAGGACTTGGGTCCTCATTCCCTAAACTTTGTGCACTGGGGTAGTAGTCCCTGACCTGTAGACTCGGGGCCTCGCGGGGCCGGGGGTGGTCACTGAAGTAGTCAGCAGAATGCTCCTAACGCAATGCCTGGCACCCAGGAGGAGCTCAGGAAATGCTAGACGATATTTTCTATTGTTCTCATTACTGGGGCATCCTGGTGCCTCTTGAAAGTCAGCATCTTCAAGAAGAAATGCACACCATTCCTTGATAAAACCAGCCCCTCTTCCTGTGTTTGCCTTGTCTGTCAGAGGTGGGAAACCTGGCATCATGTTGAGACATCACCTTCCTTCACATCCTTCCATGCTCATGTTACTACCCTGGCCAGGTTTTCTGAGTAACTTCTCTGTGGACCACCCAGCATCAGATGAACCCTAAAATCCCCTGCAGCACTTCATAGAAACTCCCCTTGGGGTCTGTCTGCCAAGGAACTGGCAGTTTGGGGAAGGTGACTTTTCCCTTGGGAGCATCCCCTGCTTCCTACTCTGCAAAGAAACCCTTAAAACCTGGGATTGCTTATGCTCCTTTGTGTAAGTGCGTTAGGTAGTATTCTTGGGCACAACTGCATTTTTGCTAATTAAATTAGAACATGCCGCTTAGAATGATTAACAGCCATTGCAAGGATAATTGTCCATTAAAAGAAACCTAACTTTCTTTTTTATTATTGTTTTAATTACATAAACCCTTTGGTGTGTTTATAGTGATGAAGAACATGCTAGGTTATTGCTTCACCAGGTGTTGTCATCTTACAGGCTACTCCGGGGGGTCAGACCCTCCAGGTATCTGCAGTATGCCTCTGAGGATGGTCTTCCCTCTGTTGACCCCATGACTTGATGTCCCTGATTGGACTGAAGTTTATTGCAGGGTGGGAATGAGATTCGATACCAGTAAGGGTTGTCCCAAGACACTGTCCCAAAGGTTGCATGGGTGAACATTTCCACCCACTCTGGTGGAAGGTTTTTTTTTCTTTTGGTTTGTTTGTATATTTTATGTTAGTAGGTTTTTCTTCCTAAAACCAAAGGTGTACAGTCCAACTTGGAGATCTACCAGAGGAGGCTTTGAGTTTCCAAGATCTCAGTTTGTGATTTTGTTATCTCTGTAAGAGAAACACCTGGGTGGTGCAGTTGGTTAAGCCACCCACTCCTGGTTTCAGCTCAGGTCATGACCTCAGAGCCATGAGATTGAGCCCCCATCGAGCTTCGTGCTCAGCAGGGAGTTTGCTTAAGATTCTCTCTCCCTCTCTCCCTCCTGCTGTGTTCTCTCTCTCTCTCTCCCTCCCTCCCTTCCTCTCTCTAAAATAAGTAAATAATCATAAAAAAAAATTCTATGACACCTGGGTGGCTCAGTCGGTTGAGCATCCGACTCTTGATTTTGGCTCAGGTCAAGGTCTTGGGGTCATGGGATCGAGTCCCCACTCAGGCCCCACACTCAGTCTGCTTGTCCCTCTCCATCTGCCCCTCCTCGATCTCTGTCTCTCTGTCTCTCAAATAAATAAATAAAATAAAAATCTTAAAAAAATAATCTAGGAATATAGGGAGAGGTGATGAGTGACTTCTTTTCCTCCGACAAAACCATCTTCATTCCTGACTTCCCCTTTACTATCAAAGGTAGCATCATTTCCTGCTCTTATCAAGCTCAACATCCCGAATCATCTGAGCCTCCACAGTGCTGACAGACCTTCACTGGGAGAAGCGAAGTGGCCTTTGCAGAGGCCGGCTGGGCACCCAGCATCAGGCTGGATGCCTTGCCATTCTCCCAGCAGTATTGCAAAGTGAGTGTTCCAAGCCCCCATTTTGCAGATGAGAAAACAAAGCCTCACAGAGGCAAAATGATGGAACTGGTGCTAAAGCGCGGGCGTTGGGGCTCGACAAGGCACACCTCTCCCATTGCACCGGACCGACCCTGGGCTACAGCAGTTACGGATGTTTCTGCTGCTGGTTGCAGAAAACGTCAAAGGTAGGATTTAAACCCTAGGCCTGGTCAGCTCTGCAGTCATGCACGTTCATCATACATTTTTTGAGTAATGACTATGTTGTTACCACAGCAAAAATGACATCGTCCCTGCTTCAGGGACTTCCAGCCCAGAGCTGGCGAGAGACATGGAAAATTAGACACAGCGTGAGAGCATGCTGTGCTAGAGGAAGGGAGGCAGCTTGCTCAAGGAGCCCCTGCCCAGCCTGGGGCCCTGGGGAGGTGGCGACTGGGGCGGGGGTGGGGGGTGCCTTCTAAGCTGAGGCTCGAAAGAAGAGCAGGATTAGACTAAGGCAGGGGTGGGGGACATATTATATTGTACTTCTAAGAGAGAGGGCCATTTCTAATAAATGTATCTGCTTCTTACCACACGTTCTTTCCCCCCATAGATTCCTCGGTTTTCTTTCTGGGGTTTTCTCTCTGAATACAAACTCGTCCGAATGCTTCCTTTACCTCTAATTGAACACTCTGACTTAATTGATTATGTATTAAGTCGGGGACTTGGGGCGACATTCCGGCCTGGGCTCATGTTGAGATTAATTTATTCCTGTCGTCCTACTGTTCGGTGATGCATCTGAGTGCCTCACATGTGTGTTAAAAATAAAGCTGAGAGTCAGGGCAATCTAATTATATGGCTCAACCCAACGCTCTGGTGTTCATTCTTCACCAAGCTCTCCTGCTTTGATGGTAACCAAAATAGATGAATAAGTTAATCAAAGGTCTGATTAAATAGCACAGCTCTGCTGCGTGGACCCATGATTGCCAAGCTTCAGTTCAGGCACATCCTCAGGGGAGAGGAGCAGCTGAGCTGAGTTCCAAAGGCTGGAGCTTTCATGAAGAAGAGTTTTTTAAAGCCCACTGGAGGCCCTTAACTCAAGGAGCCCCCGGCCCTCAGATCTAAGCTGATGGCGCGTCAGGATGCTAGCTCGAAAGGAGGGATGATGTGGCTTGGGGAAGGAAGGCAAACCTTCCCTTGGCCGATTCTGACTATCGCTTTGCATCTTACCCACTGAGGGATTGTAGACAAATCACTCACCTTCCTGTGCCATTTGCCCATCTACCCAGCTGTCCATCCTTCCGTTCGCCCACCCGCCCACCTCACAGATAGCATGGTGGTTCAGCAGAAGGCCTTGAGCTATGGTCTTGCCATCATTCGTTCAGTTCGGTGACAGGTTGAGATCACGTTCCCTCTGTGTCCAGTTGGGTTTGTACGGAGGTGTGCCCCAGTGGGAGAGGGGTGGGCAGGAGGGGAGAGAGGCTGAGTGAGAGGCCTCCCTGCTCCGGCCCGTGAAGTTGCCACAAGTCGGCCGTGGCCCTCCACCGAAGTTCGCGGCTCCTGCCTTGTGGCTTATTCATACGTCTTCCCAGGTGCAACACGGTTCCTTGCTGCTGGTCCTACGCGTCCGTTTCAGTCAATAGTTCTTTTATTGTCCCATTTTCCTCAGATCACCCAGTTTGGGTGTGCTGTTTCCACCCACCCCCTGACAGTACAACACGCAGTACAAGTAACTGCCTTTCATAGACGACAGAAACTCAGAAAGGCCGGACGAACTTGTCCAAGGTGACGCAGCCATTAAGTGACACCGGAATCTGAATCCACCTGTGCCTGACTCCAGAACCCAAGGTTTAACACTGTGCCACACACCGCACCCCCTTCAGTATGAAGCAAACACTTAACACACTGAGGGGGAGTCAGGAGAAGGGTGGGAGCTTCTGTGGGCTCAACCCTCGCATCCTTCCATCTCCTTTGATTTTTCCACAGACCATGCAATGGAAGCATCGTCTCCTTTTTATAGGGAAAGAAACTGGGGCTTAGAAAGACCAATGCCTTGTATGGGGCTGGGGTTCAGATTTTGGCTTTTGTCTCTGCTTTCCTTCCTCCATGCTGCCCGGGAACACGGTGATGGGGACAACAGACAGAGTTCAAGGTTCTTCTCCTGAGACTGACACGTGATGAACAGTTTTGTCCACCGGTTTATGTTTTTTCTTCCCCCCCTCCACCAGTCAAAATTGCACATGTATTGAGAGGATAAGGAGTAGCTGACATGGTATTTTCAAGTAAACTGAAGATGAACACAGAACACGGAGTGGTTTTCAGGGACGGGCTGGATCGTGTGAGTTACCACGGGAGTCCTTTGTCATAGCTTTCCTAAGGCAGTGTCTGTGTCCCTGTTTTTCCCACCATCACCGATATTGGTATGTTTAAAAAGAATGCGATGCTTGGTTTTTCTTTACAATGATAGTAGTTGCTTATTTTAAAAAGTTGAAAAGTGTGATAAAATACATATGTGTGGTGTGTGGGTGTATACATATCTATTTATCTAGAGGAGGGACCCATCATCCCCAAAATGACCACTATTAGTATTATGATTCCATGCTTCTATTTCTTCTTTCTCAGCATAAATTGGGATGGATGTGTTTTCATGTTGTTTGATTATACGTAGAGGTTATTAAGCAAAAGAAATTTTAAAACTTACCTTTTTTCTTTTAACATCACATGCAAGATTTTTTTTTTTTAGTACATCTTAATCTAGATTGCTCATAGCTCTAGATTGCTCATGCTATTGGATTTAAAAAAGCATGTTTTAATTAACTGTCCAGTTTCAGGGCATTTGGATTGTTTCTTTTATAACATGGTGATGAACATCTTTGGGAATAAAACTGGTTTCTCGTTTTTAAATGTGACTTTTTTTAGAACAGTGTCCTCAGAATGGACTTATAAGGACAAAAGGGGTGAATGTTTTTTGGAATTTCAATAAGGCAGCCACATTTTCCGCTGAAGAGTTCCATTATCAGTGTTAACTTCTTGAAAATAAGTGTGCTTTGGCTTGGACAGATGGCAGCTCCCCGGAGCAGCTAGGATGGAGCCCGTACCCATGGTTACTTTCATATATGACCTGTACCTTTGAGAGCTTTCAGCATACTAGTATGTATTATTTTCAGCCTTGCCTTTGGGTACCAAGTGGTACCGAGATGTGTGACTTGCTGACAGATGTACCCACTTGTGGGACCTTGGTGTCCTGTTACATCGTGGATTTCAGTGCTGACTCTCCGTAGGCTGTTCATTACTCTCTGTGGGTGTGTCTTCTCTTGTTCCCCAGTGAAGAGTTTTGCGTAGCCTCTGACCAAGTCCTTCTTGTGTGCTTGAGAACCAGGAGACAGAGCAACACTAATTGCTTCAATTACAGCTCAAAAAAAAATAGATAAGCATAAGCTTGAATGAGGCCACTAAGGTAGCAGTCTTCAATGACAAACAGAATATGATTGAAACAAATAGATCTACCTTGGAACAATTAGATACTATTTGAAAAAAAAAAATAGAGTATGATCCAATTTTTATACTTTTATTCTTTTGTAACATAGTCCTCTTTTCTCCAGTGAGCCTATATAATTTCTATAATAAAAATTTTATTTAAAAAAAATCTGAGCATAGCTTCTGCAAATAATAGTTATTTCACAAATATTGCTTTTCCTATCCCTTGATTCAGATGCATTTTCTTCCAATAAACTTCACATGCCAAACCATAAATTACATAAATAAATCTTTAAGAAAATTTTCATTTACTCAGCAAATTTTTACTGAATGCTTTTTTATGTCCCAGGCACTGTTTATAATGTTTATGCAATAAAATGAATGTAATGATTCTTTTTTTTTTTTTTTCCTTTTTTTTTTTTCTGCTCCTCTTCCCTGCCTGGTGTAGTCTGAAGTGTCCTGGATCCCCAACAAACACTACTCTGGCATTTATGGTCTGATGAAGCTCGTCCTGACCAAGACTCTTCCCGCCAGCCTGGAGAGGGTCATTGTCCTCGACACGGATATCACCTTTGCGACCGACATTGCGGAGCTATGGGCCGTGTTCCACAAATTCAAAGGTAATTGTAGCCCCATTTCTTCCTGGTATCTTTGAAGGTGTTGTCATGCCAAGAAGAATGATTGTATTTTTTTTTTTTTAATGTGAGGCCCGCATTTAATGAGGTCATGCTGGTGAAATGGACAAGGAGTTACAAGTCTAGTTAAGTATCAACTCTACTGGCATTTGAAGCATGTTCGAATCAAACTGGAGTTGGTTTGCGTTTCTTTAGTAAATGAAGAGGTCATGTTGGTGTTTATAGGAAGAACCCAATTTAGGATGCTTTGTAAGAGATAAATGTCAAATGTGTATATTTGGTATACAGGTAATTGAGTGTTGACTTACCTGCATTTATCAGTTTCGGGTTTTTTTTTTAATCCAATGATGCTTTGATTGCCGAGAAGGGCCTTTGAGTGGGTGGAGATGGGTATTGATTATAGTGTTGGAAAATGTTCTTATGGCTTTTGCTTTCATTAATGTTGTGGTTTACCACTTTAAGGAGGTATATAAGTTTGACTTTATAAGACATTCCTTCTTGTCTAGTTAGTTTTTTCTTAGCCATCACTGTAGTTCTTGTCACTGCCTCAAGGTGTATGAGATTACGTGGTGGGGAATTGTGAGCCCAGTTGGTGTTACTTGACTCTGGCATGGATGCATGAGGGAAGTGACAAGTTAGCACAAATCTTGGGCTTTTATTTTAATCCCCCTTCCAGATGTCTCCCTTAAAATTGCATTCTCACAAGTTCTTCTCTATATTAGACAAATGCAATGAGAGATAAATTTGGGAGTGAGTTTTTTTTCTTTATTTCTTAGTTTTCTTTTTAAAATTGCATTCTGGCTTCCGTGTTTAAAATCTCTCCTCCTGCTTCTCTGGAGCTCCTTATCCTATGAAGGTGAAATACTACTCAGTGATATAAAATCACTGCATTTTCATAAATCACAGGATATTCCATGGACAGAAGAGTAAATTCCTCACCTACTCCAGTCTCTGCCTGCTTCTTTCAGGGGGGTGGGAGGTGGGAGGGGACTCTTAGCTCTAGGCTAACTGGAAAAAAAGTCCTCAGCATATCATGGGGGAGGCACTCTGACCCTCAGGCTCTTTCCCTTGTCAGGATCAAAACTTACTTTCCTTTCCCGTGTCAGTAATGACACTAAGAAAGACGTCATTTAGCAAAACCGTTGAAACTGAGTGTGTCTCCGCTCTGGTCTCTTCTTCATAGAATGTTGGGATCTGTCCTTTCAAGTCACAAGGAAACTGAAGCTTGAAGGCATGCAGGGTTGAGACCAGGGTTGAGACCAGAATGCACATACGTATGCTTCTGTGTGCATCTCCTCTCAAGTTCCCCCATCATTTCTGCTTGTTTTTCTGACTGCATTGAACTCCTTGGGGACAGGTTTTTTGTTTTTTGTTTTTTTTAATTGCGGGGAGGGGCAGAGGGAGAGCGAGAATCCCAGGCAGACTCCATGCCCAGCACAGAGCCCAACATGGGGCTCGATCCCATGACCCTGAGATCATGACCTGAACCGAAGTCAGGAGTCAAACGCTCAACTGACTGAGCCACCCAGGCACCGCTGGGGGACAATTTTTAAGAAATAATTCTGTGATACTCACATTTTCACACTTATGTCCAGTATTCAGTGATGTGTTTATTCAGCAGACTTATTGCATCTCTGCTGGGTGTCGCTGGTATGCTGGGCTCTGGAAATAAAGAGATGAGCAAGACTGAGAGTTACCACATCTCCTGGAGGGGATTGGAGAAGGCAGCTGGGAGGGCATCACGGGGGAGGTGGTTATCGTGCTCTGACTTGCTGGAGAGGCGAAGTGGCTGTGTGCAGTGAGTGCCCACATTCCCCTTCGGGAGTAAAGGACTTTGACTCCAGCTCCTGGGAGTGCAGCCCCTTGGGGTAGGGCCACAGGTGAAGAGTCACATGCCTCTGGCCACACCCCCTTCCTGGGGAAAGTGGAATCTTGCAGGGTCAGCTGTGACAACCCAGTCACAGCTGGATTTCTCCCTCTGCCTGTCCTCTCACCTTCCCTTTTCAGATGCCTTTCCCAAGACCACTCCCTAAATTAACCTCTTGCAGGCTGACTTCCATATCAGAGTCCTTTTCCCCAGAAACGCAACCTGCAATATACATGTAAAGCTACAAGTCTCTCTTGGAGAAGTGTAACTCAGCAAACTCCCTGGAACAGGTGGTCACTAATTGTAGTGCTGTAGCTGGGAAATCCCATTTATTCTGTCCCAGCTAGGACCTGCCAGAGTGCTGGTGGGGTTCTGAAGCCAATAACAACAATAGTATAATCGTGGTGTTAAATCTCCCAATATCATCTGTGGAAGGGGAGGCTCCCAAGGTGCTTGCTGGCCCAAGGATTGGGATCCTGGGGCAGAGCAGAGTATATGGGCCAAGGTCAGGACTGGGATGGGAGCACTTGAATGCAAGGAACTGAGTTAATGGGCTGCGTTTTATTTGTTTGTGCTCGTATTGGTTTATTTCTAGCACTTGTTAGGCCCCTGCCGTGCAGAAGAATGTGTTAGATGCTGCTCTTACCTGACGCTGTCCAGAACACAGCACCTGCCTTCAAGGAGCTCACCAAAAAGGCAGGCTGCCTTATATTATCACCAGCAAAGGAGTATAAAAACATCTGAGGTTTTCCCATGCCCACTCTTAACTTTTCTGGGAAAATACGGAGGTGAAAGAAGATAAGTAAGCTCTTCTCTTCTCCATATGGCACTCTTTTGGACAGGTTTGGTTTTTTAGGGTTTTTTTTGTTATTGTTTTGTAATTATTTTTTTTCTAAACTGGAACGATTAGAAGCCAGGTCGTGGGAACAGGAGGAAAGCCCCTGAGCACAGACCCATGAATTTAGAAAGCTCTGATCCAAAAGGGAGAGTTTCCTCTCTCATAAAGGCAATTGCAGTTGGCATCCTTCACCGTAAACATTTTGAGTGACACCAGTGCAGTTTTTGGCCTTGTTCATTTTTCTCTGTTTTACAACAGCTAGTTATCTGGGGCTCTTGTGTTCAGATCCCATATGCTTGACTCCTTAATGGTGCTCTGAGATCCCCCTCCTCTAAATCCCTTACATGGAGACTCTAGTAAGAAGCCTTTTAGTAAGGGCTTCGACCCCCTCCCCCCACCTCTGCCATGGGCAACTTTGTGTGCCTCTTGGGGATGTCCACGTGCCCCCAGAGCCTTGACTTCCCCTAAATGGCAGGTGCCTCCCTACCCACGTCAGCAGTCTGCACCCTTATCACCAGCTGTGACTGCTGGAGAATTTTCAGATCCACTGATTCTCAGCAAAAAGAGTTGGATGTGCCACAGATGGCGAGAGTGAGGAGCCACCCATTCAGTCATGGAACTGAGCTTCGTAGTGGCCAAACTGTTTCCTGACTGTTGGGAATGTTGCAAGAATAAGAGAAACTCAGCCCCTACTCTGGCAAGTGTATATTTGAGTAGGGAGAAGACTGATAATAAACAAATAAAATATATAACATATTAGATGGTGATTAGTGCTTGCTCTGGAGGAAATTGATGAAAGCAGATGAGGAATGTCTCTATGTGCACACGCATTGTTTTAATATTCAAATACGGTGGTAATGGAAGCTCTTACAAAAAAGGTGACATGTGGGGCACCTGGGTGGCTCAGTCGGTTGGGTCCGACTCTTGATTTCAGCTCAGGTCATGATCTTAGGGTCATGAGATTGAGCCCTGCGTCATTTTCTATGCTCAACGTGGAGTCCATTTAAGATTCTCTCCCTCGGGGCGCCTGGGTGGCTCAGCCATTGGGCGTCAGCCTTCGGCTCAGGTCCTGATTCCAGGTCCTGGGATCGAGCCCTGCATCGGGCTCCCTGCTCAGCGGGAAGCCTGCTTCTCCCTCTCCCACTCCCCCTGCTTGTATTCCCTCTCTCGCTGTGTCTCTCTCTGTCAGATAAATAAATAAAATCTTAAAAAAAAAAAAAAAAGATTCTCTCCCTCTCCCTCTGCCCTCCACCCCCATTCACACTTGCGTGCACTCTCTCTCTCTCTCTCCTTCTATCTCCCTCTCTCTCTCTCTTTCTCTAAAAGAAAAGAAAAAGGTGACATGTAAGCAGAAACCTGAAGAAGTTGAGAGAACAGGCATGCCAGGGTGCCTAGAAGAAAGTGGAATAGTGTCCTAGGCATAAGGAACAGCACATGTGAAGTTTTGGGAGCCTTGTGGCCTGGCAGGTTTGAGCAATAGGATGGAGTGAGCCCAGGATGGACGCAGGCTGATGGGTCAGATCAGGGAGGTCTTCTTTGTCAGGCAGAGGGAGGATTGTGCCTGTCCCTTCAGTGCTAAGGGCAAGCCATTGTGCAGCTCTGAGCAGGAGTGATGGGACCTGTTCGATGTTATTAATGGGTCATCCTGGCCGCCCATCTGAGCATAAGAGGAAGCAAGGAGACCATTTCCGAGACGGGGCAGCCACGGGGCCCAGGTGCTGCAGTGCAGGTGAAGACCCCGTCGTAGGAGGGGTACGTCTCGGAGGGGGAGGCATCAAGATGTTCTGCTGGCTGGACGTGGGGGCGAGAGAGCAGAGTGCAGGATGCGTACTGCACCGCGACTGCGCGAAGGCGATCTTGGTGTGGGACCCTTTAAATTTGAAATGCCTAAATTGGACATCCTCATGGAGAGGGTGAGGAGGAGGCAGAGAAACGAGTATTTGGAAAGCAAAGGGAAAGTACTATTTCCTAAGGACTTCTTCTGTTCCAGGCACTGAGCTGGAAGCTTTGTGCATTTGAAAAACAGAACAAACTGGGCCCAAGAGAGGCTAAATAACTTTTCCTGTTCAAAGAGCTCCTCGCAGCAGAACCGAGGCCTGGACCATCTGGCTGTGGAGTCTGCACTCTGCTTCCTGCCTCTCCGGCTTCCTGATGGCCTGGGGTGGGTGGGGGGGCGCTCATGGGCCTGGGGGTGGGGGGCTCGCACCTTAGTTCGGCTGTGCCCCCAATCGTGAGTCCTCCACCACCCCTGAGCCAGCCATAGTTTTGCTGCACAAAAATTTGGAAATAATACCTGATTTTACAATATGAAGGGGCTATTATGAAAGCGTAAATAATAAAGGTACCCCCATAATTTGAAGCTTTTAGAAGAACGCCGTGTTCAACGTACTATTTTTATTCTTGAGAAGAAATGCCTTCCCTTTAGGAAGAGTCTGTTGCCGCAGCGTAAAGCTCTGGACCCCAAACAGGTCCGGTGGGCGTATCGAGCACAGGGGCACGTCCCCCTGCTCACCCCCATTGTGCCCCAGTGTGGGCAACTATGCCACACCAGTGGATATTTTTTGAGAGCTAACAGACTCACCGTGGACTAACTACAGCTAACATTTTTAAGCACTTACTCTGTGCCAGCCACTCTGTGAAGCACTTTATGGTGAAACTCATTTAATCCTTACAACACTCCCGTGAAGTACTAATGGTGAATGTTTCCATTTTAAAGATCTGGGACCTCACGCTTGGGAAGGCCAAGTAGCATGACCAGCGCCTCAGCTCTTAGGCTGTAGGATCAGGATTTGAACTGGTGACCCGACTCTAAATCCTGTACCCTTTCCCCTGCCCCTACGCTCCCTAGAAGAGCAGATGGTGGAGCTTAGAGTCTGTGGAGAGACCAAAGTTAGATAGAGGACAGCGGTCTAGGTGACGACAGGAACCAGGTTGTAGAAGGCATTCTGAGAACAGCACTATGGAGGCAAAATCAGGGCCGTGGAGACGTGTGGTTTTCCCAGGAGCTGAGAAGTAAAATTTTGGTTTCCAGAATCCTGGCCCAGCTGGTGACATCCCAGAACATCATCTGTAAAGTAGCTGTGAGCCCCAAGAGCTCTACTCATGCACTCATCGTGGTCAGTAGAAGGGTCGCAGAATCGGGGTCATGCTGTGACCATGGGCGGGTTACCTGACTTCTCTGGGCTTCAGTGAGCCAGGAACCGTGCCAACAGGGTCTTTGTGAGGAGTGCACGAGATAGCGTGCATTATTGTTCCCCTGTCCCATTTTTCTCTAAGGATTCCCGCCAGAGGGTGTGGGGTAATGGCGGACATCCTTAAAGTGTGTCTGCTCCATTACCTTGCAGCTTTGTCCCCAAAGCCATCGAGAGGCTGGGGTGGCTGTACGTGTAAAATAATGTGGAAACGCTGAATATGAAAAGCCTTGAAAGTACTACTTTTGAAAAGACAGTTGCAGAACTTCTGTGATTATAATCACTTGCCTTGGAGGAGTTTTTAGAAACTCTTTAACATTTCTCCAGGTCACATCTTTATTTCTTATCTTGCCTGGGCTGCTCCTCCCTCCCGTCTCCCCTCCTTCCCCCCCTCCCAGCCTCCTCCCTTCGCTTTGTCCTTGGAACTGGTGGGAGTAGGAAAAGCCTTGCAGAGGAAGACATGAGGTTTCAAATCCCTGCTGGTCTGCTTATCAGCAGGATGGTCTTAGGGTGTCCATTGAACCTCCCCACCTTGCTCCCTTACCAGTAGAGAGAACACCCTGACACTGTCTCACAAGGGTGTGGATTTGGGGAAGTGATCCTGGTGCCCAGTAGATGCTTTTCCTTCCTTATTTCCTTTTTCCTTTTCCTTCCTATCCTGTCTTATCTCATTTGCCCCTTTTCCTTTGACTTTCAGTCCTTCTCCTTTGCTCCCTTCATGACCTCCGAGTGAGGCTCCACACCTCCCTCCCTTACAGGGAATCAAAGATGGCCTTGGAGGACCACCACCCCACACAACCTCACGCTGGTGGGGTCTCCCTGAATAAAGCTGGCCCTCCTTGGCCAGGCCGGCTCTGGAGAAGGTACGCCTCACCTCATGGTCTGTTCCCACCTTCCTACAGAGGCTGTTTTGCCCCAGAGAAGAAAAGCAGAAATCTTAAAAAAGATACAGAGTTTCAGATGAGGTGCTTTTCAATGACTGGGACAGCCAGTGTCTGTGTGGGGGGTGCTCTGTTAGTGCCGAAGGCCCCGGGGTTCTGCTGGGATGGGGTGAGGCTCCTCTGTGGGGTTTGGGTTTCATATTAGACTCCGCTCAGAGGCTGGGGCATGTCTTTGCATCTGTACGGTGGTTTCAGACATTCTCCTGCCCTCCTCCTATTCATAACGTTCCTGCCTCACCACTAGTGTTCATCATTTCGTTCAACCTTTAATGCCTAGCTGATTTTCCACTTGGAAAATTCGACGGCCTTTTACATTATTGCTCCTTGTACGCTTGTTTCTTTTGAGTCTGTTGTCTCCTTCCACTCAGAGTCCAGGAGCTAGCTCTTTGCTTCTCTCCTTAGATAGATCTTCATGGACAAGATAGATATTCTTGTCCATTGGACAAGCTGAGATGTTCACCATTGGGGGAACATCAAGGATTCAGTTCCTGGCGAAAGTGGTGAAGACATTTTAATGATTTTTTTTTTCCCATTAACTTTGAAGGGGATCTGCTTTCTTTCACTATATTAGAAAAATCCTTCCACTTCCCTGAGCCTCTTTTCTCTTGTTGTTCTATGAAAGTAGGGGAATAAGACAGCAATCACCGCCCCCGCATAGGTTTTATTTTGGTAGTTAAGTCGGGAAATGACTCTGCCTTGCACACTACTTCCTCGGTGATCATTCCCTTTACCATTGGCATCTTTGTTTTCTTCTTGTTCCTCAACCAGCAGCTCCGGAGAGTTAGGGAACAGAAGCCCGCCTGCCCCCCTGCCCCCCCTCGTTCTGCCTTCCACATGCATTCGGTCACTCGTTCTTTCATTGATTCATTATGTCTGGAGCCCTTGGAGCTGCCCCAGGCCTGGGAGATCAAATCATAAATAAGGCAGACCCAGTCCTGCCCTCCCGGGGCTCATTTCTATTACGTGCTTCTCACGTGTCAGGCACTGGGCTCATGCCCTCATAAAAGTCTCTAAGTATCTTGCCGAGATGATACAGCAAGCTCACAACAGAGCCCCGACTGCAGCCACGCAGGCCCCCGAGCCCCGGCTCTTGACCACTAGGTTCTAGGTCCAGCGGAACACACGGTTACATGAAAGTCTGCAGGTACCTTGAAAGGGAGAATCACATCCCCTGGTCAGGTGGGTTGAGGGGGTCAGGAAGGCTTCTGAAGGGAAGAGGCATGACGACATTAGCCTCCGTGTCCCCTCCCAGGGAGAATGCCACACGCAGAGGCCCGAGGTCCCCAGAGAGGATGGTGCAGACAAGCAGTGAAAGAAACATTGAATCTCCTCAAACAGACTGGGCAGGCTCCTGCCTCGGGTCCTTTGCTCTGATATCCCTCTGCCGGGAGTGCTGGTTTCCAGATCGCTCAGTCTGCTGCCACAGCTCCCTGTAGGTCTTGGCTCAGATCTCAGCTTCTCAGCTAGCGTCTCCCTGATTGTTCCCTTCCATCCTGCCACCTGAGATGCCAGCCTCTCGCTCCCACCCTGCTCTTTCCATGTTCTTTATAGCACCCATCACCTTCCAGCCCGGCTTGCAAGGATTTGTCGCGATGGCTGACCCCACCCACTACACCACAAAGACCCAGGTACCTGGATGCACCTGGCTTCACCTGGTTATTGTGTGTCTTTCCTGCTGATGCGTAAATACTGCCTTTGTCTGTCTTGTTCCTGAGACATTTCCAGCATCCAGAACAGTGCCTGGCAGATAATAGGTGCTCAGTAAGTATTTGTCAGATAAATAAATGAGCAAGTAAAGCATGTGATTCTAGGTGATTTGTGTGGGGGGAAATAAGAGAGGTACGAAGGAAAACCAAGACGTTGAATGTAAGTTATGACCGTATGTTTTGAGTTGGCTACTGATTCAGTCCAAGCAAGACTTGTGGCCTATAGCAGGATAGTGCCCTTGGGACAAGCCAAGGACATGGATTAGAGACGAACTGGGGAAGTTGACTGGATAGCACTGGCTAAGGAGTTCAGCGTTGAACGTGCAAAGATGGATGAATAGGTCTGGATCTGACAGCCAAGGACTGGGCTGGAGGTATCTTAAGGTGTTTCTTTTTTGGAAGTAAAATAGTGTTCTCACCGTGTTATTACAGTTTCCTTTTCTGAACGTCCCAGCGCGCTCTACTAGTGTAGAATCAGGAGGTGCTCATCCGTGGCCCTGGTCCTGAAGGGAGAGTGGCAGGATTTGCTGTCCCCACTAGAAGGCTAATGAGCAGTCAGCAAGCACCCGGGGGGCGGGGGAGGGCGAGGTGCAGTTGGCAAACCCTGGTCCATGAGGAGGAGCGGTGGAGCGAGTGCAGAGCAGAATTTATCCGAGGAAGATCCCTGACCTCCTCGCCCTGATGGTGCAGCGCACACCCGGCGACGGAGGTCCCCTCCTGTCTCCTGTGGCCGTGCATTCTCAGTCCAGCCGTGCCTGGGTGGCTGGGGCAGAAGAGCCACGCTGCTCCATCCCCGGGAGCCCCCTGACTGGGCAGACGCGACCTCTGTCCACCGTGTGGCTTTCCTGAATGCACTCGGGTCCAGGCGCTCTGTGGGATGAGCTGGAGGACACTTGGAGGTTCCCCAGGACGGGGAGGACAGATTTCTAGACGTGGCTGTGAAGTGTTTCTTCCCTTCTTCCCTATCCAACTGCTCCCCATCCTCCTACCTTCTTTATACCCTTGGCACCGTCTCAAACATTTCCTGCCTCTGGAACGGGGACGATAATGCCCCTAGGGTATTGTCATGCAGGTGATGTGGGATGTTAGCGGTTAGCCCAGTGCCTGGCACAGAGTAAGCACGACAGCGTGTAGCTGCTGCTGCTTCTAACGTTGGAGTCCTTCTGTTGTCATCACAAGAAGCCGGCTGTTCACATACCTACGATTCAGGCTGGGGGGATCTTGGTATGAGAGGCGGCAATATGAGTTCTCCGTGAGTAAGGCCCACTGCCCAATCCTGGAGGAGGGCAGCCTGGGAGGAGGGTCCTGGAGGAAGAGTCAGGATTTTGTCCTACCCAGAGAGCGCTAGCTGCGTGTCTCGGTGGGGAGAGCACAGGCTGTGGACCATGAGGGTCCCCCGGACCTGTGTCTGGGGCCGGCTCTCCCATCCAGGGTGCACTTCTGTTGCTCAGTCTCGATGGGGGTAATAGTTTGGAGGCAAAATATGTAATTCACCTAGCACTTTGCCAGTATTCGTGATATTTTCTCAGTTCTTCGATGCAGGCTTTTTCGCATTTTACTGTTTCTGAAATTGGGATGTGACTTACAAAAGTAATCGGCCTGAATGGTCTTTTTCTCCTGGAAAATATTTTGATATCTCCCACAGTCAGTGGCCTCTGAGAATCCAGAAAATATGGTGTTATTATTTTTATTAGTATTGTTTTCCTAGCTTTTCCTTTTATCTTGGAGTGGTAGAGGAGGAATGGAGGTAGGGTAGACTGGAGGAGAGCGAGCTGAATTGGGAGGTCGATCAGAATCAGTAGAAGAGAGGGATCTGGGGGTCTTCGAAGGCCGCTCTCTGATTACCTGTTACTGTATGACCGCAGGGTCCTGGGGAGTTTGTGCCATTGCTATTTTTGGAAAACACCTTGCTTGTGTCTCACACGTTGGAATGGTTACCATCCCCCAGTGAGCCCTTCCATTGTGGGGAGCGACCATGTTTCCTGGGTATAAATCTTTATGTTGTGGGCAGTGAGGAAGGGAGGGGGTCATCGAGTCATGGAACACCAACATTTTAGACTTTGAAATTTTCAGGAAGAGATATTGAAAAGCTTAGGCATTAAACCCAGAATTACAGGAAGCTGCTCTTGCCTAAAATCTTTTCTTGCTCATTCAGACATTCAGTAAATATTTATTGAGCACCTACTTGGTACCAGACATATAAGCTATGCTTTCTAGTGCTCAGTCCATTAGAAATTCGTGTGACTAACTCATCCTTCCTTGAAAAAAAGTCTGATACTTCTGGGAACAATTTAGGGTGACCTGCCATTAATGTGAATTATTTAGGTTGCTTTTCTGTCGTTTTGCTGGTATCAGTTGCCTTGAGGCAAAGAGATTTTGATGGTGAAGGTAGCTGGTGGATGCATCGAGGGAATGGGGCTGTCCTCGGTCATTCTGGGGGATGGGAGGGTGAGGGAGCAGATTGGGATCAAATAAAGGCATGAGGGACTTAGCGGGGGTGATAGAGACAGGTACACAATAGGTAGTGGGAGGAAGCAAGAGGCAAATACCTGTGGAATGAATTTATGGAGACAAAGACAAAGCCCATCTTTAGAATCATGTGCTCAGAATGGAAGGCAATTTTTTTTTTTTCTTGTTTACAAGTATCTTGGCCAAAGGGACCTGACGTGAAGGATAGCTCTGGGGTGGAGGCCAGCTTCTGGTATCAGAATTACCTGTAGGGTCTTTCCAGATTGCATGCATCAAGACCCACTCTGTCCCCCCGCCCCCCACAGCGGCCTGGACATCACCAGTGATTTGGGATTCATTGCCTTCTTGTAGGGTTTCTCCAGCTTGGTGCTATTGACATTTGGAGCTGGATCATTCTTTGTTGGGTGTGGGGGCTGGTTCTGTACATTGTAGCATGTTCAGCAGCATCCCTGTCTCTACCCACTAGATGCCAGTAACACCATCCTCCCCAGTTTTATCAACCAGAAACATCTCCCTATATCACCGCATGTCCCCTGAGCGGCCAAATCTTTCTCTTTGAGAACCACTTCCTTAGTGGCCCACCATTATGGATGAAAATGTGCAGGGTCAGGTGGTGATGGTTTTACGAGGTTGATAATGATGGCTTAAAAGAAGAAATAAAATCTGAACTCTCCATAGCTTGTTTACCAGTTCATACCACGGAGACCCCCAATCATAACGCCCTTTGAATGACTTTCTGAATCAACCCTGTGTTTAAGCTCCTGTTGTATGTGCTTCTGACTTCTCTTCCCTTGTTTGTACTCAACACCGGCCTCAAAAATGCTTGCACTGTACATTTTCTCTTTTTCTAGGGCTGGAGATAGAGTTGAAGAGCCAGTAGTGAATTTACTTACTCAGAAAATAAATAAATGCATTCATTCCCCTGTACCTGGAAGGATACATGATGCCAAGGGAAAGTGTGATTGAATTAACCAGACTCAAATGCATTCATATCCCTAGAAGGCCACGATTCTGTTAGGACCTACTGGAATTTACGGTCTGCCCCTGAAATTACAAGAGGGACACTACTCATCTACATACTCATGAAGAGAGGAAATAGACGCATGTCATTCTGTGACTACCGCAAGGACACAAATTTTTTTTACCCTCCTAAATGCATATACATAGATTATTAGCAACATCTAATATATGACAAGGACGGACGTGGCCTGTCAAGGAAGACAAATAGCTTTATTCTCTTCTCCACACGGTGCGCGGGGCTTGCCCATCTGGAAGAGTGCAGTGGGCAGAGGTGTGTGTGCTGATTCCTTATTGAGATGGATGGAGGGCCATATAAGGCAACACTGTCAGCCAGCGAAGGACCAGGTAAAATCACCAGCTTCCCTAGAAGCCAAGGATATTTTTTTTCATTAACAACCATCTTCATTAGAAAAGGAAGTCGGGTTTCTGTTTTTTTGTTTGACTTTGGATTGGTCTCAGGGACAAAGAGGTCACGACAATTTGGGGCTTCTCTTTTTTACTGCTTAGATAGCAGAAGAGGCCCCAGGTTATATTCCATGATGGCAGAATGTCCTGTAAGATTAAGAAGAAGATTCCCCAAATCCAGCCAATAATCCTTTTTATTTTTGAAATGATGTGATACTAGGTTTTCAAAAACGGAGGAGGCAGCCCTTGAAGGGCTTGGGGGAAGCGGGGAGGAGGGAAGGGAGGGCTGGTTGGCAGGAATGGAAATTACATTTTTTTCAGGTGAACTTTAAAATTTTGGAACAGTTTTTGATTTACAGAAATATGATGCAAGTAGTCCAGAGTTCCTATATACCCTGCCCTGTCTTTCCCTTCCTATTCCCATCTTACATTAGTATGGTACATTTTGGGGAGAACTTGCCTTTTTGTTCCTGCAGCCTAGATGCTCTGTATACCTTTGCTCCGTTCATCACAACAGTCCTGACAGAGGGATAGTCCAATCTCCATTTTATAAGAGCAAAAACCAACACTTACAGAGGTTAAATAACAGACCCAAATCATCTCACTAGTACGTAGCAGGGCCACAATCACGGCCTCTGTCCTTTGCCAATAAGCCCACAAGTTGGTAAGCACCACTCCCTGTGGGAACTACGCTGTGAGGCTAGTGAGGTGGTACACCCATCTTCATGCAGAGGGCCGCTCTACTTGAGAATTAGAAGGGCAAACAGCTCCTAAGAAAGGACTGTGGTGAGAGATAGGAGGGCATGTACCAAGCATAGTGGTGCCACCATGGAGAGGGTAGTTCACTTTGGGGACTGGGAAAGATGTCATCTACAACATAAGATACATTGGTTTGTGAATTGGCTGGGATCTGTCCATGAAGGAAAATGGGAACAGGCAATTCCAGGCAGGAAAACAGAATGGTTAAAGTCATGAAGACATGAAAGAGCATGGCATGTTGTTTGAACTACAGGGGGTTCCCTGTGGCTGGAATATTTGTACAAAGAATTGAGCATGGGAGGTGGGTTGGGAATATGTTGGGAGATTAAAAAGTAGGCAGGAGCTAGATCATGAAGGATTGGGATGCCATGCCAAGGAGTTTGGGCTTTTTCAGAAGACCATGAGAATCTGTTGACAGTCTCTAAGAAGAGTGATCAAGATCAGTCCCCAGTATAAAAAGGTGATGCATTGCAGTCGGGGAATGAGTTGGATGGTACAAAACCAAAAACAAAATCCAATTAGGTGGCCATGTCAGTAATCCAAGTAAGAAATGATCATTGCCTGAAATAAGGTGGAGGTGGGATGCAACAACAGAATCAATTAGAAATGGATGTCCAGATACAGCGTAGTACGAGAGAGATTTGTAGATGTCTCTTGTTTCTCAGTTGAGTGGATTGGGTGGGAATTACAAGAGGAAGCATAGGTATTGGGTAAAGAAATGAGTTCAGCTCTTCTACCTGTGATATGGTAGTGCTGGTGGTTGATGTTTAAGTGTAGCAAATGCTTCCTCATAATATACTACATTTGTGCTCCACTGTGGTACAAGTGCTGTTTGCCTTCTCAGCATCCATGTTGCCCTTCCATAAACATCAGCAGAATGTCTCTTCTTCTTTTGAAAACCTTGCCTCTCCTTGTCTTAATTGAATTTCAGTATGCATACGAGGTGGTGATCCATCCCTGGCTGCAAGGTAAGGGCATGAGCCAGTCCTGGCCAGCAGGACCCCAGCCATCTCCCTGGCTACGGTCATTGCTTCAGGGTGCTTATGTGTCCCGTGCTTAACCAGTCAGAACTAAAGAGCAACAGGTCAAGGATCTTTGCTGGACCTTCTGGGAAAGATTTTCCACTCCAGTTGCTAAACTTTGAGGAGATGAGACTGGAACCTCCATGAGTCACTTTGCCACGGTGTCAGGGGGTCCTTGAGACCACCCCTAGACTCCATGATTTGCTAGGATGACTTGCAGGACTCAGCATGAGTCATACTCATGGCTATAACTAACTTCAGCAAAAAAATAAAAAAAAAAAAACCATAAAGCAAAATCAGCAAAGGAAAAGGTGCATAGGTGAAGTCCAGAGGTAACTAGGCTTAGGCTTCCAGAGTCCTCTCTGAGTGCAGTCATCCAGGTCAAGCTTCATTCCTCCAGCGGTGAGTTGTGGCCTCAGGTATGAAATGCCCTCCACCAGGAAAGCTCATTAGAAATTTAGTACCTAGGATCTTTACTGGAGCCTTGTCACATAGGCACCCTCTACTAGCACATACCAAAATTTCAGACTCCCAGAAGGAAAACGAGTGTTCATCATAAACCATAATGTTTGCACAGTTTATACAGTGGACCATTCTCACCAGGGAAGAATGGGAACCTTCCTGGAACCTAGGTTCACACATGCCTACCAAGGGCCAACTTAGCAAGCAGGCTTTTTTAAAGAGAGCCGTCTCGGCTGGCTGTGGTACCTCTTTCCTGCACATCTTCTCTGTCTGAGAGTGAAAGCAGATCTGAGAGCCTGAAAGAGAGACAGATTCCAGATTACAATGCATTATAGTCTCAAATCCCAGCCATGCCTGAAGCAGATTTCCCTTTTTTTAATTTCTTAAGTCAGTTTAAATTTATGTCATTTACAGTCTTAAGAAGCACATTGGCCAATAAAACCCATTCTACATAAAGAGTTCTTTTTTAACTTCTTTCCCACAAGTCCCCATCACTGTTTTCTTGTCTCAGACAAGGGCCTTCCTCGGTGACCAGGACTGGCCTATAATAGACATTGTAAATTTTTGGTATGGGAGCAGATTTTTCTTTAGCATTTTAGAGGATTATTCTGTCTGGATGGAAAAGGTAGATTTCTGGAGCCTATTTATCCTCGAATGTGACCTAAATTAAAAGTTTGACCAGCTGAATATCTCCTTGATCTTCCCTTTTACAAATTACTCTTCCCTGAGAAATTGGCCCGAGCTCATAGTAAGTGGTGCCTCCATCTTGGGCTCTGTCCTGGGCATTCTTGCTTGTTTGGCCTAATTAACTGTGTTATCATTCAAGCAGATTAGGTATGTGCCTTCCTGGGACATCAATTAAAAAATAAATCAGTGTTTGTCAAAGTGGAAAGGTGACATGTTGAAAGATGAATTTCCTTTCCAGTCTTGTACGGAAGCAGTAGCAAACACAGAAGTTTCGCCGTGGCTTCGCCCGCGGGCACACATGCCAAAAATAGGAACTGGAAGGAGGTTAAGAGACCATGAACTGAGTCAGTGCTTTCTGCTGCAAAGGTAAAGAAAGGTCCAGAAGGTCTTTAGTTTGTGAGATGAAGTTGTAAGAGGACTTGACTAGGATGCAGGTATCTGTTTTGTTATTACTAGCCTGAGGCAAGTCACTCTCCCTTTCTGATCCAAGGGTATCTATTTGATAAGTGTTTATTGAGTGCCTGGTACAGAAATGAATCCGTAAAATGCATGGGTTTGCCTGGATAATCTCAATGCTTTTCAGCTCTGGGAATCTTACACAAATTCACACGGCCAGAGGCAGAGCCAGAATCATAGAAGGTAGGAGTCCCTTTCATGCCTCTCTTGACCCCACACCTTGCATTTATCTTCCAGCCTTCAAGGTCTGTCCCAATCCATGCCTAGGAGATGCTAAAAAATTAGTTCTTGAATAAACAAAATTAGGTCTTCAGCTCCCGTGGCTCCTCAGACTCTATAATACTCTTTTTTCCCGTTGTCTGCTTCTATAAAGCAGGAAATCACAGATGCCCTGGAGTCTCCGAGGGGACTTGAAGCAGTGAGATTCAAGGCAGGCTTCACACACGAGCTAAGACAGGAGTGGAGGCTGAGTGAGGGGAATGACGTTAGCCCCAAAGTAGGGTTTCCACGAGGATTTAGGTCTTTCGGAGTAAACGGTGACTTGCTGCTGGGTCAGCCCAGTGAGAATCTCCTGACAGTGGGCTTCCAAACCCAAGCTACGTTCTGGTCTCTGTCTGCCTGAGAGGTGGGCTTTTGGATACCTGTTTGGTGCTTTTCCATAGCCGCACACAGTAGGTGCTCATCCCTCACATTTGTTTCATTAACTTAGGTTTTTAGAGACAGACGCACTGATGCCCATGATTTCAGCTCTACATTTTTTTTTTACTTTTAATTTTGAGGAAGAAAATACATTTTCTTTGCAGAACAGGAAGAAGAGAAATCCAGTCAGGACAGGGGCAGGCAGCAGAAAGACGCCCTCCGGGCATTATTGTAATAGTGAAAGAGCTTCATCTCCAGAGGCAAAAACAAGAATTTACTCGAGCCTTTCAAGAACAGACTGCTCTGTCGTGGGCATCATTAAGGTTCACTAGACTGATCCACTTTATATGTATGCGTCATGAATAAAACAATGCCCATCCATAGCAGCACAAAGGAAATAAAACTCCTCCTGTGTTTCCACTACCTAGAGTTCAGTTGTTAACATTGTAGTGTATTTCCTTTCAGACACTTTTCTGTGCATACAAAATTGTTTATTTTTTTTAATAAAATTGGGATCATCTTGTAATACTGTTTGCATCCTATTTTTTTCCTCTTAACTACATATCGCAACCATTTTCCAAAGTCATGTGCCCTGTCATTTTTTTATGCTTCCTGGTATCCTATGGTTTGTCTATATTATTATTATTTGGCACTGCAGCCCTTCTGTTTTGGATTCTTGGGCTGTTTCCAGCTGTTTTTTGGTATTCTAGAGAAGAGCAAAATGCTCACCCTCTAGAGAAGAGCAAAATGCTCACCCTCTCTTTTGAGCATTGAAAGGCTGTGGCCCTGAGACTGCTCCCATCTAGATGTCTGCAGGTGAACTTACCGTGCAATGTCACGGCTATAGACAGTCAAATAGGCCTGTGTTCTAGGCCCAGCCCTGACTGTGTGATCTTGGATGAGCCAGTTAACCTCTCTCTGCTGTATATTCCTCATATGAAAACCCCGGGCGCCTTCTCCACCGGTTCATGGGGGCTGGCCGAAGGACTAGACCCAGTCATTGACCTCACTGTTCCCTTCACTTCTCCCAAATAGTTGTCTTTAACCCTGGCTTCAAGTTGGAATCATCTGGGGAGCTCTTTTAAGAGGAGTGTTGCCCAGGCCTACCCCACGACAACCAAGTCAGAATCTCTGGTCTAGGCACTGGGTGTCGTATTTTTACAAGCTCCTTGTGTGAGGCTAACGTGCCACCAGGGTGGAGACTTGGCCCCTGACAGCTACGGGCCTGAGGGTTGCTGGCTACCGCAACAAAAGAGACGTCGTGTCTCGGCTGTTTTGTCGTGGGGCTGGCGAGGCAGGGTAGTGTTTGGAGACAGGCTTAGAATCCTGGCCCGCATGCCTCCCAGGGAAGAGTGCCAACCTGTTTATTTTGTGTCAAGAGCTCAAACAGTGATCAAAATCCAACCCGACATCATAAATACCAGAAAAGGTCAGGATTGGGCTGGTTGTGGAATCGAGCACACGCAGTCGAGCCGGGCTTGGCCCGTGGTCAACTCCAAACTTTGCGCTGGGACCCAGGGCGGGTTGGGGGGGGGGGGGGCGTGGCAAGGCCCAGGCAGACGGCACCCCAGCCGCGGAAAAGAGGTTTGCGTGGCTCTGTTGGCTTTTGCTGAAGGAGGAGAAATGCCATTTTCTCAGCAGTTGTTCTTCTTGACTCATTAGTGTACTTGGCATGGGGTTATTTTTTAACTTCATTGCAAATATTCGTAGAAAGAGAAGGGGAGTGGAAATGGGAGGTGTTCAGGTTCCCTGAGCTTGTATTTCGTACAGGACCCTCCAGGATTGACAGGATGGCCTCCTCCCCAGGCCCAGTGCCACAGTGCAGCTGACGGACCTGAGGTCACCTGGCCAGCAGCACGTGGCTGAAATGGGAATTTTATCCCAGGTCAGCAGAACCTCAGAGCCTGTAATTTGTTCCTCAGAAGTCCACCTCGTAGGAGGTCGGGGGCTTTAATTAGACCATTTCTGCATAATCAGATCTTGATTGTGACAATCAGAAGGAAATCCCACTGTAGACTATTTAAAGGTTTTCCATGTAAGTTTGTCAGGACAGCCTAGGTAAGAGAACAAGATATCCTTGAACAGGGTCACTTCACCCATTGGGCTCACCCAGGAGCCAGTGGGGTTCCCGTCAGGATGGCAATGGAGTGAGTTTCCACGGGCCGGGGCGTTTAGCTGCCGGGCCTTTTGTTAACAGAGCTGGCTGGAGTCCATTACCACGCCGTGCCTGCTCTTTGTATCTAAGTATAGATGGAGGACTATCAGTACTTTTCATACCTTTCTGGCTGTATCCCACAGTAAGAAATGCATTCTGCCATTACAGTCCAAAAGAAAATGTGTGTGTGTGTGTGTGTGTGTGTACACATCAATACATATACATATACATACATATAATACACACAGCTATGTAACTCAACAATATCTTCATAAAACAATCCTTAACCTTAACCATGTTCAACGAATTTTTGTATTTCTCTCCTAATCGATTTGGTGTATTTTAGTTTCTAAAGTGCCCTTTGAAACCCAGTAAATTATTTGCGCAACCCCCTCGTGTGTGGCAAACCCTGGTTTCAAGAACATGGGACTGGAAGTTCTCTTAAGTTGCCTTTTAACTCTGGATTAAGCATTCTGAAATTCAGCAAAGCTGCCAGGAATCAGGAGATCATAAACTCGTTTTCTAGAATCTGCGTGTGCTGGAAGGGCCCGTGGGGATCTCACTGAGGCCATTTCCCTCTCATCTGGCAGACTCCCACTGAAATGAGCTAACGTGTGTGGCGGCGGCGAGCACAGTCGCTGGTACATAGTAGGGGGACTCTGTACCTCTCATTTACCTTTCTTCCCAGGCACGTGTTGGATTTTATTCATCTCTCTATTCCTAGCACTAGTATAATGCTCAGCACTGGGCTCAGTAAATGGATGGGGGGAAAAATGAAAAACTGTGGCTCAGTTCTCTTTTCTCATTAACCTTTTGGGAAGATTGCTCAGTCTGCCTGGATAATGCAATTCATTTGCTTTTTTTAATTAACTTCAATTCAGGAACATGTATTCACTGCCTACTATGTGCCTAGTACTGTTGGACATGGAAGATCCTACACAGTGCACAAGAAAGGGAAGGGGTTCTTGTTCTTAAGGACTTCCCGTATAAATGGAGAAGAGAAAGGAAGGCGTAGAAGCAACTGCCAAGTAATGCGGTGATTGTTCCTGCCGAGGGTTTACCAAAGTGCTGTGCGGGCCTATAGAGAACCAGCTCTGGTCGGGAGTGGCAGGGAGAAGACACAGACAGAAAGCACTTGATCTGGGCTTTGAAGGTTAAGTAGAAGTTTGTAGGGGGACCAAGTAGAAGGGAATTCCAGGCAAAAGGAACATCTTGGAAACAGCAACGAGGAGTGATCCTGCAGGGTGTATTTGGGGCAGGGCATAGGAATTGTGGGTATGGCTAAAGTTCCCGGCTCATGGGGCAGCAGGTGTGCATGATGGGTGGTTAAACACTTGGCTTTGAGGCACAAAACAGGTCTGAATTCCAGGCCCTTCTTTCTGTGGTAGGCTGAATAATGCCCACAAAGGTATCTTTGTCCTAATTCCTGGAACCTGTGAAAGTTAACCTGTATGGCAAAAGAGACTTTGTCGACGTGGTTAAGCTAAGGGTCTTGAGATGGGGAGATTATCCTGGACTAGATGGGTGAGCTCAGAATGTGAGGAGCGTCTATGATAGAAGAGAAAATAAATATTTTTGGTCTTTGTTCCCAGTTCCTGACATAGAGCTCCTAAAGTTCTTGGAATTTCCTGGGTAATAGGAATGTCTTTTATTCTAATGAGGCTACTTTGGTGGGCCCCTAGATTAGCTTTAGGGTGGGGCTGGTGGCCAGAAAGACCCAAGGCATGATTAGAGGGTTGGAACCTTCATCCTCCTTCCCCTGTAGGCCCCCCACATCCAGGAAGGGCAGGGGGCTGGAGATTGAGTGAATCACCAGCCTATCATTTAATCAATCATGCCTATGTGACAAAACCTCCATAAAACCCTGGGATGTGATGCACTTCCAGGTTGGTAAACAACACGGGAGTGCAAGAAGGGTAACACACCCAGAGTCAGCAGGGACATTTATAATAAGCCAGTAAAGTGCTTTCCTGAGTTCTGTGAGTCATTCTAGCAGGTTATTGAACCTGAGAGGTGAGCATTATGGGAACCGTCGACTTTGTCGCCATGTTGGACAGAAGTGTGGGTAACCCAGGGACCCAGTACTTGTGACTGGTGTCCGAAGTAGGGGCTGTCTTGTGGGACTGAGCCCTTCAACCTGTGGGGTCTGCGCTCACTCGGGGTGGTTAGCATCAGAATTGAATTGTGTTGTAGGGCAGTTGGTGTCTGGAGGGAGACTCAGAGAGTTGGCTGGTGTGAGAGGTGACAGGAGTCGAAACTGTCGAGAGGGTCCTTACCTGAGGAGACAGAGCACGATTTGACCGTGGAGAGAAGCCGTGTGATACAGAAGCTGGGGCTGGAGTATCGCACTCTGAAGGTAGAGGAAGGGGCCACCGGCCGAAGGACACGGGCACCACTGGAAGCTGAGGAGGGCAAGGAATCGGATCCTCCCTGCAGAGCTTCCAGAACAACGCATCTCTGCCAACTCCTTGATGTTAGCCTCGTCAGACTTCATGCCTTCCCCCAGAACTGTGAGAGAACACATCTGTGTGGGTTGAAGCTACTAAGTTTGTGGTGATTGTTGCAGCAGTTAGGAAATAATAGAGTACCTAGACGGTCTTGGGATTTACTTCACTTCTCTAAGCCTCCCGTGTAAAAGTGCGAGCAAGGGGGGGTAATCATGCCAGCGGCAGCCTCGTAGGGTTACGGTGAGGACTGGGTGCGTGTCCTTGAATACGGGTTAGCCAGCTACCTGGCACGTGGGCGAGATTTATTTGTGGAAGTACATAAAGAAAAGAGAGGTGATGACAGATCAGATTTACTTTTTGCTGAAACGCCTGTTGGCTTGTCTTTGTTTCTAGCTAAGCACCAAGCACTGAGGCAAAGGGACCGTACCTGTTGGCTTTATCCCTGTCCCTCCAGTGCACAGCCCGGCCCTGGCATGAGTAGCATTCTAAATTTAATTGATAAATGATCGAACACATGCTCTGTTGGTATTTGGAGGTTCCAGATCAGGGAGGGGAAATGCACAGCACAGAAGGCCGTCTATGGAGGGAGAGGTTACCGGGCAAGGAGACCAGTGTGGGCACCATGGTAAACCAGGTAAGAGGTGATTTTTCCTCTCTGGTTAATATCCCTCATGTCACGCTTTGATGTTCATGCCCTTTAATTCTGTTCGCAGAGCAAGAGAACAGATGCAAACTGTCCTCAAATGGTCTCTTCTCTACCATTAATTTGTTCTGCAGCCTTCTCTTTCCAAGCAAAATGACCCAAATCATTTTGGCTTCCCCTTCTTCCGAGCGCAGCATTGTGATGCCTTGCAGATGTTGCAGACAACGGTCCAGAGGACAGATTTGGCTTGCACACGTGTTTTAAGTGACCCACACATACTTTTTTTTCTTTTTTCTTAAATGTGAGTTATAAAACATGGCAGATTGAACATATGAATTTATTTCTGTGCCTTTCCCAAAGCCCACTAAAATGGAAGGAAAGGCATAAAAAACGACTTAAGTTCACAAGAACCGAGCTAATGAGAGGAGAGCAGACCAGGGCATCAGTAAGTGTGGGAGCCAGAAGGCAGGTGGGGGACCCTGCACCCACATGGCCCTGACACCCCTCCTCATGCAGAGAGGGGACCAGGGCCAGACGCTGGAGTGAAGATAGGGAGATTGCCTCAAAGTCTGTGTCCTGAAAGAGAGGACCTCTCCATCTCCTCCACTACGCAGAGCTCCGAAGAGTTGTGGCAGGTTTCGTATCCTCTAGACAAGAAATGGCTTGATTTCTCTGGGGAAAGAGCCCAGCCCAAGGGTTGGGTTCTGACGTTTGCCAAACCCCAGGTGCTCCCATAAGGGCGTTTTAAGTTCTTACCCTCAGCTTCAAGCAGAGCCTTGTGCTCTGCTCTGTGATACTGGGGCTACGACTCTTCTAACATTTCAGTCGCGCCGTGGGCTCCTGTGGGGTTCTGTGAATAGGGGCACTGGAGGGAAACTGAGGCTGGAGAGAAGAAGGGACTTGCTCCTGCTTGTCTGCGTTCCGATCTGGCAGAACCATCCTGGCGGGACTTCTTCACCGGAGTGTGCAGTTCATTCCCGTTTCAGTCCAACCCCTCCCCACACCCACATTGTGCTGTTCCCTTCTCAGAGGCCTGGGCTCCAGGTCTGGGGGCGGGGGCGGGGTGGCTTCCAAGCTCCTAAAATCTGGTAATCCTAATTCCTCCCTTCCCATTGTCGTGCCAGCCCTAGGAAGGGCCGTTGGCAGTTACAGGTTTACAGGTGCTATTGATGCGACATCGCAGTATTTCCTTTTGGCTTTTACAGTCCCCCACACCCAGCTAGCAACCCTTTATTAAGGCCCCTCTGTGTGGGGTTCCTATTCCTTGACTGGACCCTGACTAATGGACCTCATAGGAGACCAATACTTGCTTTATCCCCCTTTAGTGAAGGCCAACAGCCAGGAAGTCTACCCACACGAGATGCTGGTCAAAGGGTACAAATGTCCAGTTTTAAGTTTAAAAAGTTGGGGGAATCTAATGTACAGCATGGTGGTTGTAGCTCACGATACTGTATCGTACTTGAATATTGCTAAGAGCAGATCTTAAATGTTCTCAGCACAAACAAATAGCAGCTATGTGAAAGGATGGAGGTGGCAGCTGATAGTGAGCATGGTAATCATTTTGTAGTTTAGAGATGTATCAAGTCAACAAGTTGTGCACCTTCCACTTACTCCATACACGTCAATTACCTCTCTCTAAAGCTGGGGGGAGGGAGGGAGGGATTAAAAAAAAACAACAAAAAAACCAGCTTACCCATGAACTCAAAGCTGCCAAGCCATTTTGAGTGCCTCGTTCTTAAGCGCTGTGAAGAGTCCGCACATATTGGAGGAGAGTCCCTAATGTAAAAGTCAGAGGTCAGTTTTGACAAATTAAAGAAAGGAATATATATGAAACTGAAGAGGCAGAAAAAGGAGCACTCAGCGAACTTTTGGTCTTAAGTTCCTAAATCGCTCTGGGCTTCTGTTCTCTTGTAAATAAAATGGGGATGACAATACTTAGTCTCTCGTGGAGTTGTTGGGAGCTTAAATCCTAGAATACCAACATCTAGCATCGTTCTTGACCCAGTATGACCTAAGCATTTTGTTAATAACCATAATAGATAGTATTATTATTCACAAGGATCTTTAGCTTCATATCACAGGGAGCCTTGCCATCCGGGTTCTTTCAAATGGCTGTAGGCTCATGAGAAGGAAATGCAAGCTAACATATATTGAATACCAGGTGTCAGTCGCCAGATGAACTTCACATTACCTGCTTATCACTGGTAAAAATCCTCGAAGTCTGGGTGCTTTACACCCACCGTATTAGGAAACTGAGGCCCAGCGAGTATTGCTCGATTTCAGAGCTCCTGCCAGGGAGCTGCATGCCCGCGGGGGCCGCCTGCCGCCAAGTTTCTGAGGGGCCATATGGGCAGACAGCCTCTTCGTTGTCTGGCTAATTTAAAAACAGGAAGGTGTTCTGAACAGGACCCAACTGATAGGAATAATCCCAAGTGAGGACTCGTTCTTTCAGGCATGGACATGGCCACCCGGCAGCTGACAACGTTAATAAAATTGTCAGGCAGCTATTAGAATAACTTAAAATTATCCAAATTTTTATAGCTACCTAAAAAGGCTGAACAGCTCTTGTCTTTGCTCATAAAACAAGTATCTGTTAGCTCCTGAAAGACTGGTATCCGTGTTCAGTGGTGGGACCTCAGTCCCTCTCTCCTTCTGGGATGCTCAATTATGTATTGGTTTTGGTTTTTTGGTTTTTGGTGTTTTTTTTTTACCCCATCTCTAAAATGGTCTGTCCCTATAGCAAATACATCTGCTTGATGTTTCTTTGTTCTAAATATTTTTACCTCCCCCCCCCCCCCCCGAAACACCTTGAAATCAAGCCTTTGAGTTCAACGAGCATGTCTTGAGCTCCAGCCTGTTCCGGCCTTTGGCATACAAGATCATGGCCTCTGTGTCCATTGCTACTGAATTAATAAACGGGCATTATCCAGCAGCCATTTTCCGACCAGTTGTGCCTAATGCTGTGCTTGACCCTCACAGAGGAATGAGCATATACGTGTTGTATGTATAAAGGAAAAGGGTCTTAGGACTGAATGCTTTCATTCTGAAAATCAGTATAGTTGTAATGTTATGTCTTGGAAATATCAGGAGGGGCTGAGAAGCCCAGAACTTAACCAAGTATTAATAAAGGCAATGATAATCATTTGCCAACAAGGACTAGGCCACCTACTAGCTGTGTGCTCTTGGGTCAGTGACCACTTCTCTTCACCTCAGTGTTTTTATCTGTAAACTGGGGATGAAAAATCCCTGCTTAGAGTGTTGGTGTCTTGATTATTGGAGATGCTTCATGTGACAGATCAGCGCCTCATACGAAAGTAGAGGCTCGGTAAATGGGTGTTTCCTAATCTCCCCCTTTTCAGGGCTTGTACTTCTGTGCATTCACCTGTTGCATGCACAGACCCATCCTAGAGCCTGTGGGGACAGAGATAAGTATAACAGGTGTTATAGGTGGGAAAAAATGGGACACTGATTGATTAACAAGCTCCTGGATCTCACTGTGTGAGGAAGACTTAGGTTAATACAGTTAGCACATGATGGAGTTGAAGTATTGGATATGTGTGGTCCTCCTCATCTCCATTATATTCATTCATTCATTCATTCATTCATCCATTCAGTAAATATTAAGTGCCTATTAAGTGCCAAGCATATCTGAGTTATATACCACTGCTGCACCTAAGTTCATTGTAAAATTATGCTAAAATGTCTTTCTGGATCATCTTGGTGCTCCTGAGGCTTCAGGTCCTTCCCTATAATCCCTTCCTTGCAGATGTTCAGCCTTTGTGGCATGTATCCATTGGAAGGAAGCTCGCCTCAAAAGACAGTCTTCTCTGTTTCTGGGCATCTTGAGCAAACCCTGTGTAAGCCTAAACCACTGTCTGTCTTCCTCTCCTTGCTTATAGTTGTGTCCTCCAGGCCCTAGAGCTGAGGCTGATTGATTCTCTGATGACTGTCTTTCAGATAATTAATGGCTGCTTTCATAGCTGCCTGCAAGGCTCACCTCCGTCAGGCCCAACGGTCTGCATTCCTCCAGGAAGTGAGATTCCACATTCACCAGGATCTCTGTCTGGGGCGGCAACACACAATCACAGAAGCAGCATAGGACCTTATTCACATTCCTCTGTGCCATTTTGTAGCCGTGTGACCTTGAGCCAGTGAGTTCATCTCTAGGTTCCTCAAAAGGAGGTGGCGGTCACAACGGCGTCAAGCCCTGGGTAGTTGGAGGATTAATTGATGTCATTTTGCATGATGGTACTGTACGTGTATCCATTTGTCACAAGGGCAGTGTTTCCCGGCTTGAATGGTCAGGTCTCAGGTTATGAATGAGGATGCTGAAGTATAGTCCGGGCACATGAGCCTCCCAGCGTGGCACATCTCTTAGTGAGACGATCAGGCATGAGGCCGGATATCAGTGCCCCGTCCCCATGGGATGACTGGGTGGGTGATCAGGCTGGCCAGTCTCTGCAGTACCTGAATTCTTGGTGTGCACGGGGTGGAACTTGATGGCCAGACAATAAGATACTGTCCTTCCAGTCGAGAGAAAAAGGCCAGATAACCCAAGGGTCACGTCGGAATCTGAGTCTATCATGCAGGCTTGTATTTCTCAAATTTGGACGTGCTTCAAAGTCTGTCTTTACGTGGGTCCTGTGCTTGAAGATCCAGATTCTGCAGGTACTAGAGTCTGGCTTGTAGGCTTGTGAAACTGACGCAGTTGTCTTCGGGGGGCATAAGAGGGCAAACATACCCAATGTGTCGATACCTATGAGCTGAGGTCATATAACACCTGGGAAAGAAGGACATTCTCCCCCTGGATTGTTTTGTCTTCATTTTTAGTTTGGTGGGAAAATATAAAAACAGTGCCATTAGGGAGCTAATCTGATATCTTAAAAAATGCCTCCTCAAAACAGTCTTTCCCAACAGGAAATGAACATTGGTTTGCCGAGTTCTAGGCCAAGTATGAGTTATATCCTTTCATTAGGAGAACTTTTAGCTGCAAGTGACCATGCTTTCAGCCATGAGGAGGTGGGAGTCCAGTGTCGGTGCAGCAGTTCAACAGTGTCCTCGAGATCCCAGATTCTTCCCATCTTTTCCCATTCTTAGCATATTGACCTCTTGTCTCCATACTGCTTGTTTCATGGTTGCAAGATGGCTGCCATGGCCCCAACCATCTTGTCTTCACTCCAGTGTCTCATGCAGGAAAGAAGAAACAAGACCCAATTGTTTCTCCTCTGGGAGCCCTGCCTTTTTATTCAGAATAAGAACATCCACAGCATACTGTAAAGCAAGTCCTCTTTCCTTTTTGGTACTTAGTGCTCTCTGCCTTGCCAACAGCTTTTTGTCTTCTGTGTACTTCATTGCCCACTGTCATTTCCAGCACCAGGTGCCCACTTGATAAATGCTCTTACCTGGATTTCCAGTAGGTAATGAGGTATCCACAGTAAATTAGGAAGATTTTTAGCTACTGCGTTTTGATGGACCTTAGTGGTGGAGTTGTGATTCCCATGGTGCTGCTTCAACCTGAGGGACCATGTAAGCAGTGGGAAGGGTAGAGAGAAGAGGGGTTGGGTTGCCAAAGCAAGACACCATCATGGTACTCAGTGGCAATGAACCAGGGATTAAAGAGGGATTGCCATTTCTTCTCCCAAAAAACGTGCAAGATAACATACGAAATTCATCTTTCTCCAACTTTTCGGAGAGTTCTTTTTTGGTAAGGCATGGCTGGTAGAAAAGGTACTAGGGAAGGAAAAGAGAGAATAATTAAGAAATTCACTACTCCATGTTTAGGGAGTGGGGTAAGGGAGGTGGAATGTTGCAATTTTTTGTGGTGGGTATACAATTATAGTTGATGAGCTTCTCCACCTTGAAAAAATGGGTTTCTCAGGATTGTGAAGACTAAAGAACTTCACAAATGCAAATACTGAGAATAGTACCTCACACTTAGTAGACACTCATTAAATTATCTACTATTATTAATATTGGAAATTGTGTGAGATTTGACCTTCTAAAACCCACAGTTTGAAGGAGAAGAAAGGAGGTACATTAATTACTCTATGCAAAGATCTGTTGCTAGAACTCTTTTTTTTTTTTTTATTCTTTCAACAGCCAGAGATCGATATTAATATTCTGATTTTACAGAGCAGAAGATTTGGGGGACCCATAAAGATTAAGCTATTTGTTCAAGTCCAGAAATCTGATTTATTCTGTTTCCTTTACTCTTAGAAAACTAGAACTTTCCATCTCCTGGACTTCCTTCTCTTCTCTTTGTATACTAATTAATCAAATACTCAATTAATCTACCATTCAATTAAAAAAATACAGCAGACATGGTGCTGGGAATGCAGAGATAGAGTCACAGACTTGTTCCCATGCAGCTGTTTGTTCAAGTCCAAAAATACCTTGACACCAAGGTTGATGTTTGTTCTGCTTTTCCTTACGGGAAACCCACTTCTGCCTAGACCGCCTAGCCCTGCTCTGGGGTAGGCTATGACTTTGAGGAACACTAGCTCATTCTTCCTCCTCTTTCTCCCAGGCTTTGTCTCTCCTCTCATTTTTCCCTCTCGCAACTATTGTTCCTTTCAGCCACGTGGCCAGTCACTCTCTCTTTGTGTTGGCACCTCCTTTTAGAGCGGTCAGCATCTGGGCAGATGGTTGTACCTTCCCCAGAGGAGCCAGGGGACCTCGGCCTCGGTGGCACTCAGAATCAGGGTCAGAAGGTGTCACAGCAGATTACGGGCCATGTTAGTGGCCAGTAGTGGTTCAAGAGAGCTGACACTCATCTTTGAGTGGGTCTCTGAGCTGCTCCCCATCTCAGTACTGCTCATCAAGAAAGAGTCATCTCCGGATTGATGTCCCTGAGGACAGATCTCCTCTGCCCATGCTCTGTGCTCCCACTGTATCACCTACTTGGGCCTTTGAAACCCCTGCCATATGATAGTGTCATTGTCACTGAGCCAGTGTTGTTCATTGTGTATTCTGAGGATCACCAGCCCAGACACGTGTGGGGCTTCCTTGGGAAGACAGATTGCTAAGTCTAGCTCCCCAGACCTACCAGGATTTGGCCTTGAGATCCACATTTTTAGTCAACTTCATTGGACAGACGGATGCAGTCTTAGGGCCATGCTTTGAGAAATGCTCCACTTGACTGTCAGCTGCATGGGAGCAAGTCTGTGACTATTACCTTGTAGCCCCAGCACCTCGCCTGATTATTTTTTAATTCAATGGTGGGCTGATTGGCTCTTTGATTAACTGGTATACAAAGAGAAGTTCAAGAAATGCAAAGTTCTAGTTTTCTAAGAGTAAAGGAAAACAGAATAAATCAGTTGCCCTGAAAGATTAGAATGGCCTTTGCAATTTAAGGACTTGTGTTTGGTGTTGTCTGTGTGAGCTCTTCCCAGGGCCCCATTGTGACTGCACTCCTTGGATCTTGTATTCTGCAGAATTTTAATGTCAAGCCAGACCCTTAGTCAGAGAACCTAACTGTTATGTGAATAGACGCCTGCACTGGATTTGTGCATCTGACAAATGCTTCTAGACCCTAAGCCCAGTTTGGGCATTACCTTCTCCTGAGGTCCATCCTTTTTTCTCTCCAAACCAAGCAGGGTCCATCTCTCCTTTACTTAAGTGCCATCTGTTTCTAGAAACGGTCTCTATAAGAGCTTTACCTTGTCATTATTTAAAATGGCTCACATCTCCCTTATTAGACTAGAAGCTCTCGAAGACCGAGAACTTCATGTGCTGTATACATAGTAGGCACATAAATCTTTCTGGAATAAATGGTTAATGAAGTGACCAGGTTCTCGAGCCAGCTCTGCTTTTTAGGAACTGTCTGACTTCATCTCCCTACATCTGATTTTCCTGAGTATCAGAAAATGAATAATTAAGCAGTGGATCGTGCTGTGAATAGAGGAGGTACTAAAAGATGGACTTGGGGCTCTTTATTATCATTTATAATATATAACAGAGAGAGCAATTACTTTAGCTCATCTTCCAAAGTTGGAAAGATATTCGTTAACTTTGCTTTGACTTTTTTCCCCTAGTAGTAATTTTTTTTAGCAGACATTAATTTACTGGGTCTTTATTGGGTAAGCCCGTATCTTTTTCTTTTTCTTTTCTTTTTTTTTTTAGCAGTTTTATTAAGATATAATTCATATGCCATAAAATTTACCCTTTTAAAGTATGCAGTTCAGTGAGTTTTAGTATTTTCAAACATTCAAAGAGTTGTGCAACTATCAGTACTTTTTAATTTTAGAACATTTTAATCACACCAAAATAGATACTTCTCAGGCTTTAGGGGTCAAACTCCCCATCATTCTCTACCCCACCAGCTCATGGCAACCAGTAGCCTACTTAATGCATCTAGAATGTGGCTATTCTGTTTCATATAAGTAGCTTTGTATATTATGTGATCTTTTGTGGCTTCTTTCACTTACCCTGTTTCTCAGGGTTCATCCATGTTGTAATGTGTAATCAGTATGCCATTCCATTGTACCGGCCATGTCCTATTCCATTGAATAGATATACCGCATTTTTTAAGGCGTTCATCAGCTGATAGACATTGGGGTTTTTTCCACTTTTTGCCTATTAGGAATAATGCTGCTATGGATATTTGCATGCCTAGTTTTTGTGTGCACATGTATTTTCAGTTCTCTTGGGAATATCCTCTTCAAAGTGAACTGGAAATGCTGGGTCATATGATGAGTCCGTGTTTGACATTTTAAGGAACTGCCAAACTGTTTTCCAAAATGACTATACCATTTGCAAGCCTGTATCTTAGACTTAGCCATTCATGTGCTAAGAATACCAATGCCCTGTGTCTTCACTGAAAGCCAGGTAATCAGACAGGTGAGACATAGGTGGTGAATGTAGAGCAAAGAACCGCAGAGTCTTCCTATCACTGCAGCCACGCTGGGTCCCGGTTCAGACACAGGGAGCAGACCCAGTGTGCTGAGTAAAGACACAGAGGATCCAGGGCTTAGGGGTCGCCTAGGGACAGATGAAGCTGTTTAGCCATGAAGCAAAGGCAGGATGGTATCTAAGAGGTAAATTTCCATGTCTGGCACCTGCATCCTAATCCTGCATCACATTATCGCTTGCATTTGTCTTCCTTTCTTTCCAGTGACATGCAGCAGGATTTGCTTGAGAGGCTGTTTCCCGAAGCTCTCAGCTTCCATCTCTCTTTCTACTTTGTACAGTAGTTTAAGATTCGTAAGACCTCCAGTCTCTTACCGGAGGTCACACCTTCCACACTGCAAATAGTGCCGATACCAAGGCCCCGAGGTGGCCACGGAATTCGTGCAGGAGACTGTGTTCTCTGGGCCTCCATGTTGAAGGATCAAGCAGAGCCTGTTCTTGCCGGCAGGTCGAGGGTCTCTCTGTTGTGACGGCAGAGCAGGTAACAAGACCTTTGCAGAATGGGGTCAGCTCTGACTCGCGTCCTCTTTCCTCCCTGCCCTAATTATGACTTGTCTCAATGGAGGTGTGACTTTCATCTTTATGACAATAACACATTCTCTAATGGTAAGATTCTAAACAAAAGATTAACAAGCATTTAGGCCCTTCCTAAACCAGAAGATCTGTGTACTAAATCGATGAATGCAGAACCATCTCAGTGGTAGCAACCTTACTGCATTTCAGACCAGATTCTCTGGAGTCCCTCTTGCCAGGTTTGCCACCACAAACTACCTCTGCCGAACAGAGATAAATTCCCTATGGATACACTGGAAGAGAAAGGGCTCTCTGGACCTTGCCTTCTCACAGTGGGCTGAGCTTCACTCATGGCTTTGGTTTGAATCGAGGGTTTGGGGTTTGTTTGTTTGTTTGTTTGTTTGTTTTGCTCTACCTTGTGATTTTTGGTAGACCAATGACCCCAGCCAACCAGGGAGCAGGAAGTGGCTTTTTCAGACCTCCAGGGGCCCGGGTGGGGGGAGTGGTGTGACACCCATATTGGAATGAGAGCTCGGCTTGACTGCAAGACGTTATGGGGCCCCCGGATTGAGTGGGGGATTCCCCCTGTTCGGTAAACAAATTTTATATCTGACCCTATATTTGAAGCATTAGAGAAGATTTTATACAATGATGAGAGTGAGAAGAAAAGTAAGTAGATTAGAAAGGAAATTATATGAGCCGTTGCTGGGGGTGGGGGAGCGCAAGGGAGTAGCCACAGTTTTTAAAGGTTTGGCATTAGAGGGGTGTTTGTGGTGATGGGACAGTTCCGGAGCCATATTGCTGGGGTAGTTTCATGAATCTCCATATATGATAAAGTAATATGGAGCTATACACACAGTGTACCGACGTCACTCTCCTGGTTTGGATATTGTGCTCTCCTCATCTAAGCTGTCACCATGGAGGAGACTGTGTGAAGGGTACATGGGACCTCTCTATGCTATCTTGCAACTTCCTGTGCATCTATAATCATTTCAAAATCAAAAGTTCTTTCTTTGTTTTTTTTTATCCTGGGAGTAGAAAAAGGAAATAGTAACGCAAACAGAGAAAAAGGAAATGATGTGAAGGATAGGGCAAATAATGGCCTAGTGTCTAACTAGGCGTAGTACTCTATTAGACTTCAGACAAATGGTGTCGTTTCAAACAGGAAGGCAGCCACGGGCGGCTAGCTTAGTGTCCATCATCAAGATTCCCCAAGAGGAAAATGTTTGTGACTTAGGCCACACGCAATGGGCTAATCTGAAAATTACATGCTAAGAACTACCAGAAATTAATATGAAAAAGACCAACAACCATGGTCAAAGAACACGAATACATGGTTCACAGAGGAGGAAATACAAATGGTTCTTAAACGTAAAAAAAGACTCAACTTCTCTCTCAAAAATTAAAAAAAAAAAAAAGCAATGCAAATAAGACTGTATTGAGATGCCATTTTTAAAATCTCAGATTCGTGAAGATCTGTAAGTTTGGTAACACATTCTGTGGGTGATGCTTTGGGAAAGCAATCTTCTCAGGCTTTGCTGGTGGGAGCACAGACGGTGACTCGGCAGAACTGACAAATTCATGAAACAGAGAAAATACATTTTGTCCTTCCGCCGTGATACAGTTAAAGCTGGAACATGGCGAAGCAGCTAAGGGCTACACTTCCCAGCTCCCCTTACAGACACATCGCTACAACTCTCCAGTAGGATGTGAGTAGGAAAACTGCCTGCTTATGTGTGTGTGTGCGCACGCGCGCATTTCCAAACATGACGGCACATTCTTTCCCTCCCTGTGTGCGTGCTCTGCACCGTGACTCTGCAGCCCCTCCCATCAGGAGGAGGAGTCTGTCTTCACTTTCTGAACCTGGGCCGCCCTTGGCACTACTTCCGGCCCATGGGATAGGAGCAAACACAACAGGAGCGGAGACCCGAAAGTGCTTGAGCTTTAGGGCTCAGCCCGCTGCTCGTGGAGGCCGTCTGCTGTGATGTGAACACGCGGGGGCTAGCCTGCCAGAGGATGAGTGACCCGTGCAGAGAGAAGCGCCTGGCGGCTGAGCTGCCCTGTGAGGGCTGTCAAGGCCATCCTACGGTAGCCAGCCCCAGCCGATCCACCAGCCGACTCCAGATGCTGAGCAAGCTCAGCCAAGACATGGTCCACACCAAACCTGATCCAGACAGCCCGCCTGAGTCAGTCCAAATGGTCCACCTGCACTGGTAAGCCACTGCGTTTTGGGGTGATTCGTGATGTGGCAGTGCTGAAACAGTGCGCTACTTCTGAGACAAGGTTTCTAAGAACCACCCATGCCCTGCCATGCCCTCTCTCCACCATCCCGTAATCATTCCTGAGATGGCTCGTCGTGCACTCGTAGTCTTCAGTCAGGCAGGCAGCCGCAGCAAATACTCATCAAGGCTCCCCTCGCTGAGGGCCGAGGACTCGAAGTCACATGCCCTGGCTTCAAGGAGCTTGCCCTCCAGCAAGAGATAAATAGAGATGTTTATTTTAGGCACTGGTGAGTGCGATGATGAGAATCAAGTGGGGAGGTTGGTATGCTTTCCCTCAGTTGACAAGGAGGGAAATAGGACACTTAGCACTCAACGCTTGCCTCTCACAAATGAGTGAAGCAAGTCACAAAGTGATGGCTCATGTTCTGCGACCGTAATCCCGTGAATTTCCGCCAGGCCATGTTTCACAGAGCAGTACAGAACCCAGGACAGAAAGATCGAGAAAACCGTAGAGAGTCAAGCAAAGCACAACGAGGATTAGGATTCAGACGTGGATGGCAGAAACTGTCAGGGAGTGTGGGCCATACATCAGCCTAATGCACCTCAGGGGTGGTTCGGGCCTGTGTTCAGTGGCATGTGAGTCATAGATAACAGAGCTCAGAACTGCTGTGCGCTGCAGAGAGTCCGAGTGACCTGCATCCTTGTTAGAAATGCAGAAGCCCCTAGGCTGCGCCCTGCATGATGGTGGGACCCAGGGAACTACGCTTTGTCACCCCCATGTGTGCGGCTCAGGTTCACGACAGTTTAAGAATGGCTGGAATTGACGGACAAGTGATCCCTTACAAGAGAGACAAGCCTCTCTCCAAGAGAAAGGCAGCTGGAGCAACCTCTTAGCCCAAGGAAGAGAAAATGTTCTTTAAATAAATACCAAGAAGAAACAAATCCCCCTTCCATAAGAACACAACTTGGAGATGCTCTCTTTTATGTCCAACATTGAGAACACAGTGTGGGCTCGTGATGGAACCACCCCGATCAGGCCTCTGAAGGGTTGAGTTGTTTCCTTTTTTCTTTCCCCTCCTTGTTCTTCACTTCTAAAATTCTCTTTCTCCTTTTACTTAAATGATAGACTTCAGTAGAGCAGTAGAAGATGTAAAAATAGCAATGGTTTAGAAGAAATCTGGGAAGGAATCATCAATTTTTTTTCCATGTAAGAAGTAAGGTCCTCAGGAGTGGGGAATGGGGGAGCCCAGAGTCTGGTATGGACCTGGAAGAGCTGCTCAGAGCCCCTGCAAGGTCTGGCAGGTGCTTCATTTTATCAGCACAGGTAACCTGCCTCAGGACCTGGAGCCTAAGGTGAGTTTTAGGGCTAACAGTGCCCCCTTCTGGCGTGAGTGGTTTTTAGTGTATCACTTGCAAATCCGGGACCAAGTGAAGAGCTTTCCCTCTGTGTCTGGAGTGGAGCCCGTGCCTTAGCCATTCTCCTCCCAGAGCCCCCTGGTCTCTTTGGGGTGAGCCCCTCTTGGGGGGGGCACACACGTCCTCCTGACATGTGGGCAGCTCAGGGGCCTGCAGGTTTTTCAAGAGATCACTGTGCGGAGGAGTTAGATTTTCACTCAGCAACTTAAGCATATCTGTGGGATTTAATTCTTCCTGCAGAAAACCAAAGCCTCTTTTGTGGTGTCGGGTGGCAGCAAGTGAAACCTTTTATTTTCCTATTCTGAAAAATCATTGCAACCAGCTGCTAAATGGAATTTCTGTTTGCGTGTCTTTGTCTTGCTAGATGTATCAGCTTGTGATCAGAATGTAGACCTTTGTCCAGTGCCCACAGCCTTGTGCCTTTCTCTGTACCAACACTCTCTTTACTGTGGACTGTAGGCCTCATTTCTCACGCATTAGCCCCTATCCTAGTGAACTGTGCATGGCCTACCGACCTGGGAGGGCCCCTCTGGGTAGAACTTACGTGGGATACTGTTATGGTCAACACCAGTGGAGAGGGGCCCACAGGCCAGGGTTCCAGTCCTGAGCCTGCCCCTTACTGGCTGTGGGACTTTGGGCAGGTGAGTTAACTTGTTTGGGCCTTGGTCTCCTCATAGGTAAGATGGGGACGATGGTAAAAGAATCTAACTCATAGTCAGATTTCCTGTGAGAATCAGATAAGTTAACATGTGTGTTGTGTTTCACACAGTGATTAGCATCAGGTGCTCAGTGCATGTCCACCATTATTCCAGCTCCTTTGCTGAAGGCCTAAAGTTATCCTGTGGTTGTGTTCTTGGCTGCATTTCCTCAAGTCCTATCCTGAATCCCATGGCCTTGGGTAAGAGAGAGCCCCGTATAACAGAAAAGTCTGTAGGGAGTGCAGCTATCTAAAGATAGCAAGGAATGTGAACTTCTAGTTAATTCCATGTATAACCTCCAGGACCTAATTGCTAGGTCCAACTTTGTGGCTCAGTTTTTCTAAAGGAAGCTATTGTGACTGACCCAGTTCTACCCCTTCCTTCTTAGGGCATGCTGTGTCTGATGACACAAGAGTGAAGGGCTGGGCCAGTTCTTGGCCGTGCACCCCATTCCCGAGTCGGGGGCTCTTACCTGGGGTCCACAGAGAGCTGATGACGGTTCTCACACCCCCTCACAAGTTGTGTGCAGAACTGTTCGTGTATTAGGGGTATCTTTCCGTGGTACTGTTACACATGGGTTGTCATTTTCTTAGAGGGAAGCTGTTGCGGAGGTTAGAGCATGCCCCTCATACTCGACGGGTGGTGACAGGGAAGGCAGGAGACCTGGCGGTTTGTGACCACTGCCCAGTGCTTCTTCCTGCAGCAGCTTTGCTCAGAAAGGTAGGGCTCGCTTTTCCACGGCACACACAAGTTATATAGTCTCCGGCTTCCCAGTCGGTGCTTATTCAGGATTAAGGAGAATATGCAGGGGGCGGTGGGGAAGCCACATACTGCCTTCCAGAACTCGAGATTATCGTCAGCTCTTTTGAATTATTCACACTCCCCGTTTCCTTTATTAATGTAGATAATAAAGAGTTGGCAGCATTTTGGAGACCCAGGCCCCAACACAAGAGTGTGTGTGTTCTTTTTAAGGGTCCGATAAACATTGAAAAAAAAAAATTGATGCTGTCCCCATGGACACTTCTTTGGGATTCTTGTCATTATTGTCTCGTAAGTGGGGGAGGAAGGGGCCCAAGTAGGAAGAAGGGGAGAGCAGCTCCCCAGTTACACAGGTGGTGTTCTTGAGGGTAATGTTGGCCAGTCCTCCATGAATGGTATGGCAGGTAGGAGGACTGACTGTGTTATTTGTGGAGCCCGGTGCAAAATTACATGTGAGACCCCTTTTTCCAAAACTGTTACGAATTTCAGAATGGTGACGGCAAAGGCAAGGTCCTTCTTGGCATGGAGTCCTTTATGGCTAGACAGGACACAAGACCATGAGGCCAGCCCTGGAGGGCTTACCCCCAATCCTTGCCACACTTTGACCACCTGGACATCTTGCTATGTCTCATTCACAGCAGGCTCACACCTGCCTCTTGGCTTTGTACTTGCTGTTCCTCTGCCTGGAAGTCTGTGCCCCCAGATCACCCTAGAGCTCACTTGTTTCCTTTAGGTTTCTGCTAAGACGCCACCTTCGCAGAAGGGCCTTCCCTGACCATCCTCTTCCAAATAGCACTCTCCTTCATGCTCTCCGTGCACCCTTTGCAGCAAAAACGTGACTCTCGCCATATGTGTATTTTATCATTTAGCACTGTTCTCACTGCAGGGAAGTGTAAGCTCTTGGAGGGCTGGGACTTGGTTGGTTTTGCTCACTGCCACACTTTGTAAAAGGGCTCACCCGGGACCAGGCACATAGTTGTTGCTCAGTATTTGTGGAATGCATGAGTGGGAATGCTCTTTGCCATCTGGCGAAGGCAAGCCAGAGGTGAGGGTTCGAGAGAAGGCTGACTTGCTCCTGATGCCGCCTGCTTTTTTTTTTTCTTAATTGAGTTTTTATTGGTTGTTTTGAGGATCAGTACAGACATTTCAATTTGTACACAATTCTTAACGTACGTACCGAAAATCTAAAAAAATCATGTAGTTGTGATTCTTTTCTGAAAGTTATTCCAGTGACCTTCCAGCTTAAAATTTGGAGGCAAATTTTCCTTAACAGTATATCAAGTACCAAGATCTTCAAATGCTGATACACTGTTACATTGTTAAGTCCCATTAATTCACAACTTAATATCATATACACTTCATACTCAAATTCTCAATGTTGCACAGCACGTTAACAGAGTTACTAGGAAAACTGGACTACCACGACCAAGATGTTACAGAGTGCACAAGAATTCTGACTGGGAGAGCCAAGATCTAGGAGTGGTTTTCTTTAGGAAAAATTCTACCAAAAACAACATGGGAATAGAATTTAAAATATTCAAGACATAGTAAATGCACGACTGACTCCAAATTGCCATTTAGTATGCTTGGTGTTATAGGATATAAAAACTACCCCATCTATGGAATGTTGAGCTGACACCCAAGACAATCAAAGCCTCCCACATTCAATATCCCACTATTTCCTGGTTGTACCAAAAAATAAACAACCAGCAAATGATTTCACCTCTTACAAAAAAGCATTTACACTTAAAAAATGGGATGAGGTGAGATTCCCTCCTTCTTTTTTTTTTTTTTTTAAGATTTTATTTATTTATTTGAGAGAGAGAATGAGATAGAGAGAGCATGAGAGGGGGGAGGGTCAGAGGGAGAAGCAGACTCCCTGCTGAGCAGGGAGCCCGATGTGGGACTTGATCCCAGGACTCCAGGATCATGACCTGAGCTGAAGGCAGTCGCTTAACCAACTGAACCACCCAGGCGCCCGGATTCCCTCCTTCTTAAAAATGTTTCTAGAGCTACTAAAAAACTTGCATTTACAAAAAAGTTGATAAAAATATTCCTCTGGATTGTACAAGAAGGGCGACAGGGACCACTGATAAGACATGGTTTATGGTATTAATCAGACTTGGCTTCTTTCTCTCCTGCTTTATCGGAGGCTGGACTCTCCTCATTTTTAGTTTCTCCGTTTTCTGCAGGTAGGTCTTCTTTCGTTTCTTGGGTAGCCACTTCAGCCTGTTTTCCCTTTGCTCCCCCTTTCCCCTTTGTTTGCACTTTTTGGTCTGAAGATTTATCTTTTCCTCCTGCCTTTTTTGGCTTCGCTTCCACTTTTGCAGGAGCAGGTTTAGCTGACAATCTCACCGACCTCCTCTTGGGCTCCTCCTTCGCCACTCCCTCGGTGGAGCTGACCTTCCTCTTGGGCATCGTGGCGGCGGGGCGGGCATGTGCCAGGGGCCTGTGGGCCACGTCGTGCTGAGAGACTTCGCGAAGCTGGGCTGCTTGGCCGCTGCCAATCCTCCCGCCGCCCGAGCTGCTGCCTGACGCCACCTATTTTTATCAGTGATCTTCTCAGAAGCATTTCTTCCTCTTGGTCTCAATGATTCTGGGTGCCATTTGTAAGATTCAGGACCCTGCCCGTGAAACAGAGAACAGGTCTCAGTGTGTAAGAGGCCAAAGTCATCACTGAGTTTTAAGAATATCTAACACACACTACTTTCTACGCTGAGTTAGCAGCTATTGTGTGGGACGGTTCTGAGGTCAGCTAGGTGAAGCAAGGTGAACTGACTCTTGACTTCAGGGTTCTCAGAGCCCTTTGTGTGCTGATATGCACTCAGTTCCCTAAGCATCTCAGGGACCGTTCCTCCGTGAAGTACACTTTGGGACACCCTGGTATTTTGGCAAATGCACTGGCCCACAGGTCAGGAGGCTGAGCCCCGGTGCTGGACTCAGCACTGTCGTCTAGACAGATAATTAAGGAAAGGGACCCCACCCCCCAACCCTGGGTTCTTCAGTCTATGAAACTATGGTAGCATTTCTCATCATTGTATTATTGAATGTGTGCTGGGCTAGCCCCGAATTCCTGTCCAGCTCCAACATTCTGGAAAAGACAGTCCTGGCTTTCTGTTCTCTGATTGCTGTCAAAACTCATTCATTCATTCATTCATCCAGCAAATGTGTGTGCCTGTCACGTGCTAGGGACTCTTCGTGCCCCTCAACAAAGAGCAGTGAACACAAACCACACCTCTGCCTTCTGGAGCTTGCTTTTTCATAGATGTCCAGGATGAGCAACCTGGCATGGAGAGATTTGCTGTCTGTCGAGGTCTTGATGCACCAATTAGCACTGGAAAAGCCACTGGTAATGGTGTGAAAGAAGAAACATTTGGCCCAAAGTCTGGAGACCCGGATTACCATCCAGGCCTCACCACCACCAAGAGTGGCTTTAGATCAAGGGTTTTTGCTCTGAAGTCACACCACACCGGGTTCAGTCTCGGCTCTACTGTTTGCTAAGACCTTGAGCAAACAGCTTCTCAGTATCAGCTTGTTTTCTCATCTGCAGACTAGGGCTAGGCACAGCACCTGCCACCAAGGAGATACTGCACACAAAGCACTTAGCCCAGAGCCTGGCTCATGCTGTGCACATCCATGTTCTCTGAACCCTCCGCGAACTTAGGCAAGCTGCTTTCTTTGCACTTTGTCCTCTTCTAGAAGATGAAGTGTCTGTGTCATCTCTACGTAGGTCTGTGTTTCAGACTCAGTTTAAATAGTATTGGAACTGGAATGATTGTCTCTCTTCCCCATGTACACTGGCCAACTGAAATATGGCTGTACGAGATCTCTGTCTCTGTACCTGGAAAGAGATGCATATCATATATGTGCACAGAAGTCTGTGGAAGTATGGATGCATATGTATATATGCACATGTATCATCCTTTGTGTATGTGGATGTGTAAAGGACCTCAGCTTCTAAGTCCGTACAGCTTTTCTGTGTCTGTCGTTGCAACCTTGAGTCAGCATTCCATATGTGGGAGTGCTCCCAGGTCAGAAAAAGAAATCCCTGCCCATTTCCAATGCAAGGCTTCTGTCAGTCCTGTTGCAATCCATGGAGATTTTATTTAATCTCCTCTTTTGCATGTGTTTGTTTCATTTCTGTTTCTTCCCTCTGTCCTGGATCTATCATCATCCTGCTTACCAGTTACTAATTTCCTCGGGCAGAAGCATCATCTTGCTGCTCGTCTCCATCATCTGCAGGCCAATCGTAAGATTCAGGAGCCTGCCCATATAATGGTGTGGAACAGGAATCAGAAAGTGCTTGAGTTGCTCCGTGCTCGAGAATACTCAGATTTCACAAGGGTTAGCCCATTTAGCACACACAGGAATCTCAGCCAAAATTTAGACATGGGTAGCTTTTCCTATTACCTTGAAATTAGTCGCGATTACCCTTAAATTATTGAAGTTTGACCGCCATGCAAAGTGGTTTCTCCTTTCATTAATCTTACTAACTGGCTGCATTTGTTACAAATCTTTTTTTCCCTAGCCAGCGCATGATTCCCTTTCTGCAGAAAGGTTCTTCTCCTGCACTGCCTTTCTTTTACATTCCTTACTCTTCTTTGAGCATTTGATTAATGGTCACACCAGGGCACATCCTGACAGCCGTGCATCCACCTATGTTTCCCCAGGAAAGCCATCTGGATGCAATGTTTGCATCTTCTGGGATCCTTGGGGGTTGGCACCTTTTTTTTTTTCCCAAAAAAAACTTTGGTATGGATGATGTAACACATCTGGCTCACGCATTTAAAAAACAATATAAAAAAGAACAGTGCTTGTGTTCCCCATTATAGAATAAAGCCTGTGCATCACAGAATATGTCGGAGACTAGAAAAGATGAGAAGTGACAGAAATCATACATCTTCTACTACATAGAGATCACCACCATTTGATTAGTTACTTCCAATTTTTCTGTACATTTTTATTTTCATGTTTTTATTGTTATGTTAATCCCCATACATTACATCATTAATTTTAGATGTAGTGTTCCATTATTCATTGTTTGTGCATAACACCCAGTGCTCCATGCAGAACGTGCCCTCCTCAATACCTATCACCAGGCTAACCCATCCTCCCACCCCCCTCTCTTCTAGAACCCTCAGTTTGTTTTTCAGAGTCCATCATCTCTCATGGTTCGTCTACCTCTCCGACTTCCCCCCCTTCATTCTTCCCCTTTTTCTGTATATTTTTAAAGACCGTTGTCTTCCTTCTACATGTAATTCTGATTCTAGCTTTATATTTTCACTTAACATTATTGATCTTCGTAAGTATCACTTTTACTGCCTCGGTAATGTTCCATCTAGTGATAGAGAATCATTTTTATTTTAAGACATTCTCCCTATTTTTGACCAGTTAGGATGTTTCTGATTCTTTGAAGATTTACTTAATTAAGACTTTATTGAATTTCTGTGGCATATGGCATTCCTTCTTTCAGATTCATCTTTCAATATAAATTAGCAGAGTGTGATTTTTGAATTTTAAGTTCTTAATCTACGTTCTCAGTGTTCTTACAAGGCACATGCCACGTTATAGTGCAATGAGTCCTATCAGAGAGAGCCCTAGCAGAAGTAAATGTAATGTTTTAGCTCATAATGAAGTTCTGACTTTGATTTTTCTTTCGCAGGACATTTTTGATAAAACAAACAAAAAAAACATAGTGGCTTTAAAAAAAATTATTTTAGTTGTGTGACCTGACCACCAACCAAGCAAGTAAATGGTTCCCTTTCCTGGGCCTCCGTTTTCCTACCTGTAAAATGAAGAGCTCAGACAAGATGAGGCACTATGGTCCCATCCACGTGGGTGGGCGGTCATTAGAGTTGGACACTTTGACAAAAGCACCTCTTCTGGTGGAGTTGAAGGAGGAGAAGCTGGCCATTAAGTAGAAAAATGACATCCGGTTTCATGGGGGAAAAGCAACCTTGACATCACTCAGATTTGTCTTAAGCTGGGGTGTGCAAGAAACTGCCTCACGAGATGCATTGGCAGTGGTTAGAAACGAGAAGACACACTCCTCATACACACGTTTCCTTCTACCAAGTCCTTTTCCAGGAGGAAGCATTCCATCCCTGCCGTGGGGGCTTGCGAACATCCAGCTCTGGGGGAGTTCATTCTCCAGACTGGAGTCATCTGTCTTTGTGGGATGAATCTCAGGGGTGAAAGTGCTTAGTGCAGCTAAATCTTGAGAATATTGGGGAACGATGCTCATGGAGCCGAAATGCTCTGGGGTTTATGATGCAGAGCTGACTCCCCCTTTGCTCCCTGTTGTGGCACCACGGGGGACATGTAGAAACGTCTTTACATGCCAGGAGAATACCACCCGTGTTGTCTGTGACAAAGCCTCCAAGTGTCCTTAACAGTCTAAAGGCTACTCAACAAATATTACCACGTAGGATGTTAAGCTTCCAGACACTCCGCGTAAGGGCACAAGGAAGCACACACACAGGTACAGCTCGCTGGGTGGCATCGGCAACGTCACAAAGATGTTTCCATAAAACCTGCAAGCGAAGGTACCCGAGTACAGCTGCTACATGTGGAAACATCTGTCCAAATGGGAGCAAAATCTGGCTGCCCCAGGTTGGTCTCATTAGTCGTTTAATAGCCCATCAGTAGACCGGGGAGAAAGTCACTTTGTGCGATGGATGGCGTGACATGATGGCGCTGTCATGGCATCCGCCACCTTGAGTTGCATTTACTGGTTGAAGTGCCCGCCCCCCTCTCAAGAGGAGAGCCACGTGCCAATCATCAGAGAGCCCAGGGCACGTGGCACAGACTTCAGAATCCAAGAGCTAAGTCAGTTTGTAACCTCTGTGGGCTTCCAGGGTCTGATCTGTGAACTGTGGGTGATGTCACTCACAGCAGAGGCACCAGCGAGTTGTGGGTGCATCCTCCGGAGCCGGGTGACATGGGTGCGAAGTTTACCTCCACCTTCTGTTAGCACAGTGGTAGTGGCCAAGCCGCTGAGCCTCCCTGTGGCTTAGTTCCCTCTTCCGGAAGGTTCTTTTTTTTTTTTTTTAAGATTTTATTCATTCCTTTGACAGAAAGAGACACAGCGAGAGAGGGAACACAAGCAGGGGGAGTGGGAGAGGGAGAAGCAGGCTTCCCACAGAGCAGGGAGCCCGATGTGGGGCTCGATCCCAGGACACTGGGATCATGACCCGAGCTGAAGGCAGACGCTTAACGACTGAGCCACCCAGGCGCCCCATCTTCCAGAAGGTTCTAACTCCCAGGGTTGTTATGCTGATTAAATAAGTATGTGTCAAGCGCTTAGCAGAAACTTGGCACCTAAGGGGCATGGTGCACGTGGGTGCTGACGTCACCGCACTGTCACTTCCTTCCGAGGAGGCTGCAGGGTTTAGGACAAATGCCTGGCTACTGCTTGGTGCATGGGGGGGCTTAAGAAGTGGTAGTTGGTGTTATCATGGTTATATCCTTAACTCCCCGCGCACTGCCTGCTTATGGCAGTCTGTTGAATGGAATGATGAGCTCTTTCCTCAGGTTAATGGTCTATTAGGTAGGGGCTGGAACCTTTATTACCGGATTGACACATCCTACGTCTATAGGTCTAAAATGTTTATAAAGAGCAGGGTGGGAGGGGAGTCCTAGCAGTGAAGCCCAGGACGTTTTTCTAATGGCCAAGTCGTCATAGTGAGGTGAACCCCAGGTAAGTAAGCTTTACTCTATTACCTTCACTCTGTCTGGGATTCATTCTCTCCAAATGAAAAGCAGAATAAAGAGACTGTAAAATGCCGGGTTAGGTTGTGTGGGGGGCGGGGCAAATCATTTCATTTCTAAAATCCCCATCTTTCCATATTGTCATCCCCTGTGTTAATAAGGCACCATTCTCCCATATGAGGCAGCGCACGCGGAGACCTACGGGGCACTCTGTGGTCTTGAGCGGCCTCCATTTGCAGCAGGTGGGACAGCTGAGGTGCTGCATTGGCTGAGGTTAGGAGAGAATTGGGGAGGCCAGTGGTTCTCACCAGGTGGCCCCTGGGGTCAGCAGCTTCCGCATCACGTGGGAACTTTTAAGCTCCTCACATCCTTGGGCCCCACCCCAAACCTGCTGAATCAGAATCTCTGGGGGTGGGGCCCAGCAGTCTGTGCTAAATAACCTACAGATGATTCTGATGCATGGGAAAGTTTGAGACCCCACTGGGTTAAGCTGAACAGTTCAGACAGCTGATACGTCTTTTAAGGACAGCCTCAGGCTTGAGACACCTGCTCTTTTTCCTCACTCCCCAAGCAAATATATACCTGTGACCACACAATCAGAGCGGTAAATTGAAGCCAATTAGCAGCTAAGTAACTGCCAGCACTGTCACCAGGGTAGTTGTTAGTAATTAGCACTAATGACTCTAGAGAGGAAAACGGTTGTGGTTCAAAGACATCCCCACCATTTGAATTCACTCTGAGTTTTTCCAACATTTTCCTGCCATGTTTCTCTTTTACATTCAAACACCATCACAGTTGGATGGATGCTTCTCTTGAGACAAGATCACATGAAGCAATAGTATGCAGTGGTGTTTCTTAATGCTCGCCAGGATGCACTGATTCAGTTGGGGTGTGTGTGAAAGTTGTGAATCAACCTTTTGGATGCACCTGCATAATTCCTATGGCGATGTCAGGATGTACATTGTAACTTTCTCTGGGAAGTATAAAGTGATTTATAGGCATGTCAGAAATTGTTGGATGAGCTCACCAAATGACACTTCTGAGTTTTGTGAGGATAGAACCAAAGACAAGAGAAACCAAGAAAGGATCATTTTCAAATAGAAAGTCAGCTTTGTAAACTTTTGAAAACTTTGGTGTTGGTTAACAAGCCTGGATTTTAGGAAACTCTTCCAAGAAATGTTAAAGGACAGAATTCACCTGACCCTCCCGTTAGCTTGTATAAGGAACATGGTGAATGTTGGAAGAGGGGAACAGCTAGTTTGGAACCAGGGGGCTCCTTCAGTTTTGCAAAGATCGTATCGTGCTCGTTCCCAGTTCCCTGCAGCACCCCGCATGCCTTGCCCAGGGGTGACTCTCCCAGCAGTCTTTAGATGGGTGGATTGAGGTGAGGGACGTTGGATGGAATGGCATCTGATTTCGGCTGTGTGAGATTCTCTTTTCAGTACAGATAGTATATGCTCTGCCGTGATCAAAGCTCATCACTGTGAAAGTTTTTGAAGTTGGCAGATGTTTAGTTGTGTGGGGTCATGTTAATTAGGAGAGGGAGTGTGTTATCAAAGGGAAGCCTGCCTGTTCCAGCTCTCTTTTCTTCCCTCAACCCAACGGTGTAAAATTAGGGGAGTTTGTTAAAAACTTGGGGAGGAGGGGAAACTGTGATTTCAAGGTTTACCTCTTTCAGGAGGTGACAACTTTTTGAAACTGCTAGATTATTTGTAAAGAGTGAGTCTGAGACATTTCCCATGGGTGTCTGATTCCCATACCACATCAGTTCCAAAGAAGCTGAGATTTCTGAATTTATAGACAATAGGGAAGGTTGGTCCTGAACATGCTTCCTGGGCATAATCTTTTTTTTTTTTTAATTTATTATGGTAAAATATAACAAATCAGCATTTTAACCATTTTCACGTGTACAGTTCATGACATTAAGTACATTCACACTGATCAACCATCACCACCATCCCATCTCCAGAACTTTCCATCTTCCCAAACTGAAACTCTATACCCGTTAAACACTAACTCCCCATTCCCCCCTCCCACCAGCCCCTGGCACCCAAAATTTACTAAACCAAACTGCTCACAAGCTCTCAGGTCTTTGCATATTCTAATTCCTGTGCCTGGGATGCCCATCTCATCAGCTTGCTCAATTCCCACTCATTCTTAGGGCATCCCTCTGGTGTCACCATGGGCTCGGTACTCACAGCCCTCTGGGTTTATATGGTGTGTGACACTATCATAATATCCGTTCCCTTATCTCTTCGTGACTTCTCTCTTCCCTTCAGCCTGTGAGTACCCCTTGCTCTAGTGTCCCCCAGATATTTGGCAGAAAGCCCTGGCACACAGCCGGTGCTCAGGAAACTTTGTTGAGCAGCTTGCTAAATCGAGGCCAGAAAGCCCAGAAGTTCTACCAGAATTTTTTTTTTTTTTTTAACGCACGAAGGAGATCCATTTGGGACCTCACAGATTCCATTACACTCTCTCAGCTCCTCCCCGAGTGGAATTTTGCAAGTTGAGTCCAGCCTAGGTGAAGAGGAAGGGCTCCTATGCAGTGCATCCGTGGTCGTATGTCCCCGATGCCAAATTCCTGCCCTGGGCGGGGGCTTGATCTCTGGCTCCAGGAGCTGTGTGCTTTCTATGCTTGGTTCAGAATTGTCATTTCCTACTGGGTTTAAATGGAAAATTGTTCCAGAAGCAGCAGCTGCCTTTCCAGCCCTAAGTAAGAAGATGTCTCTCTCTGATTTGGGGGGGGGGGGGGAATTTACATAGCACATTCTGTGCTCAAGGCATCCTGTGAGGTAAAGAGGTTTGAAATGAGACCCCCTTCCTCCCTTCAGGGAAGATGGAATGTCAGAGGGCAGTCAGGCAAGTGTCCAGGGGAATGCATTGCAGCGAGTCTTACAAGTGAGACCAGTCTGTAATGATAAAGCATAGGGAAAAGCTGCTGGCCCTGACCCGCACATTCCTCGCCTACTATGCTTCGGGGCCTTGGTGTGTCTGGGATGATAAGAGCAGTCCCTGGCAAGGAAGGCGGCATGATGATTATATCCGGTGTAGAATGACCAGTGCTTTGTAGCGCAGAGGGCAGGTTGCTCTGGGAGCAAAGCTGTTGTCAGGTCCGTCATTTATTAAGTACTAGGAAGCGAGGGAAGAGAAGAGAAACTGATTCCAAATGACAGGAACCAAGAGCTGATGCCTAAAATGACAGTCTCAGCATGACAGGGAATCCTGAAGGCCTAGAATGCCCACTCGTCTTACCCAAGTCATCCGTTAGGCTGTGCACACCCCCAGTGACGGGGAAGCTCACTACCTATCACGACAGCACATTGTACCTCCAAAGAACCATGGCCTTTGAAAGTTCTTCATAATTCAGCGCCAGATCTCATTCTGTAGCTTCTTTCTTTGTTTCCAGGATTCTCCCTCCCCATGCAGAATAAATCCCCCATCCCAGCATGTGTAGTGGACCCGGTGAGCCTTTTCTTCTTCCAGGGAAACCATCCTTGGTTTCTGGAGTTTTTCGAGGGGTGGGGCTGACATGGGAGCCGGCAAAAGATTAGCAAAGCCCATTTGCATCCTCTCCTGTCTGCCATGATGATGGTATTAACAACTGCTCCAGACAGAAGCCAGGGACACCTCTGAGAACCTGACCACCCAAAGCCTCGGTTCACCCCAGCGTGTGCATGGGCCACAGGAAAAAATCCTGCTTCTTCCCTTCATTGTAGTCGCGGCCCCAGCCCCGGCCTCCTCCGGGCATGGGAGGACGCAGGAAGGACAAGGGAGGCCCTCGGAGCAGTGTTCCGAGCATTTTCAACTTTGGATACCAAGCCATTAGAAATGGAGCAGCTTCTGTGTGGTTCTGCCTCCTATTGCCTCCTCACACCTGACCCCTTCGGCCACCGGTGACCTTCTGTGGAGACACATGAGTCATGCAGCGCCGGCCAGAGCACGTGATCAAGTGTGCTTTTGATTGGCGTTTGTTGTTTCAGGAATCCCGGCTTCCATGTAAGGTATTTTAAATGTGGGTATCAGGGCACATGTGCTGTTGATGCTTCCCAAGAAATGGTCCATTCTGCAGCCGGGCAACCCTAGGAGGTGGTGGGGTGGATCTTGCACAGATGTGGAAACCGAAGGTTGCAGGGAGGAATTCGCCTGCCCTATTCCACGTGGCTCAGTGACTTGCACAGCGAGGATTCAAAGCCCCCCTCTGTTGGATTCTGATATTTGAACTCTTAGTCACTGTTCCTTTTTTTTTTTTAAGATGTATTTCACATACCGTAAAATTCACCCACTTATAGTGTACCGTTGAGTGCTTTTTAGTAAATTCACAGAGTTGTGTAACCGTCACTACAATCTATTTTAGAACTTCGACACTCCAAACGAGACCTATACCCGTCAACCACCACTCCACATTCCTCTGCTCCCCCAGCTTAGGTAACTGCTAATCCACTTCCTCTCTCTGTCGAGCTGCCTATTCTGAACACTTCATATGAATGGAGTCATAGTTATGTAGACTTTGTGCCTGGCTCCTTTCGTTTGTTCTCAAGGTTCGTCCGTGTTGTAGCAGGTGTTAGCACTTCATTCCTTTTTGTGGCTACATAATGTTCCCTCGTCTGGAAATGAAACATTTTGTCATTTCATTCATGGCTGATGGACACCAAGGCTGTTACCACTTTTTGACTTTATGAATAATGCTACCATGAAATTCTGGTACAAGTTTTTACATCAGCGTGTTTTCATTTCTCTTGGTATATACCTAGGAGTGCGATTTCTGGGTCATGGAGAACCCCATACCCAGTGTTTTGAGGAACTGCCGAGCCATTTTCCAAAGTGGCTGCTCCATTTCTTAGTCACTGTTCTTGACTGCTTTTTTTTTCTTTCTTTCTTTCTTTTTTTTTTTTTTGAGTGCAGGAATCATGTCTTAGGGAGTAAACCCTCCTCACCTCCTTATCTCAGTTCAGTAACTAACCGGGTGATTTCAGCTGTGCTGCACAGAACAGCCTAACTGTAAAGTGTCTGAAGGGTACCTGACTGGGATCTCCGCTTTGGGACTTACACTTCTGTGACCTTGGGTTTATCAACTGTCCGTTCTCTATGAGTAAAATGAATTGATGCAGTGAGAATCAATGAATCAGTGGATTCACTGAGATACAGTGTATAAAGTCCTGACACAGGGCCTAGAGCATTGTAGGAAATCTTTCATTCCACTGCAACATTTCTACTTGAACTTCTACTATGTGCTGTGAAAGCACATAGTGGGAACCAAAAGGGTAAGTAGGAAGAAATACAGGCAAAAGTGCATGCCTACTTGCCTCTCCACATACTCCCTCTCTCTGCCTCATTCCAGAAAGTTTGGTGTTCTGTGTTTCGTTCTCCCTGCCACCACCGGACCTTTGCATGTGCTCTTTCCTCACCCTGGAACTTTCTTCCCTGTGTTCCTTGGCCAACCTCCCCACCTTTGCTTGGTTGACCCTACATGTTCCACCAACTTCAGCCCTGTCATCTCTGCTTCAAGAGAGCCTTGCCTGTTCAGATCAATTCCTCCTATTCTGCACCTACACAAGCATCCCATGTTTCCCCTTCATAGCACTTACAATAACTGTAATTTTGTATTTATGTGCTTTTGCATGATTATTTATTTAATATCCCATTTACCCCACTAGACTCTCAAGTTCCAGGAGGGCAGGGCCTGGGCTATCACCGTTCATCACTGTATCCCTAGTATCTGGCACACAGTAGTAAGCACTCAGTAAATACCTAATGATGGAATGACTATCTGTTCCTTCTCCTGTAATTACGAACTATCAAAAGTGACTGCTTTGAGGGTGCCTGGGTGGCTCGGTTGGTTAAGCAACTGCCTTCAGCTCAGGTCATGATCCTGGAGTCCCTGGATCGAGTCCCGCATCGGGCTCCCTGCTCGGCAGGGAGTCTGCTTCTCCCTCTGACCCTCCCCCCTCTCATGTGCTATCTCTCATTCTCTCTCTCTCAAATAAATAAATAAAATCTTTAAAAAAAAAAAAGTGACTGCTTTGAGCTGGTAAGGAAGGCATCGACCACATTATGAGTGAGTGAAGACTCATTGTGTGAGCTGCCTGCCACTCCGTCTGGATCACCATGTTCAAGTAGAATGTATGTTGACAGACAGCCAGGTGTTAAGCAGGTTGGAATGAAGAAAGACTTGGAGCACTTCCTACCGGGAACGAAACCCAGAACGTATGAGACCAGAATTGAGGGCTGCCAGTAGGTAATTTCAGAGTCACCTGCCCATCTCCTGCTCCATGATAAAGTTAATTAATCCTCTCTCCTGTCCATCTTCCTCCCGCCCTGTGACCACCAGCAGTGACTGATTATCACAGGTGCGTGCCTCCAGACTCCTGCCCCCCAGGGCTTGGCTCTTTTTGCAACAGGGATGCAAAGGGCACCCTCCCACCCTCCCCCGAAGTCAGCATCTTCTGTTTCCTGCTCCTGTTCTTGTGAGGAGCAGCCCCTCTCCCCAGCCCCTCTGCTGCTCACTGCCTTTGAAGTATAAGTAATAAACTTCTACAGATGGTGACAAGAAAAGCCTCATTAGCTTCGTCCCTGACTTGGAGAGTAGCTCTAATCCACTTGCCTTCTGAGTCCAGCTCTTTAATGTATCACTTGCAATCCTACCTCTCAGATGCAGCCCCGGGGCTGCTTTGAAGTGTCGCAGCCCCCTCCCACCCCCTCCCCATCCTCTGGGTTCCTCTTTAGGTTCCAGGAGGGTCCGGGGCTGGGCCAGGAAGCCCTCCATGGGCTCCCCTGAAACCTTCATCTTGTCACTCACCCAGCAGTGATTGTCTGCCCCTCTCCCCTGTGCTGGGAGCAGCTGTTCCTCCCCCGTCCCTTCTGGGGATGGCAACCCTTCCGCTAGTTTAGCTGTGAATTTCCATTAAGTCACTTGCTTGGATCAGCTTCTGAGTTAGTCAGTGCTGAAGTAATAACACTAGTAATAATAATACATTCCATGTATTGATAATGCCGGTCACTAGACTACGGCTTCATGCATATTGCCTTATGTAATCTCCAACAGTCACTTAAGGAAAGGTGCTTTTATTATCCCCATTTTATGGATGAGGACACAAACACTTAAGTAGCTTGCCCAAAGTTAGCAAGGAGAGAGTCTGCAGTTGGAATCAGGGAGTGATGCACACACCTGCACTTAACCACCCTATAAACCAGGAAGCTATGGAACTTATTTTTTCCTTAACAAAAATGCACTAGAATTTTTATAGCCAAATGGTCTCCCATGGGACATTCTGCATTTTAATGATGTTTTCCCCCTCAACATCGTGGTCCTCAATGTGGGTTTGTACCTGTAATTGGACAGGTAAGGTTAGGGGTTTGGGAAGATTGAGAAGAAGTCAGCGCCTTGTGATTCCTTTGCTGCCTAAAGATGTTCTAAAGCTTTAATGTCATGGTCTTTTGAGAGAAGCATCTCCCACTTCATACCTAACTGTTAGCAAAGCTGTGTGCTAAGCACTGGGGATTCAAAGGTGAATTAGACCCACTTTCTACTTTGAAAAGCTTATGTATGGAAGAAAAGAGAAATAAATATGCAGATTTATATATTATCATAGATATATACATTGCATATTTTAATGTGTATGTAGCACATTATATAAACCATGTATTCTATGCTTATATATCTAGTATCTATTGGAAGGCATGCCATAAGGTGCTCTGGAAACAGAGAGAGGAGTCATGCTATAAGTAAAGGCAATCCATATCATACTGGCATAAATAATGAATGCATTGCTTTATGTAACTGCAGGTGGCAAATGGGCTTTGGCTCATTTCTTAAAGATTCTTCATCTTTGTCCTCAGGCTGACTTCCCTTTTAGGAGCACACGATTTCTGTCCATCCCTTGGGCTGCCAGCTTCCTCATTCATCTCTGAGGGAGGAAGAGTCATATGCTTTACTCTGTACTTGTGCCATCTCCGGCGACGGCCTCACTCCTTATCTCATCTTTATAGCTCAATGAGTGGAGTATGCTGCTTGCCTTAATCAGGTTGGGTTCACACTTTGAGCAGGGGTGAGGTCAGTCCTATCTAAACTGAATGGCTGTCACAAGATAGAGGAGTGAAGAAGCAAGAAGAAGCTGCAACTATTAGTCTTCTACAGAGCACCTGTCTTTGGTTCCCTCATTGCGTTTAGGGCGGAAAGCCCTAGGCTTGGGGTCCACTCTGATCCCAGAGTCCCCCCTGCTACAAAGCACTAGCCTAATTCTATGGAAGACAGCAAGCAGCAAAATGGCATATCTAAGAGGCTACTCTAAATGTCCATCATTCCAAAAGTCATATACAAAATTACCTTGTAAACCACATGAGTCTCTGTTTTATAGTCCATTTTATTTTATTTTTTTTTTTTAAAGATTTTATTTATTTATTTGACAGAGAGATAGCGAGAGCAGGAACACAAGCAGGGGGAGTGGGAGAGGGAGAAGCAGGCTTCCTGCCGAGCAGGGAGCCCGATGTGGGACTCGATCCCAGGACCCTGGGATCATGACCTGAGCCGAAGGCAGACGCTTAACGACTGAGCCACCCAGGCGCCCCCGTTTTATTTTTTAAAAAGAGCAAACCTTTATTACCTTTCTTTACCACCCATCTTATTTACAAGATTTAGAGGCACATGGGATTTTTGGCTTTTTATGAAAATTAAATCAACTCTCAAAGGGCAAGATAGGCCAACCCTTTGGTGTTCAGGATATGCTTTAGGATCTGAGGGGAGTTCTAAGACACTTGGCTACCACAGTAGTAATTCTAACAACAGTGGCATCATTAATACACATCTCCAAGATGACTGTTCTGAAGGAAAAAATATCATAATCACACCTTGCTTTCTCCTACCAAGTCATTCTAAAGAGCTCTAGAAATTATTTTTCTAGAACAATTCCCCTCGAGGGACTGTTAACCCTTACTTGAGGTTTTGGGAAATATAATCAGTGAAAAAGTTAAATCTGACTCCCCTGCACTGTGGGACCAGGAACAAGCCACAGTTCCATCTCTGACCCTCAGCTTTCTTATCTATAAAATGAGCACCCAGTAAGCCTTGCTTTGTACAGTGTAGATGAACTGGGATCAAGTATATAAAAGTTCTTCTGAAACCCTAAGATTGCTATCATCTGCATTACCTATATTCAGTTATTTAGCAAAGCCTTAGTAAAAAGTTGGAAGTAATTAATAATACTTTGTATTGCTGTCCATGCCTTGCTTTAGTAGAAGGGTTGCTCTCATTTATTCAGTATGTATTGGACACTTTGTATGTTTTATCATATTGAAAAACTGATAATACAGCCCTAAGCTTCTGACAACAACCTTGTAAGAGTCATCTCTGCCAAAGTATGAGACTCTTTTTTGACATAATTAGGGTAGCTGGCACTCACGTAGTCCTTCCTCTGGGCCGGTCACCATGAGGCAGGAATTATTATTGTAGTTTGCAGTGAGGAAACTGAGGCATAGAGTGGTTACTTCATTTGCAGGTAGAGGATAGACTGGAGGACGGTTTCCTGCCTTCTTGTGGACTTGCTCTGTGATCCCGGAGAAGCTGATTAGCTTTCTTCCCTGGGATTTTGCAGAACCTGCAGGTATTTTCAAAGCTGGGTGGCAGAAGAAAAAGGAGAATCCGATTTCTGGTCTTAGCTGTAACAGTGACACCAGCTAACCTCCTGGCTTTAAGCAAGTTCTTGAATCTCTCTGAACCTCACATTTCTCATCTGCCAAATAAGAGCTACCTACTCGCTAGGGTGGTTGTGATTATCAGCTGGAGAAACTGGTGGGAAAGCAGTTTGAGACCGTTTAAAAGATACAGGTTTGCAAGGTATTGATGTTATTGATCTGACCAATTAAAAATATAATATGGTGGGGCGCCCGGGTGGCTCAGTCAGTTAAGCATCTGCCTTCAGCTCAGGTCATGATCCCAGGACCCTGGGATCGAGTCCCGCATCGGGCTCCCTGCTCACTGGGGAACTTGCTTCTCCCTCTCCCTCTGCTGCTCCCCCTGCTTGTGTTCTCTCTCACTCTCTCTCTCTGTCAAATAAATAAATTAAAATCTTTTAAAAATAAAAATATAAAATAATATGGCAGCACAGATTCTACTATTTTAATGCAGTTATCATGTACAATTTACTGAACAGTCACTGCATTAGGCACCGTGCTGAACACTTTCACACACAGCCGACCCTTGAACAACATGGGTTTGAATGGCACAGATCTACTTAAATGCAGATTTGTTTCAGTAAATACCGGACAGTACTGTACGTGTATTTTCCTTTATGATTTTCTAAGTAACATTTTCTTTTCTTTAGCTTTATTGTAAGAGTATAGTATATAATACATATAACACAAATTATATGTTCATCGGCCGTTTGTTATCGGTAATGCTTCTGGTCAGCAATAGGCTACTGGTAGTTAAGTTTTGGGAAATCAACAGTTATATGCGGATTTGTGAGGCGCCTGGGTGGCTCAGTTGGTGAAGCGTCCGACTCCTGGCTTCACTCAGGTCATGATCTCAGGGTTGTGAGATCAGGCGTCAGGCTCTGTGCTCAGCGGGGAGTCTGTTTAGGATTTTCTCTCTCTCCCTCTGCCCCTCCGCCTGCTCATGTGCTCTCTCTCTCTCAAAATAAATAAAATATAAAAAAGTTATATGCGGATTTTCAACTGCACAGGGGTCGGGGGAGCAGTACCCCTAACCCTGTGTTGTTCAGGAATCATTACTGTATATTAATCTGTGTTGAATTTCAGTAGAGCTCAGTCTCTGTAGACATGCAGACAAGCCATCAGGTAGCATTTAACCTAGGGAAGCGTATCTCAGTTCATCTTCCCAGCAGCACCAAGAGGTGAGTGTTACTGTCTCCATTTTACAGGTGGGGGACACTGAGATGCATGTTAGATTCAGCACTCAGAACCAGGCAACCTGTAAATGGAAAAATTCCAGATCCACACCCAGTGCTGTTTGGGTCCAGCGCTGATCAAACATGATACGACACTGCCTTCTCTTGACAAAGTTTTATACAACTGTAAGCATTGCTGTTATCTATAAATTAACTAAGGCTCAAACTTGATTTCTGGGCTGAGGAGCTTAACAAAAGCAAATTTCCCTTGAGCATTTACCTTGTACTTGTATTAAACTGATGGTGAGCATTGCCATGCTCAGAGTAGCATCTTTTAGACGAGAACCTTGGGCAAGCATGGAGCAGCTGTTCCCTTCGAAAATAGAAAGTGCCCCGTGATTGCTACCCAATCAGAAGATAGAGGACCCTGGTCAGCAAATGGGTTAGTAGAGCTTCTTAATTATGTCAAGAGAAAAGAACACACTGATATTTATTAGCTTTGTACTAAGCAAATGTGGGCCAAGGAGCCAGGCTTGGGTCATCTTGGATCAAGTGGTTCAGCCTCTGTGTCCTCAGTTTCTTCATCTGCAAAATGGGTGTGATGGTACTGCCTGTCTCATAGAGTTGTTGAGAGCGATTTTCTTTTCTCTGGCTTTATTGTAAGAGTATAGTATATAATACATATAACACAGATTATATGTTTATCGGCCGTTTGTTGTCGGTAATGCTTCTGGTCAGCAGTAGGCTATTGGTAGTTAAGTTTGGGGAAATCATCAGTTATATGCGGATTTGTGAGGTGCCTGGGTGGCTCAGTTGGTGAAGCGTCCGACTCCTTGTTTCACTCAGGTCATGATAAGCCCTTGGTAAGCCCTTCGGTCAGTACCTGGACCACCATTCAGAGTCACCTGTCCTCACCACTAGGCTAACTGATCATGGCACCTGCGCAGACGACACTTATAGAGTGTAAGAAAACACCATGCCCACAGGGGTACTCATTTGAACAGAGATGAATTTTTACCAGGAAGGTAACATGGATAGCTTGTTTGTCAATTGGAGAGAGTACATGCACGTTATTTGCCGGAGCGCTGTGACTCTCCTCACTTACCCAGCCATTAAACATAATTTTGACTTTAATGGGGTACTCTGATAGTTCCCATTTTGCCTGAAAATGGGCTGTTAGGAGGCAGCATGGTAGAATATGTGGCCTTTCAAGAAAAGGTACACACCGCCCACCCATTGCCCTCCCCTCAGTACTCGCTATTCCTGCAGACACTGTTCCAAGCCCCCAAAACAAGGACAGTATGTCCTTCCATGTGGTAAGTAATTTAAAACATTATTTGTCAGTTAAAACACAAATACAAGATAAAATTTAAAATGCGCACCAGTGATGACGATAAAAATTGAGATTTCAAAGAAATCGCTCGCTTACCGGCAGGCTAATCTGGGCTCTCTATTCATTCTCCAGGGTCCTAGGATTTATGTTAGTGAAAAAATTTGCAGAGTGCTGGAGCATGCAACCTGTGTCTTCAGACAGACCAGCTGTAAGTCCTTGCTCTGCTCCCCACTCGCTGTGTTATCAGAGTATAAAACTTAAGAGATTCCGGTTCCTCTGCTATAAAATCAAGATGATACTGCTTTCTACTGCAGTGGATTTGGAGGAGAATCAAAGGAGATAACCTACGTAAGAGTAGAGCGCAGTGTCTGGCAGCTGGCTTACACCCTGTATTCTCTCCCACCCTCCTTTGGCTTCACTTGGCATTCAGGAATCAGGGATGGCCCACTCTGTTCCCTGGGCCGTGGAGTTTGCAGCCCGAGCTCCTGGTGCTTTGTGCCTCTCAGCTAGAGAGGCTTCATCTCACAGCTTGGAGTATTTCACAGCCTTTGCCTCCATCTTCCTTGGTGATGCATTGGCTCATCTGTCACCTGCCAGTGGCCGACTGGTCCCATCAGTCTTGCTGTGACTTTACTCATCTACCAGCTTTTTCTCTTCTCTGTCATCGCCCACTTGGTAATTCAGCACTTTTCTGGCACCCACTCCGTGCAGAACAGAACATCTTTTGCATCTTTTCAGTTTTCCAATATTCTGTGAAATTCTTCCCATCATTTACGGAGCCCTACAGCCCCGTTGGTGGGTCAGCCCCCATCTCAGCAGGAATTCTGCCTTACGGCTGACTCTGGAATGGTTTGTTTTGGTTTGGTTTGGGTTTTTTTGCCCCTGACCTTGTCTGCATTTTACAGTAATTCAGCCACATCTTGAATTTCCCTTCTTTTCTGTGTCCGTTGGACAATTTTGCTCAGTTTCAAGTACACAGGCAGTGCTGGCCAAAAAGACAGAAGGATTCATACTTTTCAAAAGCTTTTCAAACCTCCCCAATGCTGGGCACACAAATGGGGCTGGAAAACCTGTGACTGAGTTCCAGTGTAGACGAAGCGGCTTATTGTCTGGCAAAGCCCTGTGCGAGCCCCGTGCGATTTCCCCTCCACGACAAAGAGCGGAGCTCAGGGGGGAGGCAGCCAAAACCAACACTTTAATTAGAAGTAAGTTTTGAGAAGATGCTTTCATCTTCAGAATTTTCTCTTACCTTGAAATGAGCATCCAGCAATTGTCTTTTAAATTATTGAGCCCTGGCTGGCTGGTGTAGCTCAATTGTGAACATGCATTCATCTTTTTAACCGTTTTTTATCAGACGTTCTGTCTGACCCTCCACAGGTGCAGGTCAGTTGACCTCGGTCTTCCTGTCCACATGCGGCTGTGTATAAAAGCAATGGTTCCTGCTCGTGCCTACTTAATAATTCTGCAGCTGGAGCTATATAACCACATGTAGTAAGTGGCCAGCTATTCAGAAAAGAGCATTTTCATGCCCTCGAGCTTTGGGAGACTGTGCTGGCCCAGTGGTATTAAGATATGTCCAGCCTCTCAACTGCCTTTGAGAGCATACGCTATCCCCTTTTATAAGAGAACATTCCGAGTCCCAGAGACGTATCTGCTCCCAGTGGCCCCACAGACATTTAAATGGGATGTGGGGGTGCAAGGCTCAGTTCTGTCTGGCTGAGCGGCTGAGGTTCACAGACAATATATAGGTAACACACGAGCAAAGAAACTTGGATTGAGGGAAGAGTGTCTGGGGAGTTGGCCCCAGGGGTTTGAAGAATTGAACAGCAGAGAAGGCTCAAGAGGTGGGGCAGCTCTGCAGCTCAGGGTTGGGGGGGCGGCCAAGGGCCACGAAAATGCCAGTACTTATGGGCTTTGAAAACAAAGAGCATCTCCACCCAAACTTGAGTATGGAGAGCAGTGGAGATGATGCAGAGGGTCAGTATCCACCTCGAGGTCACTGCAATGCCTTCAAATATGAGCTGTCTCTTTAGTGAGCAGATAAGCTGTACAGGATTCCCAGGGACTGTAGCACCTACTGTCGGGTTTACGAGTCAGGTCGTGCTAGGGTTTTATCTTATCATAGAGACTAAAAGCAGAAGCATTCCCGTAATGTAGTACTGGATAGCTGTACTACACAGGACTGGACTAGACAGACAAATTGATTTAGGTAAGTAATAATGATTATAGCCACAACTCCTATTTACGGAGACGTTTTCATGTTCTTGGTGCTATTTCAGACACTTTTGCGTGCATTATTTTATTTAAATAGCACATCAGTGCTTTGTTGTGGATGAGCGAAATGGCATCACAAAATGGCAGGCGTCCTCTTCTTCGCTGTGGTAGGGAAGCGGGGCAAGCTTTATAGCTGGTGTTCCGTGAAAGCTTCTAGAATGAGTAAAGGAAGATGGATAAGACACAGTCCTTGCCCTTCAGGAATTTGAACCCACTGGGACCAACATACACCTAAATGCATAATGTCATATTGTGTGATCGTAGATGCATCAAGGTATTTACAGTGTACAGGGAGAATTCAGTCAGGGGAGAATCAGAAAAGCTCTAGAAAATACCATTGTAGTCAGGGCTTGGAGGAGGAAACAGAGGAGGAAGTGGCCACGTGTGCAAGGGGGGGAAGGTGCGTTCCAGCCAACAAGAAAACAGGCACGTACCGTCTCTGTATGTGCAGGTGCAGTGACCTTCTGTGTAGATGGGAACACCACCAGCCCCAGCCCCGTCTGTGTACTCCTACCCCCTCCCACCTCCCTTATCCTCGGCACTCGCCTTCATCTGAGGTACTCCGGTGTCCTCTTGCTTATTTATCCCTCTCTGCCACTAGAATGTAAGCTCTGTCGGGTCAGGGCATCTGTCCTGTTTGCTGCTGTAGCCACGGTGCTCAGGACACCTCCCAGCACATGGTAAGTGTTCAATAAAAATCTATCGAACGAATGAACGGATCGATGACAATTTCAAAGGATTCGAGAAAATAATGTAATGCCTAAATATAAGGAAAGTACCCCCACCCCCACCCATCGTTTGGTTTCTGTAGGCACCTGTCATCCTTTGGCATATTATGTATCTTAATGTATTTATTTATCTGTTTGTCTGTCTTATCCTACTACAGCATAACTCCATGAGGGTAGAGGCCTGATCTTGGTTTTTTTCTTTGCTGTTGTAGCTCTAGAACCTAGCAGAATATTTGGCACTTAGGAGTGCTTAATACTTATTCCAGGAATAAAGACTGAATGAGGCTTCTTCTGTGGGATTGAATGGAATAGAGGGGAGTTAGAGGTCTGGGGCAGAGGAGTAAGGGTGGGTTTGGCAAACTATAGTCAGGTTGGGAAGGGGATCCTATCCGAAGCCAAGGGCTTTTGATAAGTAATCTAAGGAACGGAGTGCTTTGTGAAAATTTTGAAGCTGGGAGGATAGGATCATACTTATATTTTACAAGGAGCACTGGGTGTGGCCAGGAGGGAGGTTGGAGCACGCTAGAGCTTGTAGAGTATAGACTGGGTTATACCTAGAGGGAAGACTCCTTACACCTGAGAATATTGCAAAGCATTTCCCCGAGTCATGATGATTAGCGCCTGATTTATTTTTGAGGTATGCCTCCTTAGCGCTAGGTTATCAGAAATTAACATCGTCAGGGCAGATGGTAAGGGGAGCCATTGGGTTTGTTGGAGTGGATTCTGTATGACTTTTTAATAAATGTCTTAATTTGATCTGTGCTATTTAGTAAAAGATCTAAAAATTTAATACCTTTGAATGGTGCTAAACTGTTAGGAACCACAGCTACTAAAGCTGCCCTTATATAAAGCCATCCAGATGCCCCAAGAGCACTTTGTCAGGACAGCCCACAAATGAGAACAGCCTCACCCTATTAGCCTTGCCAAATTACTGAAAACCTGCTGAAATTTCACAAGTGTCTGTGGAATTAACCCTCATACCCTTGTGTTGACTTTTCTCATTTCTCCTTCAATAATGTATTTTACCTCCCCCAGTTCTCAAGAGTTTTCGGCACTGATGGAAATATTTTATATTTGCACTGTTCAATAAGGTATTCACTAGCCACACTGGTCATTAAGCACTTGAGATGCAGCTGGGGTAACCTAGGAACTGAATTTTAATCTAATCTAATTTTGATTGATTTAATTTAAATTTAAGTAGCTACAGGTGGCTGGTGGCTACTGTATTAAGTAACCACATGGCCAGCACAACTCTAGATATTTGGACCAACCCTGTTTGACATTTCACTGACTCTTGTGCGTTTATTGAAGTATTTAAGGCCATAACTATCCTAGTTGCTCCAGAAAAACACTCTTTTCTAGCAAACAGAAATCCCTCACCAGTACCGTGATCTGGGGCTGACATGAGGTCGAACAACTAGATTAAACAAGGTTCTACTTGTAAAGTGCTTCACATGCTGCCCGACTCATAGTGAATGCTCAGTAAAGGTAGCATTGAATCCTGGCATGGACCCTAAGGGGAGACTTATCTCCATTTTCTAGATAGGGAAACTGAAACACAGAATTTTCAGTCAAGCGCCCGTGATGGTTTTGCAGCCAGTGAGTAGCAGAACAGAGATTCTGAATGTGCTTTCTTGAAGCACTGGGTCAGAAAGCAAACTTACTTTCCAGACTTCAGTGAGTGTTTTCCTTTTACTCTGCTAAGCGAAATCACCTCTTGACATGGCACAAACACAGCATCCTTAGCACGTTCTCAGAACTCCCTTCTTCAATAGGTAGACTGGCCCTGTGGGATGGACAGGCACGTTCTCGGATTACCCAGCCTGACAGCTGGAGGAAAAGGCCTTTAAAACCAAAGGGCTCCCCAAAAGTCCTGGTCAGAGTAACTCATGAGCCAGGAAAACATCCACACGGTTGTGTACTAAGCAAAAGGACTTGTAAGAGAGGAGGCCACAGAGCACCCCACCGGGCTGATGTCAGTCAGAGAGAGGAATTGGTGGCCTGCACCCCGGAGTGGGGTCCAGGGAATTCAGCACACCTGGGATGAGGACAGGAGACAGCTTTCTAACCCCTGGTTTAAGTGAATTGTATCTTTCTCTCCAGTTTCAATGAGATTCTTTACCGCCATTGCCTGGATCAGTGTCTTGCTGATAGGAGATGCTCAGTTATCTGTTGGATGGATGAATGGGTAAACGAATGAATAATTTGATGAGCCTAAGTTTACGGTTTCCCTGAAGCACTCCTAAAAAAAAAAAGTAAAAAGAAAAAGAGGCATTTGCTTCTGCAAGTTTTAGCAATCTAGAAGGACTGGAGAATCAACTTGGGCTGCCATCATTCACTTGGAGAGAATGTAGAAAGGAATATTTGTGTCTGCAATTCGGATCTAGCCTTTTGATAAAAGTCACAGAATTACAATAAGAGCACAGTTATATAACCCAGTAAACAGATTCAATGGAATCTAGATATATCTTCCTAAATGAGTTACAGAACTTTTGGCCGCAGCTTTCTGAGAATCCTGGAACACTCAAGTCAAGTTCAGGGGGGTGGGAGCCTGAGAAACCAGCTCATTTCATCCTCTCCATCAGAGGGGTGGAGGAAGAGGTGCCAGGAGTAAATAAATACAGCTAGATGGGGCAGCGGGGCGGGGATGTAATCCCGATGGGACTGGTGGAGTGTGATGATTGCCTAAGGAGCGTTTAAATACAATTTGGATGAGTTATGTGAAAATTAGCTCCCCTGCCTTTTGGTGATCTTTTTCTCCCTCCCGCCAAAGTTACATTTAATCTCATTGATGGAGTTTCTCCGTCTTTCTGTGGCTGGCTCTCCCCGTCGCTTCTGTTTAGTCCTGCTGACTTTGTCATGGCATCTTGGGAATGCACCTTGCTTTTGATGCTCCGTTTGAGATTCTTGGGCTGATTAGCCAATAGATAAAATTAGTGAGATCCTCTCAACGAAAGCACTTAGTAACCTGTCAGATGCTGCACCAGTGGAAGGGGGTGGAGTAGGTGGGGTGGTAGTGGGGTCGCAGTCAGACCTGTACCCCGCTTTCTTTGGCTTCTGGGTTCTTTTCTCCGTAGAGTCAGTAGAACGTCAAAGCACAGGGAGATAGAGGAGTTGGGCGTCACAGCCTCCGGCCCCTCATTCACATCAGTGATGAAACCAAGGCTCAGAGCAGACAAGCCAGCCGCTTCGGCTCAACCAGAAGGGGAGTGGCAGAGCCAGCGCCGGCGGCCAGGTCTCACGCTCTCTCTGTCCTGTCCCCGCTCGGCCGGCGGAATTGGCAGACCTGCAGCGGCCGTCACCTGGAGCGGCGGTCTTTGTCACCAGCAGTTCTCGACTGGTAGAGGACAGAGTGTTTGCTGGTGTTGAGGTCATTAGGGCTGGCTCCTTCGGCACTGCCTTGTCCTTGTGTGAGGGACAGAGCAGCGAACAAAACACATGAAAATCCCCGTTCTGCTGGAGCATGTACCTCCCCCCACCCCCCGCCCCAGGAAGACACATAAATAAGTCGTGTTTTAGGTGGTGGCACATGCCTGCGTGGAAACTAAAGCCGTGTTGGGGGGTCGAGAGCGTGGGGTGGGGGTCGGGGGGTGCTGGGGAAGGCGTCGCTATGGTAACTAGGAGGTGGGGGGCCGGAGGGGCTTCACTGACGGATAGTGTTTGAGCTGATGATTGAGTTTGGATGGTGGTCTAACTGAAAACCCAGTTTCAAAGTAATAATTTGGTGGAATTTAGGACAAGGTTAAAAAACAAAAAGCAACAACTGAGCATCTAAGCTACAGAAAGTCACTGAGTACCCACTAAAATGTTGACCGCGCCAAGCTCTTAACTCATGGGATTATTACAGTTTTTCTCTTCTCTGTATTTTTGTTTTCCACAAGAAATATGTATTACTTTTATAAGGATAAAGAGAAGATTCATTGACTTCTGTGGGCGTGAGAGGGTTTTGCCGTAGTGAAGCGACAACAAGCCAAAATGGGTGTGTAGGAAAGAGTGAAATTGGACAAGAATAACCACATGGGGACGTGGCTTTTAGTCCTGACTTAGCATCCTATTGGCAAGTTTAACTAAAAATTTGGGAGAAGGAAAGTAAAAGCCACCGTGATGCTTGACTCTTGAAGCCAGCAAGGGCCTTGACCCTCTCCTGCATTGTGTTCTCTAGTCCTTGGGCCCCGTAAGAGTGCCCCCACCAGAAGATGCAGAAGGTCTGAGAAGATGTTGGAAAAGAGGAATTTATCATCCTTTAACATTTGTTTTCCAGAAACATTATTCCTTTTCCAAGTGTGATTCACAGTAAGATTTATTAAGTCCTGTTCCTGCATTTAAATCATGATGACATTGGTCGTAGCCAAAAAAAAAGTCTCTTAAACAGTCATTAAGTGGAAACTCCTCAAGGTTAGAGACCATGTCTCATTTTTCTTTCTATCCCCTGTAGCACCTAGCTCCATAAACGTTTATTGATTGTATTAGAAAAGATTGTTTGATAAGGTGAGAGGAACGTGGAAAGTAGCTTATTTGTTTTTAAACCAGGATATCAGAATCTCCCCAAGTTGTCCATTATCTCGGTTTTTTTCCCCTGTATTTGATGAGGAGCACCTTTGAAAGGTGTCACATTTACAGCCCAGAGATACTTGTATTTGTAGGAATGAGGTGGTGGTCCTCAGCCCAGATCATGGCTTTTCACAGGTTGTACCCACCGCCTCCTCACACATGCTCGGGATTACCAGAAAATCTAAACTTGCAGCCCGCTGGGCTGTAGGTCTCGCTGTGCCAAACCACTGTGATGGCGTCACCCGCCGCCGGGCCGGGCCCAGGCGCAGACTGAAACTCTCTCCCAGCGCGTCACCCTCTCTAGATCGCCAGCCCGTTGGGGTGTCTTCCCTGCTTCTGAAGAGGATTTTAAAAGCCAGTGGCCTACTCTCCTGCCTCCATCAGTTTAACAGAGTGGAGATAATTTAATTGTTTTTTAACGAGGCAGGAGCTTTAGTGCCTCGTGGTTATAATTAAGCCTGTCAGCGGTCATTAGAAGTACCCACTGTCCCGATACAGTCCCCTCCCTCCGCTGCTGTGGCTTCTTCCCCACCCACTGTCACCTGGCCCCGTCTGGCTTTAAGCCCCGCACCTCTGTCTCCTGATTTCTAGCCTGCCTCTTCACTGCCTTCTCCTCCCCCTCCTCTCCGGCCTTGCCTCCCCTGTCCATGCCCTGCCGCGTGCTCAGTCCTCCGGACGTGGGAACTCAGTGGCCAGCTTTGCACGCCCTCCCATCCCCCCTAAACCAGCGTATCCCCGAGCTGTGCTGGACTGCCGGCTGTGCGGGAAAGCGTTCTCACTAATAAAATGGAATCTCGGATCCCCAGGGTAGCTGTGGAAGTACAAATGCCTTTTCTAAGAAGGAGGGAGAGGGCCCCTCCCCTGCGTTTGACCTTCCCCGGGGGCCTTTCTCCCGGCTCTCACTGCCGCCATGTTGCTGGCCCTTGGGAAGAGACCACTTCACCTTTAATGTCCTGGCTCAGCTGTGAGCCACACCTAATGCAGACCGGCCAAGACTTTCAAAAAGATTAAAATGTTGCAGTTAGAAAATAGTGTGGACAAACTGAGGGTTTCAGAGGGGATGGGGGTGGGGGGATGGGTGAGCCCGTGATGGGTATTAAAGAAAGAAAAGAAAACACTATCTAGATGGAAGCATGCACACACCCACCAATACTAAACAGGGTAGAAACTAATGTCACCAGAATAACTTGTTCTCATTCAGATCTTAGAATAAAGTTTCTCTAACCATAAAAAAAAAAAAGTGGGGAAACGAAATTCATGAATGGAACACGAGAGGCATGACAGCAGAAGATAAATGGTGGAGTTTCTGGTGTTGCCGTGGTTGGTTCGCTGCAAGGCCTTGTAAGCCCTGTCCAGTCTCTCAAACAGTCTCTGCTGTGCTGATTTCCCAGCACCATGTGGAGAGGGCCCCGTACCTGTGCCCGCCGTCCAGGAGCTGCGCCAACGCTCGGCCTCTCGGCATCGCCACTGCGGGGAACAGTGGAACCACCTTTCCATTTTGCTTCCCCGCCTCCAAATAGGGACAAGGATCCTTTAGCTCTGGTTTCTCTTCTGATGGAAGAAGTTTTCTTTAGGGAAAGTAACCCATTGATTCACATCTCACTATTGGGTGAGACCCTCCTGGAACATGTAGGAAGTGCCCTTACTGCTCCAGAAACTCTGAATCCCTTGAGGGACCCCGAATTCTTGTGACGTCCGTGTCACTCAAAGCGTGACTAAATGAGGCTGCTGCCTCACCTTGCTAAGACAACTGGTATGGTTTCTGTAGGACCAATTTCTACATTAACTTCCAGCTTCTGCTTGGGTTGGTGGTTGCTCTAAGGGATGTGTTCTGCCACAGTGAAGAAAATCCCTTTGACCATCCAGTAGATAAATTAGTGATAAAGCTGGAGTGAATGGTGGTGTTTTTCTCTCCGAAGTGTCATTTTACCAATAACTGTTTGACAAGTAAGGAGACAAGAACTGCAAGTGAAAAATCGGGAGGGTATATGAGGAGAGGAGACAAAACACCATTAAAGAAGAATATATTGGAAGAAACTGCTCTAGGGAAAACGTATATCATAGATGAGAAATAATAGACCAGTATTTCAATATGTAAAATGCTGCTAATAAATCAATAAGAAAAAAATAAAGAATGGGCAGAAAACATGGATGTTCTTTGCTGAAGAAGAAAACACAGAGGCCAGTTCACATAGGAAAAAAAGTTCTTCACAAGCAATCAAAAAATGAACAATAAAACAGGAATTCAATAATGGCGTATATATATATACCAGTGATGCTAAAGATAAAAATGTAGACGCTTCTTGCTAGAGGTCGTCTGAATGGCAAAAGCATTTTTGCAGCACAATTTGACAAAATGTATCTAATTTTAAAAATGTGCATGTATGTGACATAGCAGTTTCATTTTGAAGAAATTATAGGATATGAGGGCAAGGAGGTTTTATCATTATTTATGATAAGAAAATGTCCAGGGCGCCTGGGTGGCTCAGTCGGTGAAGCATCTGCCTTTGGCTCATGATCTCAGGGTCCTGGGATCGAGCCCCGCATCGGGCTCCCTGCTCCGCGGGGAGTCTGCTTCTCCCTCTTTCTCTGCCCCTCCTTCTTGCTCTCTCTTTCTCTCTCAAATAAATAAATAGAATCTTTTTTTTAAAAGTCAAAAACAAGGTCAATGTCCAAAATCAAGAACTTGTTAAATTTTGGTATGTCCATACCCCAGAATACTCAGGGAACTAGTAAATAAAATGTAGAATATCAGCATGAGTAAATGTTACTGATACTTGGTAGATCAACTGTAAAAGTAGGTTACATAATACCTCTACTGCTACCCTGTTTTTGTCAAAATATGTATCTGTATCACAACGTGGAATAAAAGTCTAAGATTGCATTTTAAAATTACCTCTGGGTGATAAGATTGCAGGTAATTTTTATTTCCTTGTTTGTGCTCTTTTCTGTTCTGTGCATTTCGTGCAAGAACACTCTTTGGGTCTTGTCATCAGAAATCAAGATGAGAAGCATATAAGTTCCTGGAGCCGTGACGTTTGCTTTACTGAGATTCCATTTACACATAGTCTTTAGAGAATGTATCTGTTGTTTAAAGCAAGGCCTAGCTCTCCAAACCTGGAATAGGCTGCCTTCTGGAAAATACTCCCAGGGAGGACAGGAAGCACTATAGAATCTCCTGTGGGGCACCATAGAGCTCATGTCTCCTCCCTGGGCAGAGAACCAGAAAAATGAGCCAGAGATTTATACCCACTTGACTTCTTGTTCTTATCCTTTTTGATTAAAAAATATATCAAGACATGAGACGGATGGAAAAACCCATAAAAATAGTTTTACTGCATCATAAAAGGCTTACATTTCTGACATTAGGATCACGAAGGGATTAATTGATATTGTCACTTTGCTTTCCCACCAGAGCACGCACTCTCGCTTCTCTGGCCCGGCCCTGCTCTGCAATGTGAGAGGCCACGCAGGGTGTCTGTCCCTCTTCCCCCTGCTGCTGTCACCCCACTGTGATCAGTAGAGGAATTGTGTAGGTCTTTGTAGCTCCTGGACGGGGGACAGGGTCTTGTAGTCCCTCAGCATGAGTAAATGTCAGTGAAGCACCTGCCTTCAGCTCAGGTCATGATCTCAGGGTCCTGGGATTGAGCCCCGCGTCGGGCTCCCTGCTCAGCAGGGAGCCTGCTTCTCCCTCTTTCTCTGCCCCTCCTTCTTGCTCTCTCTTTCTCTCTCAAATAAATATGTTGCTTGACCCATAGGAGACATTGATTTTTGCTGCTATCGCTCGGCTTTCGTTTTGAATTGTGTGAATATTAAACTGTCCTAATAATTTTGGGGAATAAACAGATCAGGAAATAATACGAGAGCAATTTGATTTGTCAGTGAGTAGTAATTGTTTATAGCTGATTTTCCAAATGGTAGCTCAGCTTAGTTTATTCAGTTATTCATCTGTTCATTCAACAAATACTTATTTAGGCTTTGTGAGTGACAGGCACTGTTTTAGTCCCTTTGGATAAAAGGCTGACAAGGGACAAAGGCACTGTTTTTATGGAGTTCATATTTCAGTAGAACTGAAATCAGTTTTTCTCTTCTTTTCCTTCTCCCTCTTCCCCATTCCTCCTCCTTCCATTCATCTGTCCGTCTATCCATCCATCATTAATTGAATGCTCATCACGTACCTGGTGCCGTGGTAGGCATTGGAGGATACTAATAAACAAGACCCTATTCCTATTCTGAAAAAGTGGAGGGTCTAGTGAGGGAATGAGACAAGATCAGGGCTTTCCAGTAAGTGTTACGCTGGGCATAACTCCAGGGTGCCAAGGGGAGGCATGTGGGAGCACCCCACCCTCACCACCACCAGCTGCAGATCACCTCTTTCCTGGCTACAGGAATACCTGTCATTATCTAGTTGCTGCTTCTGCAACTCACCTGCTCTGGAAGGGAAGTTGGCCTCAGGAGTCAGGCATAAAGGAATCAAGAGATGTCCCCTTACTACCAGGAACACACTAGGGGATGGTAGAGTTCCTTGGGGAAATAACTGCTTTATTGGTAAAAATCCTTGGTGTCAACTACATTTTGAACAACCTGCTCCATTCTAGGGGTTAATTGGAAGGCATAAGTCTCAGAAGACTGAAAGATCTAAGCTGTAAGGAACATCCCCTGGGGAAGACAGCCAGCAAGACTTAACCACCTTTAAGTGCCTCAGTGACGTGGACTGTCTGTATTAATACACAGGAATTCCGTAAGATGAGAGGGGGAAGAAACAGGCTCTTATGAAGCACCTATTAGATTCCTTCCAGGCATTTTCCCAGATGCTTCCATGTGCTATCTCATTTAATTTTCACAGAAATCCTGTGACAGTTTATTTTGTTTTCACAGATGAAGAAATTGTGGTTCCAAGAGGTTAATTGACTTGGTCAAGGTCACAGGTATCCATCTGCATGACTGAGTCCCCAAACAGAGCTGTCTGCCCTCTTCATCCTTCTGCAATTAGGGAAACAGCATGGAGGAGGGTTTACCTTTTGGCTCTTTATTTGAAGTTCCCTCCTGGCAATTATTTCTTCCTCCTTGGTATTGCAGTGCTGCTTCCCAGACTGTTTTGTAGAACACAAGATGTTCATAGGTGTTCTAACCAGAAGAAGCTTCCATGATTAAATACATTGGGGGAAATGCCGGGTTAAACAGGTTTAAGTAGGGAGCTTCTCTATCCCTTCAGGATACGTCCGTGTACTGTGGAGCTCAGAAAGGAAATTGGGGCAGGCATTCGCGAACACACAGTGCATCATGGTGCTCGTGTCCTGTGAAAGCCAGTTTCAGGAATATCATTCACTTAACGAGCATTGGATGAGCTACTCTGAGAATGGCACCTGGGGTCTGTGCTCTTGCCTTTCTCTGGACTGTGTCCTACTCCTTCCCCTCTCCCAGTGCCCACTGAACTTGTCATAATTACAGCTTAATCTGTATTGGAGTGGGTGTGTGAAATGGGCCTTGACCTTGACCCGGAAGAACTGAGAAGAAGGCTTCCAGGAAATAATCCTAGGGCCCCTGACTCACATGGACAAACAGAGAGGCTGCATGTTGGGGAAATGTAGAAAAAGTCTGGGTAAGGCAGAGGGCTCTGTGGCAGAGATCTTTCACTGGGTGTTTGGACTATTTTTATTGCAATGAAATGGATTGCACAAGACATGAAAAGACAAATGGTGGTCAAAGGCTTTAATTCTCCATTTATTAGCGATTCATTGCAATTCCTAGTGTTACCTAGGTCATGGCCACACTGTTGCTAGCCCATTGCTTGAAGTGGGATCATTCAGCTGAGCCCTAGGACTGCAGGAATTCACTAACACTCCTGTGGGGTATGGTCTGCATCCATGACAGGGGGAGTTGTGCATAACTATGAACAAGCTTCTGGGGTATCTTTTGAATCCTTTTATGGATTTCCTTGTAAGGTCCTATGAGGATAAACAGCTTTCTTTTATCTTATTCAGAATACTGATAGACAAAATTTTCCCTTATCTTTTGTTGAACCCAAAAGAGCAAGCCTACATGGTTTCTAAACAAAGGAGGACTTTTGTCAAAGAATCTTTAGACAGCATAATTATCAAATAGAAACTTTCAACAAAGAGCCCTTTAGAGATTGCAAAATTCCCCTTTCCTTGCAACTGACAAGCAAATGCTTTCTTGGAAGGGACCCGTTGGCCTTGCTTTTACTTTGCTTAAATATCATAATTATAGTCTGTTGATCCCCTCCTGATTCGTAAAAGAGGGAAGAATCTATATACGCAAGTGTCAGGATCTCTCAGACCCCAGGTGGGGCTTTTCTAAGAATATTCCTTACAGAATCCCCTTGACACGTGTGGCACTTTGAAAACTAAGTCACTGTGCATGTCTTAGCTCATCTTTTTTATCTCTTTGAAAACTTCTTCCAGGAAAGTTATTTCTACATGACCTGAGAAAAGAGGACTTGTGGCAGGCTCATAAGGCAGCCCCAACAAGAAGTTGTTTCTTCGTGTCTTGGGCAGCCTTGAGCCTCCCCGTTGCCCTTCATTCCAAATAAGCTAAGCTGAAAAATAGCAGGTGTATTGGGCTGCCATAACGAAGTACCATAAATGGGGTGGCTTAAACATTTATTTTCTCACAGTTCTGGAGACTGAGAAGTCAGCAAGGTAAGTGTCATCCTGAGATCTCTTGGCTTGTAGGCTACAGCCATCTTGCTGTGTGCTCACATGACCTGCTCTTTGTGAGCATGTGGGTAGATGGGAGTATACAAGCTCCCTGATGTCTCTTCTAAGGTTATTATAAGGGACTAATTCCATCAGACTGGGGCCCGTCCTCATGACCTTATCTAACCCTAATTATCTCCCAAAGGCCCCACCTTTAAATACCATCACATTAGGGGTTAGGACTTCGACATAAGAATGTGGGGAGGATGTGAACATTCAGTCCCTAACAGGTAGTCTATCACAATGCATTTCCAAGTCCTATCACTCAAGGTTGCTGTCAGCGTTAATGAAGAAAATCCTGTGTTACCACATCCTGACATCACTGTTTGAGTCTCTGAGTTTGTCCTCCTTGCTCATGACCTTACCATGAATTTGGGGCCTGCTTAATTAGTACCTAATTATTTCCTAGGGGTGGAGGTATGGAACAGAATAGGAGTGAAAAGTTACCTTGTTTAAGTGGCAACATACTCTAATTGCACCTACCCAAACTATGGGCTCTAGATAGTTTAGGGACAGGAGAAATGTGGTTTAGAAGAATGGCTAATACACATCAGTAAAAGAAAGGATAGAAACCATATGATCATTTCAATAGATGCAGAAAAAACATTTGACAATCATGATAAAAACCCTCAACAAAGTACGTTTAGAGGGAACATACCTCAACATAATAAAGGCCATATATGAAAAACCCACAGCAAACATCATACTCAATGGCGAAAAAATTGAGAGCTTTTCCTCTAAGGTCAGGAACAAGACAATATTCAGCATAGTACTGGAAGTCCTAGTCACAGCAGTCAGACAAGACAAGGGAATAAAAGGTATCCAGATCAGTAAGGAAGAAGTGAAACTGGTTCACTATTTGCAGATGATATGATATAAAACCCTAAAGACTCCACCAAGAAAACTACCAGAGCTAATAAATGAATTTAGTAAGGTCACAGGATACAAAATCAATGTACAGAAATCCGTTGCATTTCTATACACCAATAATGAAGCAACAGAAAGAGAAATTAAGAAAGCAATCCCATATACAATTACACTAAAAATAATAAAATATCTAGGAATAAATTTAACCAAGAAGATGAAAGACCAGTACTCTGGAAACAATAAAACATTAATGAAAAATTGAAGATGACGCAAAGAAATGGAAAGACCTTCCATGCTCATAGATTGGAAGAACAAATATTGTTCAAATGTCCATACTACCCAAAACAAGCTACACATTTAATGTAATCCCTATCAAATACCAACAGCATTTTTCACTGAGCTAGAACAAACAATCTTAACATTTGTATGGAGCCAAGAAAGACCCTCGGTAGCCAAAACAATGTTGAAAAATAAAAAGCTGGAGGCATCACAATTCCAGATTTCAAGTTACACTGCAGAGCCATAGTAATCAAAACAGTATGGTGCCAGCACAAAAACAGACACAGAGATCAATGGAAGAGGATAGAAGGCCCAGAAACAAACCCATGATAATATGGTCAATTAATCTCCGACAAAAGAGGCAAGAATATGCAATGGGGAAAAGCTAGTCTCATCAACGAATGTGTTCCGAAAACCGGACCACTTTCTTACACCATACACTAAAATAAACTCAGAATGGATTAAGTGCCTAAGTATGCAACTGGAAACCATAAAAATTCTAGAAGAGAGCACAGGCCGTAAATTCTCTGACATCAGCCATAGCAACATTTTTTCTAGGTATGTCTCCTGAGGCAAAGGAAATTAAAAAAAAAAAAAAAAAAACTGTCGGCATGGGGTGCCTGGGTAGCTCAGTCAGTTAAGGGTCTGACTTTAGCTCAGGTCATGCTCTCAGGGTTCTGGGATCAAGCCCCATGTCAGGCTCTGTGCTCAGTGAAGTCTGCTTATCTCTCTGCCCCTCTCCCCACTCATGGGTGCTCTTTCTCTTTCTCAAAATCTTTTTTAAAAAAAATAAACTGTTGGGACTATATCAAAATAAAAAGCTTCTGCACAGTGAAGGAAAGAATGACAAAACTAAGACAACATACTGAATGGGAGTAGATGTTTGCAAATGACCTATCCAATAAAGGGTTAGTATCCAAAGTATATAAAGAACTTACGCAACTCAACACTCAAAAAAACATAATCTGATTAAAATGGGCAGAGGACATGAACAGACATTTCTCCAGAGAAGACATAGAGAAGACAATAGATGCATGAAAAGATGCTCAATATTACTCATCATCAGGGAAATGCAAATAAAAACTGCAATGAGATATCACCTCACACCTGTCAGAATAGCTAAAATTAACACAAGAAACAAGTGTTGGGCGAGGATGTGGAGAAAGGGGAATCCTCTTATACTGTTGATGGGAATGTAAACTGATACAGCCCCTCTAGAAAACAGTATGAAGGTTCCTCAAAAAATTAAAAATAGAACTATAATCCAGTAATTGCATTACTGTTTACCCCAAATATGCAAAAACTCTAATTCTAAATGGTATGTGCACCCGTGTTAATTGCAGTATTATTTACAATAGCCAAATTATGGAAGTAGCCCAAGTGGCCATGGATAGATGAATGGATAAAAAAGATATATATAGGGGCACCTGGGTGGCTCAGTCGTTAAGCGTCTGCCTTCGGCTCAGGTCATGATCCCTGGGTCCTGGGATCGAGCCCCACATTGGGCTCTCTGCTCAGCAGGAAGCCTGCTTCTCCCTCTCCCACTCCCCCTGCTTGTGTTCCCTCTCTCGCTGTGTCTCTCTCTGTCAAATTAAAAAAAAAAAAAAAAGATACATATACACATGCACACACAGTATTGGATATTATTCAGCCACTAAAAAAGAATGAAATCTTGCCATTTGCAACGATGTGGATGGAGCTAGGGAGGATGATGCTAAGCGAAATAAGTGAGTCTGAGAAAGAAGTACCATATGATTTCACTCATCTATGGAATTTAAGAAACAAAAGAAAAAAGAGACAAACCAAGAAACAGACTCTTCTTAACTACAAAGAACAAGTAGATGGTTAATGAGGGGAGGTGGGTAGGGGGAGGAGTGAAACAGGTGATGGGGATCAAGGAGGGCACTTGGGATGAGTATTGTATGAAAGTGTTGAATCACTATATTGTACACCTGAAACTAATATAACACTGTTAACTATATTGGAATTAAAATTAAAAGCTTAATTAAAAAATAGCTAATTGTTCAGTATGTTAATTATATCTAAATCAAGCTGTAAAAAATAAATAAATAATGGCTGATACTGAGTATCCAAAATGAACCAGGAACAGAGCTAAACATTTTCTCTGCATTCTCTCTCCCAATTTGTGTTTGTAACACTCTCTATAATTGTTATCATTACCTAACAAAGGAGGAGGCTGACTCAGAGATGTCAGCTGGCCTTGACCTATAGGGTTATATAAGTAGGAAGAGATGAAATGGGGATTTGAGCCCTGGTGGTCCAGCCCCAGAAATCACCTTCTATACTGGATTAGACAACCTTTCAGAAAAAACTTCTAAATGCAATTTTATACCTCAAATCTCTGTTCCAATGAATAGACTCTACCATTCCCTATCCCCAAATTCAGATCTGCTGCCCCTACCTGGTCCCACCTGTTGTGGTTCCTGAAGGCAGAGGTGGGGAGGGAGGTGCAGTCTGACAGAAGGTCATGGGTCTCAGTAAGTCCTGCCGTTCCTTTCAGAAACAGATGTTCCTAGCTTCTCGCTTCTGTGCGTCTGTCTTCTTTGGCTACCAGTCTTCCCTTGAACAAAATCGCTTCAAGATTACCGATTAGCCACCGGTGTTTCGGGTGCTGAAGCTTTAGCGTCTTGCTGACAGCTGAGTTTTCTCTGGGGGCACCAGCTAACCCATAGCACCCTGCTCTTTCTCTGCACTCCGTGTTTTCCTGGGAGCTTTTTGGTTGGTTTCCTCTTGTGACCACAACTTAATCTTAACAGAGAACTGTTTTCCAGTTACTGCTTATTATCTCAAAGCAGATGTTCAAGGTGAGGCTCGGGATCGCTTATCAAAAATACAGAAGATATTTGTGTCTCAAAGGCATAGAATAAGGTCTCAAACTCATGTGCATGCAAGCAGAAGGCAGGTGTAATGCCAGGACAAGCTTTCCCAAGTATAAGTCGATAGGCTTTGTGTCGCGGGAATTGTAACTAGATGCATCACCTGCCAGGTTATGTTGCCTTTTAAAAGGCAACTCAAACACGATGGCCAATAATACATGCCTGAGACTCTGGGTACAAATGATTAATCAGATTTAATGGCCTTGAAGTTCCCTTAAAATTCCCTTGAAAATCTGTGATCCTACGATTCCTTTGTACAAGCCAGGCCAGCTTTCTTCCCCTCCAGAGAAGTGTTGGAGAGCTGCTTTGCAGAAAACTATAACAGTATGAGAGGTCTTCAAATTGTGGGGTGGTGGGAAGGTGAGCCTATATATCAGCCACATGTTTCTAGAAAGGAGCAAGCATGAATATGGAGGAGAATTAATTTTTATAATTCTGAGAAAATGGTCTCTCTTTTTTCTCCCTTTCCCATTCATTCGGCAGTATTTTTCTAGGACTTTCCATGTGCTGGGCATTCTGCATGTATGGGGGGGTATAAAGAAGAATAGGTGGTATGATTTTGAGAGTACTATGCATTATAATATGTTCAGTGGGGGTGTCCAGCTCATCCGAGTTTACTTGGGACTTTTTCCCATTTAGCATTAAGAGTTCTACATTCAGGAACCCCTTCAGGACAGTTAGTCACTCCAATGCTCAGAAATGCCTGCCCTGGAAGACACGATGTGCCAGCCTCAACAGGTAGATATCCTGTGCAGGTGATAGCCACAATGCAGGGGGATATAGGTGTGTTGTAGTGGTGACTCAGACACTCCAAGTGACACTGCTGTTGGTGTCATTATTACAAAATTATGAACTCTGGGTAAAATTCCAAACAAAACAGAGCCTTCCCTTTATTTACACAGTAATTACATTGCTGGAAAATTTAGCGTATATCAATGTGTGCAGAAGAATTTGGAGTTTAAATGTAAAATATAATTTTGATTGTATAGACAGATGATTATCAACATCTTTTGCACTTAACTGAATATCTGGTGAGATATTTGAAAGTCATGAGCGGCGAGGGACAGTTCCTTGTGGTATGGACTTGTCCTGCACGCTGTCGAATTTTGATCCTCCCTTGACCTCACTTTGTGAATTTAGCCAGTGGCTGCTCCAGTCCTAGCAACAACAAAAACCTCACACACAGACTTCCAGACTACCCACTAGGAGGCAGTACTTCCCTCATTAGAAATCACTATACTAGCTCTTTGAGAAGAAATAAAGATTTAAGAAGAGAGAAGGTACGGTTGGGTCCTTCTGCTATCCTTATTCTCTTATTTTCTCTCCATCAGCTACAAACTATAGAGATCTTCGGTGTTTACAACATCCTTTTACAAAGTGCCTGGGACAGTCTGCAGATAACTCCCATCTTCATCTCCAAACAGCTTAAAGTATCCTTGGACATATCAAACCAACCAAAAGGATCAGCTCTCCACTGACCTGAATGGCACTGATCAGGAACGTCTGCTCCGTTCCAGCTGTCACTGACTTGGTTGGGTGGTCGTCCCCTTACTTCTCCTGGCTCTGGGCTGAGGTTTCACTTCTTACCTTTTATTGATCATAAAATCAGCCCCATGTTTTCCCTCGTTGTGTCCTCTGGACGGGCAATGGGAGAGAGGGAAGGAGCTAAGACCCACACCTCCCCGAGTTGAAGTTTCCCAGGCAGCTTTGTGTTTAGTCTTGACCAGTTATTCAACATGGTGCATGTTGGTATTCTTTTGGGTGAAGCACAGTGGTGGGAAATGAGATGGTTAAGACCCGAGAAATTAGCGACTGGAGAAAGAAAAGACCAATGAGAAATTATTAAACCCATTGAGAACTTTGAGCAGATGCTTTGTACATAGAAGCAACAGTTACAATAATATTTATTAATAATGATTATTGTAACAGAAATAATAGTGTTTTTATGCTTTTGGGGGTGGTTTTTGGACTTTCCAGAAGCCATGTGAGGTTGGGCTCTGCCACTTCCCAGCTCTGTGCCCTTAGTCAGGTAACTTCAGCTGTCAGTTTCCTCATCTGAACACTTGGGATTGAGACATGTACCTCAGCTTCTGGGAAGAATAAAATAGATAATATTTGCAAAGCACCTGTTACCAGGAAATAGTAACTGTTATGGTTTTGTGTCCTCTTTTTCCAAAGGAATTACTGATGGGAATTTGATAATTAATTGACTTCAGGCCCCCAGACGGGTTGCCTAAAAGCGGCAACCATGCTGGAAAAATTGGGAATCTGGGTTGTGACGTGCTGAATTTGAGTGGCAGCCATGTTGAAATGTTGGGTGTACAGTTGGTGATCTGGGACCAAAACTCGGATGAGGTTCGGTAGGCGGGCGTAGCGCCAGAGACATTGATGTGGAGAGTCCCCAGCAAAAAACAAGAATAGACTTCCTGCTGAAAAGGTGACAGGATCACAGCAGAGACGGGGCTCTCTGTGCCCTGTGCACTCACTAGCATTGCCACACGGCAGGGAGCTCGCTGTTTGATGCTGTTCATCGGGATCCTTCCCACGTGTCGCTGCCACATGGTAAGCTCCTCCCACTTCCTCATCTTCTGCCACAGCTAGTGAGATTGACTACACATGACGGTCACCCCTCAGAACCTCAGAGGGACAGGAGGGAAGCTGGGGCCAGGCCCTTCATTTGCATCCACAACAGGCTGAGCTATGCAGATTTCCAGAGACAGATACCATTGAAGAGTTGGGGTTATCAGCATGGGCCCCAACCAAAGTGATTCCAGATGTTGGGATCAGTACCACCCTCCTCTTCTGTTACTTTCCACCCACGTAGTATTAAAAATTATCCAGAGAGCAAGCAACGAGTAATGAAGTCTGGGTCAGTCCCGTCTGTCTCACGAAATGCCACTTGGAACCAGAGCCTTTTCATTTGACAATAAAATCAATGAATGAAATATCGCAGGGTTGAAAGCAATGCTGTACAGAATTCATTACGGGTGACGCGTTCCCAAGGATGGAAGGGCTTGGCCCTCTGTACTTTACTTTCCCATAACATCAACACATCTACTAAATGAAACTTGAACCTTCCGTTAAAACTTCACCTATTTGCTTTTAAACTTGAATCCTTTGAACAAAACTCAGAAGGCCTTCTTTTTGGAACGTGCCTCTTTATGAATGAGCTATCATAAAAAAAATTAGAATATACATCAGTTAAGGGAAAATGGAACTTGTAAATTAGGAAAACGGTTCATGAGATGAGAGGACTTGTTCTCATAATCACCGCATCTCCTGTGAGCCCACACCATTTTCTGTGAATTGTTCTTGCATTTTGGGATTCATCTCCATACTGAGCACACTGAGCGGAGTGTCCCCATTTGTAGAGATTCAGAGACAGCCGTGTGGCGGGTGAGCAAGGAAGAGTGGCCAAGGGAAGGGTGGGTGTCTCCAGTCTTTTCCTTGGAGTCCACCTGCCCTTTGGAGAATGTAAGAGAGCATTGAGACATGTGATGAACAAATAAGACTGATATGAGAGAAGCAGTGCCTCAGGTGTGTGTGTGGTAGAACGGGGAGAACAGAGAAAAATCAGGGGAGCATGAGGGGAGGGCTGGTTCTGCTGCTGCCCTTTGCCACAGGAATTGTCCTTTCCTTGGGAAAAGGGGTAAGTGAGGGGATCAGGAAAGGAGGGGAAACACGGGATCACAGTTAAGGTTCATGACTCATCCAAGGGGGTTTTTCCTTTTAATGCAGGCTTCCTATTCCCCACCACCACCCCTTCAATAAATATTTATTGAGCACTTACTATATTCCTGACGCTTCTGGTCTCTAGACAGAACAACAACTCCTGGCTTCCCCTCAGAAGCTCATGTTCAAGTATGAAAGAGAGAGGCGAGAGAAAGACCTAAACGTGATGGGAGCTCTGAAGGAAACAGAGAGTTTGAGGATAAGGAGTGGGGAGGTGTTTTGGGGAGAGGGACAAGAAGGAAGGCGTCTCTGAGGAGGAAAAACGTAAGCTGAAAGAGGGCAGAGGAGCTGACCCTGAGAAGAGTAGGGGAGAGATTGGCAGAGAACATTCCAGCATGTGTGCAGTCTGAAATGGTGTTGGAGGAAAGGGAAGTCCCATGTGGCTGGAGTAATAGCCAGCAGACATTAGGGAGGGCAGAAGGAGATGGGCTTGTTCATGTAGGGATCTGGAGGCCACAATAATGAGTCTGCTTTTTACGTTTAAATAGTTTTATAGTAAGGTACTGGTGCAATCAGATTTGCGTTCCAAGAACATAGCGTGTTTACAGTATGGAGGATGGGTCGGAGGAGACAGGCATCGAAACAGGGTGACCAGTTAGGGCAGGTGTCTGGATCTCAGATATATTTTGGATGTGCTATTTAGGATGCTAGGGTATGGCTGGTGAGGGAGAGGAAGGAATCAGGGTTGACTTCCAGCTTTCTGGCTCGAGTACCATGAGGGAGGATGCGGCCGTCACTAGTCATTCTTTCAGCAAATGTTCCTGGTGCATCAGCAACGTGCGCTACGCTATGTGGGGCTGGGAAGTTGCTGGGGGTCGAATGCAGTCACTGCCCGCACTGGGTTCACAGTTGAAACAGAAGACAGGTGTGCAAATACACAGTTCGAACGACGGGACCCACTGGAACACAACTGGAAGTGTTTGGCAGAATCCCCCGGGGGAATTTATTTCCCTCTCGTCCCCCTGCCCCCACCAGTTCTGTTTGTTTTGTAGCAACTGTTGTGATTTTTGCTCTTGCATATATATTTAAAATATGTGTAACCTGCTCTACACGGAAAGGAATAGATGGGATATTTTACAGTCTGCTTAAAGAGTAATAAATCCAACATCACTGTGTATCCACCATCAAGCTAAAGAAATAAACCTTCATCAAATCCTTTGAAGCCACATGTACTCTTTGTCCAGAGTTAAATCCAAAACCCAGTATAGTGTTTTATCACATCCTGGCTATTTGTCGTTTAACACCCGCATTCTCAAATAATGTGTTGTTTATTCTGCCTCTTTTAACTTTATAAAGATGGAAGCATTCTACATAAATACTTCTGCAGCGTCCTTCTTTTGCTCACGCGCTTAGTGGGCTGCATCAACATTGCAGCATGTAAATTGAGTTCATTCGTTCCTTTTCATTGCTCTGTGTGTATAAGTCGTAATATATCCCTTCTTCTGTCACAGGTCACTTGGGTTTACCATTTTTGGCTATTCTAACAATACTTGTATGAATATTATTTATATATTTATATTTATATATTTCTTAGGGTGCATAGAAGTCGGTCATAGAATATATATACTCAGCTTGATTACTGATTGCCAGTGGTTTTCCAAAGTAGTTGTTAAAATTTACACTCCCACTCTAGTGATTAACAGTTCCCATGGCTACCATCTTCACTGGTAATTACTCCTTGTTGTTTTACTTTTGAAAATCTTTGCCAGTCTAGTGGGTGAAAAATGATATGTCACTGGCATATTAATTTGCATTTTTCTATTACTAATGAGGTTGCACGTTGCTAATGTGTTTATTGGCTGGTTGGATTTTCTGTTCTAGAAATATTTGTTCATATCTTTGCCCATTTTTCCAGTGAGTTGCTCATCTTTTTCTTATTGATTTGTAACCACTGTTTATATGTTCTGGATAACTAAGCCTTTGCAAATTTTATATGCTGCAAAATCATCTCTCAGCTTATCGCACGTCTTTCTAATTTTTGTATGGTGTCAGTTGACGCACTGACATTCTTAATTGTAGTGCAGTTGAATTTTTCAGACATTTCTTTCATGGTTTGCTTAGTTTTGTATTCGGCTTAAGAAAACAACCCATACCCTGGGATCATAAAAATAGCCTCCACATTTTATTCTAAATTTTTTGAGGTTTTTTTAAAGGAGTTTTTCACATTCAACTTCATTCATATGGGATTGGTTTATATAAAATATAAAGTTTGTCGGGCGCCTGGGTGGCTCAGTTGGTTGGGCGTCTGCCTTCGGCTCGGGTTGTGATCCCAGGGTCCTGGGATCGAGTCTCGTGTCGAGCTCCCTGCTCAGTAGGGAGCCTGCTTCTCCCTCTCCTCCCTGCTCATACTCTCTCTCGCTATCTCTGTCGCTGTCTCTCTCTCAAATAAAGTCTTAAAAAAAAAAGTTTGTCTATTTTTTGTAACCATTTGTTCCAACATAATTTTCAAATCACCTTTTCTGCACTTATGTGTCATATAGCATGTTCCTGCATATGCATGACTATGTTCCCCTGGACTGTTTGTGCATCCCTATGTCAGTACATTATATTATTATACTATCATAATAGGTCTTGGTAGCTGATAGTGGCGATCCCCTCACCTGTTCTTTTCCCTTTTAAAAAACTTTTTAAAAATTGAACTGTAACAAAAATACAGTGCATGTAGGTATATATGCCTTACTGAATTGTCACAGTCTTGGCTATTCTTAAATATAAATAAGAATAAACTTCTCAATTTTCATGCATGTACACACACTCATACACATTGGGACTTTGATTGAAAGTTTATTGAGTCAATATCCATAAATCAGTTTGACAAGAATTGTTATCTTTACGATAATGAGTTCTTCTATCTATAAACATGATTTGTTATTTTTTTGGTTTGTTGTTCTTTAATATCTTCCAATAACATTTTACAACATTCCCCATAAAAGTCTTACGCATCTTCTGTTAGATGCATTTCTGGGTATCTGATAGGTTTTGTTGCCATTGCAAATGATATTTTAGGTATTTTTAACCTATTGCTGGTATATGAAAAGGCAATTGACTTTTGTATATTGACATTATATGTGGAAGTCTCTGAAACTCTTATCAATTCTAATAATTTATTGATAGACTTCAATTTTTTTATAATCTAAAGACTACCAAGACTACCTCCAATGTCTTTTTTGTCTATTGTTAATAGACATATTTCATATTTGCCTTTTATAACTTTCATTATCTTTTTATTTTCAAACTTTTTTTTTCTTTTAAATGACATACAGCTGAATTTCTTTAAAAAAATTTGTATAAAAATCCTTCAACTAGAAGGTATGGTCTATCTATCCAAATTGCTGTTGCACATGGTTGGTGTTACTTCTGCCATTTGATTTTGTGCTTCCTGTTTGTCCCACTTTTCAGGTTTCTTCATTTATTCTCTCTTACCTTCTTTGGATTGATTGTAAGTTTTTATTTCTTAACATAAATACTTAAAGTCTAAAATTAATATTTCCCCTCTCCCCCCAATTTGAGAACTTTAGAATGCTTTACCTATCATCACCTCCTCTTGAATTAAAGTATGCTTGTTGATTTTGCTTTTGTTCTAATTTTATTAAGTAGCATTGTTGATTTTCAGTTGGCATGTTTAAAAAACTTTATAAATTTGCTTTTTTCTTTTCTCACTGTTCTTTCCCACATTTCAGACTTTCCTTCTGGGATCATTTTCCTTTTTCCTGTAATATGTCTTTTAAATTTTCCTTTAGTGAGTGTCTGCTACTAGTAAAATCCATTTTCAATTCTCTGAAGAATGTCTTTATTTTGCCATAAAATAAAGGATGTTTTCACTGGATCTACCTCTCTAGGTGACAGTTATTTTCTCTTGGCACACTGAAGATATATTATTCCATTCTCTTAAGGCTTACATTGTTTCTGTTGCTAAGTCAGCTGTCAGTCACTTCTCATTTCTACATCCTTTACTTGGTTCCTTTTCAAGTATGCCTGGTCATTTTTGACAGTTTTCTTGTTTTTTCATCATACTTTTTATAGTCTGTATAGTTATCTATTCATGCATAACAAATTACAGTAAAATTTAGTGACTTAAAACAAGTCACTTATTGTGTCTCATGATTTCTGTTGGAAATTCAGGAAGGGCTTAGCTAGGCATTTCTCATATGGGAACTCATGCAGTTGTAGGCATATGTCAGCTTGGGTTGGTTAATTGACTTTTTTCCCTTTTTTTACATACAAAATATTTTATTGTGGTATAGTGTTATTTTATTTTTGGGTTATTTTTTTCAGCTTTATTGAGATAGACTTGACTTACAACATTATGTAAGTTTAAGGTGTACAACATGTTGATTTGAATTGATGCATTATACATAGTAATATCATGTCCCATTCTCACCATTTCTTCTTTGTGATGAGAACATTAGCAACTTTGAAGTATGTAATACAGTATTATTAACTATAATCACCCTACTGTGTATTGGATCCCCAGAACTAATTCATCTTATACTAGAAGTTGATGCCCTTTGACCAACATTTCTCCATCTCCTCACTCTGCCACTCTCAGCCCTTGGTAACCACCATTATACTTTGTATGAGCTTTTTCAGATTCCCCATATAAGTGATACCATACAGTATTTGTCTTTCTCTGTCTTATTTCATTTAGCATAATGTCCTCAAGGTCCATCCATGTTGTTGCAAATGACAGGATTTCCCTTTTTTATGGCTGAATAATTCTATATACCACATGTTCTTTATGCATTTATCCATTGGTGGACACTTAAGTTGTTTCCATGTCTTGGCTATTGTGAATAATGCTGCAGTGAATGATGCTACATGGGGGTGTAGATGTCTCTGTGAGACATTGTTTTCATTTCTTCCAAGTATACCCCAAGTGGGGTTGCTAGGTTATATGGTAGTTCTATTTTTAATTTTTTCCATGCCATTTTCCATAATAGCTACTCCAGTTTACATTCCCACCAACAGTGCACAAGGGTTCCCTTTTCTCTACATCCTTGCCAATACTGGTTACCTCTGTCCTTTTGATGACAGCCATTCTGATAGGGGTAAGGTGATATCTTACTGGGGTTTGATAGGTATTCCCCTGATGATTAGTGATGCCATACCTTTTCATGTACCTATTGGCTACTTGTATGTCTTCTTTGGGACAAAATGTCTTTTTAGTTCCTCTGCCCATTTTTTAATCAGATTGTTTTTTTGCTATTGAGTTGTATGAGTTCTTTATATATTTTGGATATTAATCCCTCATCAGATACATGATTTGCAAGTATCTTTCCCATTCCATCAGTTGCCTTTTCATTTTATTGTTTCTTTTGCTGTACAGAGCTTTTTAGTTTGATATAGTGCTACTCATTAATTTTTGCTTTTGTTGCTTGTGTTTTTGGTGTCCTATCCAAAAAAATTTTTGCCAAGGCCATTGTCAGGGAGCTTTCTTCTCTATATTTTCTTCTAGGAGTTTTATAGTTTCCATTTTTATATGTAAGTACTTCATCTATTTTAAGTTAATTTTTGTGAGTGGTGTAAGATAGGGGTCTGATTTCATTCTTCTGCATGTGGTTATCCAGTCTTGCCAGCACCATTTATTGAAGAGACTGGGTAATTGACTTTCAAGGTATATTCACATAGCTGGCCAGTTGGTACCTGCTGTAGGCTAGGGGCTTTATTTCCCTCCATTTGGGTCTGTCCACAGTGCCTCTAGAGTGTCCTCATCTGATGGAGCCTGGCCTCTCTCCAAGTGAGCAAACAATGTGAGACAGGTGGGCACTGAAATGAATCATTCAGTGGCCGGGGGATTAGACTCTACCTTTTTGTGGAAAGAGCATGAAAGGATTTGGGGATATGCTTTTAAACCACCACCTATTTCTTGTTACTTTTTAATAGATGGGTCTGTCTTATGTTCTTACATAATGATTTCAGTAATCAGTTTCTTGGGGTCGAATTCATTTTGACTTCTGCAGGGTTTGTTTTCTGATAGAGTTTGTGACTTTGTGTGTGTGTATGTGTGTGTTTGTGTGTGTGCGCACGCACGTGCATGCATGAGAGAGAGCAAGCACGAGTTGGAAATTTATCTATGAGAATTCTTTGATGCCAGGTTTTAAAATACATGCCTCCAGAGAGGATTTGTATTCACAGTGGTTTCAGACCAAAAAGACAGCTATGAATTCTGGCCCCCAAATACCTGAGGATAGGTCTGAAGTTAAGAACTCTCAGTAGAGACCTCTTTGTCACTGTCTTTCACCCAGATGTGGAGCCGGGACAGGCAAGTATCCCTACTCTCTTCCTCTGCAGGGCTGGCTTCACTCACCAAGGGCATGACTTCGGGGGGGTGGGGGTGGTGTCCTGGCTTTGGGTTTTGTTTCTCAGCCTGTTTTTGCATAGTCCTATAGTCCTAGTCAGTCTCTTTTTTCTGTGTTTCGCTCATTAATACCAGTGCTTAATGATGCTCACAACAGACAGGTTCCCCAGCTCAGGTACTCCCTACAGTTTGCTTACCTCTCTGGATTTGTGCTTTCTTTCTAATCAATTTTCTTTATTGACTCTAAGGATTGTCCTTATGTTTTGTTTTGTTTTTAAGATTTTATTTATTTAGTTATTTATTTATTTGACACAGAGAGGGAGAGCGCAAGCAGGGGCAGTGGCAGAGGGAGAGGGAGACGCGGGGCTCGATCCCAGGACCCCAGGGATCGTGACTTGAGCTGAAGGCAGATGCTTAACCGACTAAACCACCTAGGCACCCTATCCTTATGTTTTTGTATATCTTTTTTTTTTCCTTTTATACACACACACACACACACCCCTACATTATTATTTTTTTTTTTTATACAGCGTTCTTAGATGTTTTCTACCAAGATTTTGCTTTGTTTTTCAGGATATATTGTCCCCCCGTATCGGATACTGATGTCTCTGGGGGGGGGGCTTTTTAAAACTACTCATTCCCTGGCCCAACCCAAACTTAACAAATTAGAATCTCCTGATGGGGGCCAAGTTCATGTACTTTTTAAAAACCTCCCCAGGGGATCCTGATGCCCGCTGCTACTAAAAGATTATTATTATAATGAAGACATGGTCCAGAAGCAATGGAAGTACAGCAGGAGAGCTAAATTTGGCCCATGAAGTTGGGGAAGGCTTTGTAGAGGAGGAAATTGCTTTTTCCCCTTTTTAAACATTCCCTCTCATCCTCTGACTACTGCACTTAGCTTTACTGTGTGTAAGCATCCAACATCAGCATCGCCCCACGTGTCTGAGGGCCCCTGGGGAATGTCCAGAGGCAGCTATCTTCTCTCTATGGGTCTAACAAGATCATGTGAGTTGGCCCACCTTGTGGTATGGGGTTCCTAGCACTGACTAATGCCCATCCCCATGCCTGCCCATTGCATGGGCTCAGAGCCACCAGCATCCCAGCTTATAGAGCAAGAACCCACTTGCATTGTTCTCTGGTCCTCCTGAGGGTATAGAGTGGGCCGTCTGAGCTGATAGATGCAGCATAAAAGAGAATTTCGGCAAGGAGGGTTCTGGACAGGAGACAACCCTTAGAATATTGGGTCCATTTCTTATATGTCCCCACGCTGTACCAAATGCTGTAATGTCAGGAGAGTTTTGTTTGAATTTACTCTTCAGTAACCTGTAGAAGGCTTTCACCATGGACCACATCCCTAGATCCACATTGAATGGAGATGCTGAACAGTTCATGAGGCATGCAAATCTGGACTCAGGAAGGACCTAGGTTTGAATCCCAGCTGTACTGCTTACTAGTAGCATATCCACAGGCAAGGGATTTCAGTTTTTCTGAGCCTCAGTTTCCATTTCTGTTAAATGGAAGGTAATATCTGTCTTCTAAGGTTACTGGAAAACTTAAATGAAACAACATATTTTAAATGCCCTATACAGTGTCTCATGGACACTTCTGTTTGTTATTTTTACTATTGCTCTTATGTTTCTTAAAATCCGTAAGGGATAAATAAGACAAGGATTATTTTCATATTCTTTTCCTGTTTAGCAAATTGGATGCCCACTCACCTTAGCATACAAGTCAAGACCAGATTTCTGTGTCCATGCTGACCCCAGTCCACCCTCCCAGATTTAGTTCCTAGTAATAACAGTCAAACCACAACTCATGTATTGAACAACTCTAAGTATCGGGCACCAACGTAGATACTCTACATACATTATCTCTAGTCCCTGCAGTAACCTGCAAGTAGGTTTTATCAGCCCCTTTTTGACAAAGAGCAAACTAAAGCTCGGAGGGTGAAGGACTTTGCAAGGACACACAAGGGGCCAGTGGCTCAGCTTGGACTTGAAACCAGAACTGCAGTGTTTCAATACGTAGACAGCCTCCCCTTCACCGTGCACAGCTCTATGTGATTGCTACCCTCAGGGTCTTTCCTCGGCCTAGAATGACCTTTCACCTTTTAATCTGCCCACCCAAATCTTATTCATCCTTTAAGACCCAGTGCAAATGCCACCTCCCCTGTGGGCCTTCCTCTGGCTCTCTTGGTTGCAGAGAATTAGTCTATCGTCATATTTCCATGGGGGTTTACTTAGGTTCCATTTGGGGCACATTTGCTATTGTCTTGTGTCTCTCATGCACATAAGTGGCTCCTATTTTTATTTGTCATGTGTTCAAAGTCAGCAGTTCTATCGCATTTTTTTTCATTTCATAACATCCATGACATGTCCTAGATGTTCACTAAATGTTTATTGAATCAAAGAATAAAAATTCTGTCCAGAAGGGTTGTTACTAGGTTATGTTCTTCAATATGCTTGTTCTTAAATTTTCAGTGATGCCATACAAGTGACCGTTAGCTGAAGACAGAGTTGACACACTTTGCCCTCATGTCTAGCTTTGTTGGCAGCCACAAAACTTCCCAGATTGCAAGTTTGCAAGTGACAGCTTCTGTCTGCCCAAGTTATATAAGCCACAGAAGTTTATTTGACTGGATCAGATCTCCTGTTCCTTGTCTATGTCTTTCTCTCCGGCCCCCTTCAGCTTCCTCATTCTCACCTGACACATTATCCCAAATCTACAGAGAGTGAGTGGACAGCATGTTGAGTTCTATTCACTCAGAATGGCAGCCGCCCCCATATACAAGCTCTTGAGAAAGATGCACGATGAGGAGGCTTGCACCTACGTGACTGGGTCAGCAGCAGTCAAAAATTGCCTAAGTGGAATGGAATTGAATCTCTCGGGCTAAAAGGTTGTGTTTCTAACAGGTTCTTCCATTTCTCTGATGCCTTTCATTCAATGACACCTTAATACAGAGTTAATTGAAATGGAAAACATCAAGCCCAAAAGCAGAAAGCAAAAAGGACTTTGTACGATGTTTATGATTTCTCCACACTTTGATTAGGCATACATTTAGAAGTACAGGCAAATCAAAACCTTTATGTTTGAGAAGTATGAAGACAATATGTCCCAAATCTTCCTATCTTGAAGAAAGAATACCAGTACCCATGATGGGGAACGTCGATTATAATAAGGTAGGTCAGAGTCCTTAGGTCATATGCAAGACTTTTTGGTACAGGTGGATTGGGGGTTGTGCCTAGGTCTTAAGCAGCTATGAGGTAATTGACAGCCCCATGGGATCGTAGACTGCCAGAACTCAGAGGGACCTTTGGGATTATTTTGTGAAGTATTTGGGAAATACTTTACAAAAGTGGATGTCCAGGTCTCAGAACAATTGCGCCTGGGCTGGAACCCTCATGTTGCTTATTTCTAAGACTGTGCGTCTGTAGTAATTGCTCCGGTGTCACAAAGATGGCCAATAATAAGGGGAGAAAACCTACAGATGAAGTAAATACAGGTGTTTGAGAGTCAACCTTTTTCTCGAGTTAGGGTCCACTGATTATCCTTATGTGGTGTTTTTCTTATATAGTCTACACTCATAATGTTATTTCCAACTCCAGTTATGTAGAGGTAGTACCAAAGACATTCTTTAAGCACAGGAATACAGAATCCAACCTGATTTTTACTACTTTTCTGAGTGGTCTAATACCAAAGCCATTGTTTAGCGACTCACCGCTATCATGAGATCTTTCTCGAATTCAATTTAGTTTTCAGAGAGACAGCTCTCTTTTCACACTGCTAATTAATCAATTTACATAATATTTACTTAGAATACTTAATTGCAACAATAACAACGTGCGTATACAGGTTTTGGAACAACTGTAACTCATTCTTGGTTAGCACATGGCCCGATGGGCGGAAACAGGGAAGTGGAGACATCCCGAAGAACTCAGTGGACCTTGTTCTTCATGCCCTCTGCACTGGTCCATGTAACAAAGTCCTGGGGAAGACCAGGAGGATGGGCAGGAGGCCCTCAATGTATTGCAATCCATTCCCTCCCTTTACAGACGCAGAAAAGAAAGAAAGGTGACCTGGTCAAGTCTTATAAACATCGTAATGGCAAACCTTCTGTCAACCACATTATTGGTATCTGAGAGTTCTCTCTGGATTGCTTTTAGCAGTATGTACCTGGTCTAGTGTCTTCATCCATTTGGGCTGCTTTAACAGATTATCATACACTGCACAGCACATTTATTTCTCACAGTTTTGGAGACTGGGAAGTCCAAGATCAAGGTACCAACAGATTTGGTATCTGGTGAGGGACTGCTCCCTGGTTCATAGCTGGCCATTTCCTTTCTGTGTCTTTTTTTTTTTTTAAGATTTTATTTATTTATTTGAGAGAGAGAGAATGAGAGAGAGAGAGCACATGAGAGGGGGGAGGGTCAGAGGGAGAAGCAGACTCCCTGCAGAGCAGGGAGCCCGATGTGGGACTCCACTCCAGGATCATGACCTGAGCCAAAGGCCGTCGCTTAACCAACTGAGCCACCCGGGCGCCCTCCTTTCTGTGTCTTGACATGGCAGAAGGGGTGAGGAATCTCTCTGGGTTGTCTTCTGTAAGAACTCTAATCCCATTCATGAGGGCTCTACCCTCCGAAACTCATCACCTCTCAAAGGCCCCACCTTCAAATACCATCCCATTAGGTTGATTAGGTTTCAACATAAGAATTTGGGGCAGACACAGATATTCACCCAACAGCATATGGTAAACAAATCTAATCAGTGGGTTTATGGGGCAGTTTCTCCTTGGGCAACAGCATGTAAGTATGTAACTGTTGGAGTATAAAATAGCAATGTTTCATGACTGACACCTCTGCCTTTAGTGTAGTAATGATGGGGTATATAGCTCATGGACCTAGTATGTTAAATCTGGACAAGAGCTCTTTTCAGTGTGGCAAGGAGCAGGGGAGTGACCCTGCCATCCTGGGCTTCTCTCCTTGCCCTGCCTCATGATTGCTGGACCCTATGTAAGAGCTCTGATTCTTGGAGTCAGATGATCCTTTATGTCCCCCCACTTGCTTAACCCAGTGCATTGATTAAAGGTAGTTCAACAAAGAGAGCCTCTGATGTATTTTCAAAACACAGCAGGAAAAGGGTAAAATGAGTGGTTTTCCCATTTCTCAGGTTTGTGTAGAAAACTGAGAGAACCCAGACATGCAGTGGAGCTACAGGAAGTGAAATGATGATAGGAACTGAAGGTCAGTATGAGGTTCCTTCTGCCCGAGTTCAACCAGAACCGAGGCAAAAATTGGCATCCAGGGGAGAGAGACAGATGAAGAAACAGAATGAGGAAGGGCTGGCCACAGGCTACTGGTCAGTTGTGCTACAGATCAAGGTCAATGTGAAGGACCCGGCCCCTCGGTGAAATGGGTGAACTCTTGTCCTTGACTATACTTGACGCTGCACATTGGTTGTAGCTTTATGAACTCTAACCTCTGGTGCTGGGGTAATTTGGGGTGCTCTCTGGGAGACCCGACTGAACGTATATCGTTGTCCAAGTTAGCAAGTCAGCAACGACTGCATCTCAAAGTCTTGCCTCTAAGAGAATTCCAAACCTTCACATGGTGACGACGAAGTCAGCCTGTCCTTGCCCCACCGCTAGAAAGTGGAAAATGGGAAACGGTTTCCAAAAACTCACGTATAACCATGTGAGTGAGAAACTGTGTAAGGAGTTTAAACAAACAGAAACTGAACAGGCCCCGTGTGTGCACAGACATACTGTTTTATTTATTACTCATTTTTAACCTACTGTATCCTATAAAGAGCTTTAGGCAACTTATAAGAAAAGATACAATACATTGTGGACAAGGTTCATCGGCAGCCAAAGTAAAAACGTCTACTCAATCGGGGTGCCCGGGTGGCTCAGTCGGTTAAGTGTCCAACTCTTGATTTCGGCTCAGGTCATGATCGCGGGGTCCTGGGATTGAGCCCCGCGTTAGTCTCCACACTCGGTGGGGAGCCTGTTCTCTCTCCCTCTGCTCCTTCCCCAGCTTGTACTCTCTCTCTCTCAAATAAGTAAATAAATCATAAAAAAAATAATTAAAAATAAGTCTTTTCAGAGGACTCCTGCTCCAAAAGAATATATACTATTTATTTTCAGTGGACTCAAGTTAATCCTATTGTTTAGTTTGACAGGAATTTCTCACCGGGGACTTTCCAAGGGGAAGACTGGCCTGGTGGACACTGTCCTCAGTAACGTCCTTGCAGTAAATGCAATGGGAAGTTGTGTAAAGCTCTTCAGTGTCCTTCGGGGAGAGTTGGGAGGCCAGACACGGGCGTTCAGCACAGAGCCAGCCAGTGTGGCTCAGTTGTGCGGCATTCTGCGATCCCCGCTCTGGCCTTCAGCCCGTCACCCCTCCCTGTGACTCCGCTCTCCCGGGCCTTTGGGAGTACCTCAGTAGCAGCTCGTGCAGGCTTCATTTCCGAGAGCAAAAGAAAGGAGCATTTTGTAAGTTACAGGCCAAATGAATTGAAAGGGCCCTCATTTTGACTAAGGAAAGAGGATGGAAAAGCTGTAGCCATCCTCAAGGCGGTCCACCTACACTTCTGAACTTCTGGGCTTCGGGACTATGTCTTTTTTATGCAGTTGTCCTTCTCTCCCCGCGATGGGTCTTGTTTCCCTCCTTTGATGGCTCTGAAATGTTACTCGGACATGCACCATGCAGCCCGATGCCTTCTGACCTATTCATTCTCAAGCAGCCTTCAGCCCTAAATAAGGAACACATGTCATCCCAGGCAGATTTTTTTTGCCTGCCACTTGCTACTAAATCGGTGACCTTTTCCAGATTGAGCCTCAACAAAAGCTTTTTTATGCAGCCAGCTCACCCGAGACAGACACACCAGGGCTGCCACCATTCCTTTCCTGGAGGCCTCTGCACTATAGGCTTCCCCATTTGTCTGTCACTCTTTCTTCTTGCCCTGGCCTTCCTGTGAGCAGAGGGAAAGTTCCTTTCTCCTCAAATGTCACCTCTGCTATGCTTTTCTACCTCCCCCTCGCCCCCCATCTTGTCTGGTAGGCTCCGGTCCCTCCTCCCATCCCTCTCAATCCCCTCATCTACCTTACTGTCATGGAGTCTCAGCACCACTTGGCACTTTCCCATGGATCTATCTGTGGCCTGGCTCCTCCGCTGGAATGAATGTGCCAATGGGACAGGGCCTTAAGGTTTTTGGCTTGGTGGTGGTTGTTTACGACTCAGAGCCCAGAACAGTTCCTGGCACATAATCGGCACTTAATAAGTGAATGTTGGATGGATGAATGAGTAGATGGGTGGATGGGTTGGTGGGTGGGTGGATGGATGGGTGAGCGAATCTAGATTAGAATGCTGGCTCCTTGTTCAGAATTATTTGCTTGTCTACACATACATGCATCCCCTCTTTGGCTCTCTCCCACCACAGCCCATTCATTTCTGTGACTTTACCAAACAAAATTATTTTCTATCTTGAACTTGGAAGCCTCCATTTAGTCTCAATCAGAAAGGATATCAAAACTATTAAAGAGCAAGGTCTTGGGGCGCCTGGGTGACTCAGTCGTTAAGCATCTGCCTTTGGCTCAGGTCATGATCCCAGGGTCCTGGGATCGAGCCCCGCATTGGGCTCCCTGCTCAGCGGGAAGCCTGCTTCTCCCTCTCCCACTCCCCCTGCTTGTGTTCCCTCTCTTGCTGTGTCTCTCTCTGTCAAATAAATAGATAAAAAATCTTAAAAAAAAATTTAAAAAGCAAGGTCTTGTGCTTTGTTTTTGGTGATCTAATACCATGCCAAGAGAAGACCATTAGCTGACTATTATAGGTGTGTTGCCCTTGGCTTGCTAAGAGAGGACTCTCTCCGAGGGGGACGGCAACGAGGAGGCTTAGAGAGAATGACTCAGCTAACAGAACCCCAGTGGTTTATGTGTCATGTCTGCTCTTCAGCTTCTGCAGGTGTTGTGTGAGAAGAGGGTGTGGAAGGACCTGAAGGAAGCCAGGGTCCATCCCTGCATCCCAATCCAGCTGTTGATTTTAGCAGCCTTCCTTCCCGCATTGATCCTGAGCAGCTGAGAAGCACCATTTTGTTAAGAAGCAAGGGTTCTGGTCTCTACGCAGCTGTGTAGTCTTGGGAGTATCATTTCCTCTTGCTGTAACTCAGTTTCATCAGCTGTGCCCTGAAAAGGTTAGGCAAGATGATTACTAAGGTTGTTCCAAGTGTAGTATTTTTAACTGTACTAGGACCTCGTTTGATAAACTGTTCTAATGTCCTTTTGAAGTCTGCCGTTTGGCGTGCCTCTGTTATAACACGTTTCAGGCCACGTATTTGGTGCTTTGTCTCCTTGATGAACCCGTGGCCTTTCTGAGGGAGAGAACCCTGTCTTGTCTATGGGCTTGTCACCCAGAGTCAGACCCAGTGCCCAGTACTTGTACGTTCTGTGGATAGTGCGACTCAGCTCTTTTCCTGCACTTGGCTACCTGTTGATTGAGTTGTGAGTCTGCAGTGAAATGCCCCAAAGGACAGGTGGCTTGTGCAAAATTCATAAATCATCCATGCATAAGCTCTGAGAAACTCATCACTCTTGTGTGCCATCTCTTAACACTTCTCCAATATAGAAAGCTTCTTTTAATCTCCTCTCCTTCCCCTTTTATCTTCATCCCAGAAAAACACCATCTAGCCTTTGGGGTCATCCTTGGATCCCATCTCCATCATTAGCCTGGGGGAAACTGGGCTGGTTGCATTTATCTCTGAGCCTCAGGTTTCTTACCTGTAAATGGGAATAATAATACTGACCTAGCAGAGGCTTGGTCACAGGATGAAGTGGCCTCCAGCACAGTGCCTAACAGGACTAAACAATGTTCATTATTCTCTCCAGGGCTCAGTTCAAGACACCCCCAGAGCTTTCCCAGCCAACCCTCGGTGATTGTTCCTTAGACACTGTCAGATGTGGTACCTCTGTTGTTTATCTTGGAATATCTGTAGTCACTTTCACAAAAAGAGACCATAAAAGGCTAAAAGTCCAGGAGCATCGCAGCACCTGCCGAAGTGTGTACTCCCTTTTTTTTTAGCCTAGTGTCCTGAAAATAATAGATGCTTAATTCATGTTATGTGCAGGCAGAGGAGACCACACTTAGGAAGGACAGAGAGCCTGCACCTGGTTGCAGACCTTCTCTCTGCTTCCATTTCCTTATCATTCAGATGACAAGCTTGGTCCAAAATACTTCCCAGGCCCTGGCAGCTTTGATATCCTGGGCCATGATACTGCAATGGGGTCTTATGGGTGTTTGTTTGTTTGTTTGTTTTTAAGAGTACAAAAAGCCTCATCCTCAATGCAGGAGTTTCCTTAGACCCAGAAGGGCTTTTCTAAACATGAGATACACAGTTTTCTTGCATGAGCACTTGGCCTCAGGTCATTGACAGACAGGAATGTGGTTTGGGGCTCAGCTTTCCTGTAGCTGTGGGCTGCTGTGGCCAACAGATTTTTTCAGGGGGAAAGACTGGCCATGGATTTCCCTCCTGGAAGGATGTGCATCATAACCAGGCACTTGAATCTGAAGCTGGTGAAAGAAGTATGGAGACCTTGGTTTTTCACCAACGGAGCTAAGGAAGCCAGTTAGGAATCTCACCATAGATAGAGCATCTTGTGAATGAAAGGTGGTAGCAGCAGTGCTGAAGGGTGGTGAGTATGGGCTTTGGAGTCCAGGCTGCTTAACTGCAAATTTTAGAGTGAGAAAGAGCTGATACGTTGACAGTCTAGAATCCCTACCTTTAGCTTCCCCATTGGCTCTCCTTGATGTGGTACCACATGGTAGCTTTCTGCTATTGGACAGGGGAGACCCCTTCTCTGGCTTCTCTCTCCTTTGTTCAACAGCAACGCATCATGGGGCCCAGCATTCTGCCTTGGTCATCTTCTCCATCAGCCTCTCCTTTCCACGAGCTCATGCTCTTAAATACCATTTGTGTTCCAGTGATATCCAGATCTGCAGCTTGGATTCAGCCCAGGCTGAATTTAGGCAAAACAAGAGTGCTTGATTCCACCCAAATGGTGGTATATCCATTCTTTGGAACACCACCCAGCAATAAAAAGGAATGCAATATTAATGCATATAACCACTTGGGTAAATTTCAGAAACATTGTGCTAAATACAGGAAGTCAAACCTAGAAAACTCAGTGTTCTGTGATTGTATTTCTGTTTATGTGCAATCCTAGAAAAGGCTGAGCGATAGTGTGACAGAAAGATAGCAGCAGTTGCCTGGAGCTGGGGTTCAGGGAGGTAGATCGCCTGCAGAAGGGCCACAAGGAAACGTTAGGGTGGTGGAACCATTCTGTACCTTGTTGGTGATGGTTGCATGACCGCACGCAGTTACCAAAATCGATGAGTCTGTTGAATTCCACTGTACTCTGGTAAAGCTTGAGGGAGAAAGAACCACTCCATCATTTCTGGTCTAAGCAATTGGAGAGATGGAGAGAACGAGCTGCTCTTTCCTGATATGGGTAACACAGGTGGGAGAGCTGGTGGAGAAAAGAAGAATCAAGAGTTCGGTGTGGGACGTCCCAGGCCCGAGACGCCTGTAGATGTCCCAAGCAGAGAAGTGAGATGGGCGGTTGAATTTATGATTCTGGAAGTCAGTGTAGAAATCAGGTTGGGGACAACACGTGGGCGGTATTTAAAGCGGTAGGCTGAAGGGAGGTCACTAGGGACACAGGCCGGTGAGTGGGGAGCCGGAGAGCTCTGGGGATCGAGGGGAGGTCTCGGGGCTCTGGCATCAGTGTGGAAGACTCAGCGGGATCAACAGTGTAAAACTGTTATTGGCATATACCAAGTATTCCTTCCATAGTAGCTGTGTCATCATCAGCTTTTATGTTGGTGAAATTCACGTCACTTCAAACAAGTAAGCATTTTTAAATGTGCGATTCAGGGGTGTTTAGTTGTTTATAGGGTAAGACAGCTGTCACCTCTCTCTAGTTTTGAGACATTATCATCGCCCCAGAAGAACACCCCGTACCCAGCAAATCATCACTCCCCACCGTCCCTCCCGCTGTGCCCCGTTCACCACTGACCTACTTTCTGTCTTTATAAATTTGCCTACTCTAGATATATAAAAGGAATCATACAGCATGTGAGCTTTTGTGTCTGGCTTCTTTCACTAGGCATAACGTGTCCGAGGTTCAGCCAAGTTGTGACACGCATCAGTACTTCGTTCCTTTTTACGGCTGAGTATGTTATTTTATTATTCCGTGTCTCCCCACACTGATGCCGGAGCACGTGTGGGAGTTCCTGCCTGAGAACTTTTCTCCCCCATCCTCTTTACCTAGCTGTCCTTTCCTCCTCCTCCTCCCTGTGCTGATTTGTCTTGTTTTAGGTGGCGAGTCCCACCACCTCAGAGACTTAACCCACACCCAGCAGCCCCTCTTTTGCATCCCCCAAGACACTTAACATAATTTCGTAAAGTCACATTGACCACTCTTTCCCAGAGCCTGATTGGCTCCAGACACAGGCTGACTTGTCCCCACAGCACTATTCCCAGGGGGAGAGAGCACTTCAGTGCTCCCCAGGGTATGTGGCACCCTGGGAGATCCAGAGTCTGCCCGCTTTCCCACACACCCCATCCCCTTAGTAGATTGCAAGCACCTCACCTCCACCTCTTGGTATGGATGGCCCTCAGCCCAGGCAGGCCACCTGCACACAGATGCCGCAGAAGGTGTTTGCTGACCGTGCTGTGTGCCTACAGCCCTTACCTCTCTGCTCATCTCTAGGTGTGCGTGTCTCCACTGGGCTATTTCTAAAAGAAAGAGAGAGAGAGAGAGAGAAAGGGAGGGAGGGAGGTGGGGGAGGAAGGGAGGAAGGAAGGAAGGAAGGAAGGAAGGAGGGAAGGAAGGAAGGAAGGAGGGAAGGAAGGAAGGAAGGAAGGGAGGGAGGGAGGAAGGAAGGAAAGGAAGAAAGGAAAGAAAGAAAAATAAGACCCTTGATTTCTAATCCCTCCAAGCATCCGCTGATCCATCTCCCACACAGCAGCGAGAATGTCCTTTTCAGACCCAAACTCCGATCGCACTGGCCCTCCCTGACCGTAGCTGGGGCTGTATGGCACCTCCTTGCTGCACCACCCCCACAGGGCACTGTCCACATTGTCTTCTTTGCAGATGGTGCCCAGTGTCCTGTGGCCAGATGGTCCTGCCTGCCTCGGACCCTTCAGGTGTGCCCCTGCTTGTCCTTAGAAGAAAAGCCTCCTCACTCTGCACCTGGACTGTGGGGTCCCGCAGGTTTCCTCCCAGGTGCGGTCTCCTCCCCCACCTCCTCTGTGGGGTCCGTGTCTCAGCCATGCTGGCTGTTAGTCGCTTAAGAGGTAGTTTTTCCTCCTGACACCAACCAGTGCTCCAACTCCCGGAGGACACCAGGAGGGCATCCTACAATTCAGGTCTGGCACTATTACTTGCAGTTGGCGTCAGGCCCTGCAGGCTCACGGGCTCCGTCCCACAGGCCTGCCTGCCCCTCAGACACCAGGCATGAGTATCAGGCCCCCAGGTTGCCCACACTTCCATTCGACTTGGCTACCAAGTCAGGGCCTCCCTCAACCCCCCTCTTCACGGAGGTTTGCTATTTGCTAGATCACAGAACTCAGGAACCCACTTTACTTACTATTAGTGGTTGATTTTAAAGACTACCACTCAGGAACAGCCAAATGGAAGAGATGCCTAAGGCAGGGTTGGAGGGAGGGGTGTGGGGGTGCCATGCCCTTTCTGAGGGCACCACCCTCAAGCACCGCGATGTGTTCACCAACCCATAAGCTCTCTGAATCCCATCATTTAGGGTCTTTATGGAGGTTTCGTTAGGTAGGCATGATCGATTAAATCATTGGCCATTTGTGATGAACTCAGTCTCTGTCCCCTCTCCCCTCCCTGGAGGTTGGGCAATTGGGTGAAAGTCCCAAGCTTCTAATCATTAAGACTTTGTCTTTCTGGCAACCAGCCCTCCATGTAGCTCTCTAGGGGCCCACCAGGAGTCACCTCATTACAACAAAAGATGCTCCTATCACCCTTACCACTCAGGAAATTCCAAGGGTTTGAGGAGCTCTGTGCCAGGAACCAGAGACAGAGCCCAGGTATCTTTCCGTGACACCGTATCCTTCATCCTTTTCAAGCTTCCCGCTGCAGGATCTTAACATACACCATCCCCCCCGCCTTGGTACTCTTCCCATCTTCCTTCAGATCGCGATCGGATCCTTCTTTCCTCAGAGGACCTCCTTGTCTGACTTCCCCTCTTACAGACCCTGGCAGCACTCTGACCTCTGACCTCACCTCCCCTAGCCCTTCAGGGTCACAGTTCCACATTTGTTGGTGTGGTTATATAGTGACCTTGCCCTACGTCATGGGCTGAATTATGTCCCCCAAAACTCATATGTTGAAGTCCTAACCCCCCATTCCTCAGAATGTGATTGCCTTTGGAGAGAGGGTTTTTAGAGAGGTGATGAAGGTAACATGAGGTCATTAGGATGGGCGCTCATGTGATATGACTGGTGTCCTTATAAGAAGAAGAGATTAGAACACACAGACGGACCTCCCATGTGAAGACACAGGGAGAAGGCATTTATCTATAAGCCAAGGAGCAAAGACTCAGAACAAACAACCCCACCAACACCTCGATCTGGGACTTCCAAATGAATTCTGGCCTTTCGGCCACCCCCTCTGTGGTACTTGTTACAGAAGCCCTAGCAAACTCATATGTCCTAAGCTGCACTGAAGGCGGGGACCATCTCACAATTCACCCGCCGTTGCATCCCCATGCCCTGGGCTGGTGCTTAACTAGTAACTGCACAGTTAATACAATTGACGTTTGATGGGGTTGAATTGAACAATGATGGGATTAGGGGCACCAACCCCCCCACCCCACTCAGTTCAAAAATCTACATATAACTTTTGACTCCCCCCAAAACTTACCCACTTATTGCCTGGAAGCCTTACTGATAATATGAACAATTGATTAGCACATATTTTGTATGTTGCATGTATTACATCCTGTATCCTTACAAGCAAGCAAACTAGAGAAAAGGAAATGTTAAGAAAATCAGAAGAGAAAATACATTTACAGTATTGTACTATATTTACCAAAAAAAAAAAAAGAATACACATGTAAGTGGACTTGCACGTTCAAACCCATGTTGTTCAAGAGTCAGCTATAATTGGAAAAGCCAGAGCTTTTCTGGTGGCCTTAGAACCCTACAAACAAGTGCTTTTTCCTGCAGCCCCAGTAGGAAGAGCGAGATGATTTCTCGTAGGCACTATTAGAGTCAGAGGAGTGTCCGTGAACAAAGTATCTCAAAGCTGCCAACAAACCGTGTTTTTTCAAAAAAAAGATCCAAGAAGTCTGCAGATGGAGGTTGTAGCTGGACCCAGGCCGGCTCTGCCCCCCTGGCCGAGGCCTCAACTGAGAGGACACAGCAGCCAGGCATCCTGGGTGTCGGTGTGATAAGAGCCTTGGAAGAGAGCCCAACGGCTGGCCCTGTGTTCCTTTTTAGTTTTTCCTGTTTCTAAAGACCAAAGATCAGGGAAGGAAGAAGAGAGAAATCATTATTTGAGATCGAGCAGGAGTTTTTTAGACTGTAAGTTAAGTTAATGTGAGCCCACTTGGGACTGACTCGAGAGGGTGGGTGGGGACTTATTCTTGCATCTTGGCAGATGGAATCGTTATCTGGACCTTCTCCCCATTCTCTCCTGTCCTTTGGAGCCTTGCCCACAGTGGTGGTACTTGGGGAGGGAGATGCCTTGCAGATTGTTCCTAACGCTGAGTGTAGGTGTGGAGACAAAAGCTTTTGCAACAGAGAGACGTGAACACAGCCCAGGCTCTGTGATCCCAGCCGCGGGTCCTTGACAAGTGATGTAACTTCTTTAAACCTCAGTTTCCCTTCCAGACGATACACATAAGCACAGTGCCCACCTCATGGGGTTGTTGTAAGGTACTCAGAGACAGTGCATGGAGAGCGCATATCCCGGTGCCTGGGCAAAGTGCTCACGGAAAGGGGGCTGCCCAGGACAACAGGCTCCCACCACGGGGCAGCTGTGTGCACACACCTACAGAGCTAGTAGAGGAAGAATGCACGGGGACAGTACAGCAGGAGGGGGATGCTGAGAAAGCTCGTTGGGGCTTACAAGAAAGACTTCTCACAGTCGTGTTGGAAGGGAGCTTTGAGGCCATCCAATCTAATGCAGAAATCCCCCTCCCACAGCATGCCTGCTGGGTGACCCTCCCACTCCAAAGGTCCCCAAACCTGCCGTGCATGAGAATTAATGGGGGTATCTTTGCAGAGAAATCCCCAGGCCTCCCCCAGGAGAATCTGCTTCAGGAGGGTAGGGGTAGGGCCTGGCAGATGATAGCTATACCGTTTGAGAAGCTCTTTGTAGAGATCGTAAAATCCAGAAGGCTGGGACTGGGTCTGTTTTCTGCAGTGCTGTGTCTCCAGCAGTTGGCACAGTGCCCCCTGCAGAGTAGGGTCTCGGTGAATACCTGCTGGATGAGGGCGGAGTCACACAGCCTCTTCCAGAACCATGCCAGTGTTCAGAAGCTGCTCCCTAGAAAGGCAGCTCGTTTCCATCTTGGTGAACTCTAACGGAACTCTTACGGTCTTGCTTCTAAGAAGCAAAATCTATCTTCCTCCAGTCTTCACTCGTTCAGCCTAATTCTACCTTCTGGAATGACACAGATTCTAATTCCTCTTAGAAGGGATTATCCCTCAGCTATCGAGGTCAGCAAGGATGGGGTCTTTATCTCTAAATGAAATCGAGGTTGCCCGAACAATAGATCGAGCTTCATCAAGCACCCCCAAGGCAGCCAAATGGTTGACGAAAGGACCTTTTTAACCAGAGCACATGAGTTCCAACTCAAGGCCATGCAGTATGAACCTGAGACACAGAAACCTGCTCGAGGGTCTCAGTGGAGCCCCATGAAATAGATAACCTTTACCATTTTCCAGAGGAGGAAACTGGGAAACTAAGAATTTACCCAGGATTACCATTCCAGTGCAGGAGAGCTAGAATTTAAACCAGGTGAGAATTATATTCACGTTCCAGGAAAGAAGAGGCGGCCAAGTTGGAGAAGCTTCTGCGTAGGGAACACAGCCAGCATGAAGTCAGCGGTAGAGCCCCAGCATTGGGTGGTGTGTCCCTAAAACCTCTCGCTCCCCTTCTCTGTCCTGCACCTGTAAGAGCAGGTGGTCCCAGAGTGTGTATTCAGACCTTCGCTGTGCCTATGAATTTCTGTGATCTGCGAGTGCATTTAGGCAGAGCTAAATGGAGGATGTAGGATCTGTGAAACATGCAGGTTCAGAAAGAGTCCTTTTCAGCCCATTCAGGTTGCTTAAATACCCTTTCGTGTGGCATCTTCTAAGGGATTGCTTTATTCCACACCCACTGGCTGGGGGCATCTGGGGCAGGTGCGCAGCAGTTTTTAAAAGACGTTTAGTAAACGGTAATGTGATCCTATATGTTTTCCTTATTATTAGTCATCCTGCACCCAGACATGCCCTGAATGGTACTATTAAAGGCTTTCTTATTTTAAAATAGCTTCTTAGAATAAATATGAGGTTGGGAAGTCGTTGTTGCTTTCTCTGCTGATACTCTGGACAGCCCCTGGTTATAACATTTTAATATTCCCCTGCCAGTATGAGCAGAGCTGGTTTGATATGCAGCAGTGATTGGCGGACTCTCTGTGTGCATCCAGGAGCTTTCTTGGGGGTGGGGATAAGGAGACCGCCCTGGGAGCATCTGTGATCAGTTAGAACTACCTGTCCCTGGTGTTAACCTGGAGAGGTTAACCTGTAAGCATCCCCTTCGGTCCCCTTCAGATAGTTTACTAGTTCCAGATGGCCGGGATGGTTGATGATAGATAGTACTTACTTTTCATCCATCCATCCACACTCTGCTGGGGCCTGGGAGCATTAAGCTTTTTAATCAAGGAAGCAAAATGATCAAGTTTGCACTTTGAAAATATTTCTGTGTAGGCAGAGTGGAATGGCAAGGCTCCCCTGAGGGAAAGGTGATCAAGTGTGATCTGCCAAGTAATCTAGGAAGGAGATGGATTGAGGTGGTGATAGAACAGGGGAGGGGATGGGTGAGAAATAGCGGATAACATCTTTGGAATTCAGTTATGGCAAAGATGTGAAGAGCAAGGATTTAAGAGTGGAAGCTCTGGAGAGTCGTCTGAGCTGCGATGGAGATTGGGGGATTGACTTCCTGTCGGTGGTATTTGAGGCCACTGGAGTAGGTCCTGTCATCCAGGGAGAAACTGTAGAAGACGACGGAAGGGGGGCTGAGGACGCGAGCTGGGGAGCACCAGCCTCAAAGGGGAGGTCTTCTAGTGTCACAGAAGCTGGTGGCTTCAGAAGGGCCCAGAAAAAAATAAATATTGGAAAAAGAAAAAAGAAAAAAAGGCCCGGTGGTGTTGGGGCGACGGCCAGCAGGACGGAGTGGGGGCGGTGGGGCCAGATTCACAGAGGCCAGTCTATGCAGCTAGTGTCAGCACTCGCTAGGACGTCTCAGACACCACGCACAGTGACCGTTGCTGCAGGGGGGAAGGGCAACGCCTTAGGTGAGCACCTATCAGGACCTAGGTGCCTGACCTATGTCTCGCGTGATCTGCACATCGTTCTTGGAGGCGGGAGGTAGATGCTATTCTTGCCATTTTACAGTAAAAAAAGAAAAATGAGGCTCAGAAAAAGTCAGACCTTGGCCAAGCCCTACGGAGCTAGGGCTAGAACTCTCTTCAGCCTGGGTTGCAATCCCTTTGCCTTTCTGATTTACCATGCTGCTTCCCTCCCAGCCTGCCCTGTCGGTGCCCCTCGTGCCCCATGGAAGCATCACCACCCCCTGCTCCTGGGGCCTCACCTCCTGGACTGAGCCCTGCCTGGAGCCCCGAAGCTGCGGAAGGAGGGAGCGAGGGGATGTTCCCAGCCTGGAGCCATCCGTCTGCTGGCTGGTGACAACGACACCAGGGCCCCAGCAGAATAGCAAGCTTGTTCGCTCTTGTCTGGCTGTTAGTGGTGATGTATGAATAAGCAAAGAAGACAGCTTCATTTTCATAAGTTAACTTGTGCCTGGAGTAAGGAAGATGGGGAACAGCACACTTAATCATAACCACAGGGCCGCACAGAAAACAATGACAAAGCCTTTTCTGTTAGTCCTGGTGTTTTATTATAATAACTCCTAAGAAGATGCGACGGTGCGGGGTGCTGAGGGAGGCCTCACACCAGCAGCCTGTGTCCTCCCCCGCTCCCCCCCCCCCCGCAAAGAGGAGTCCCCTGAGACTTGACCTCTTGATGGGATGGCAGGCCTCTTGGGCTCGCATTGTCCAGGCTAAAGCTTTAGACGTTGACCGCTGGGGACCAGATGCCGCCTGGCTGATGAGCTGGGATTGGCAGAGCTGGAAAGGATGACTGTCACCAGGGAGCGGCGGGGCCTCTGCCGATAAGGGTGATGTGGGGAAGCCTGGGAGTGTGGAGGGCTGTGTGGACCGGGCAGGTGGAGCCCGTCGTGCAGCCGGCGACCCCGGGGAGGCGCCCAGCCCGCATCCCCCACCATCCCCCACAGAATCGATGATCCCCTGCCCTCCGTTCCTCCCGCTTATCAGTGTTTCTGCTGCCGCGAGCACCACGCTGCTTCATAATTGTTTATCTGCCTCCTCTTCTAGCTGCCTCTAGGGTAACGACCGTGTTTAATTTGTCTTTGATTCCTTAGTCTGTTGTGTGGTCTCTGATGCAGCAAACCCTCAGCCGATACAAAACTAAAGCAATGTCTAGGCAGAATAAGGCCCGGGTCAGCTAAGGAAGGAGCAGGGGAGATGGCTGAAGCCACCAGGTGGGACAGAGGGACCCGGGAATCCTGGGTGTAAGAATAAGAGCAAACACCTACTGAACATTTTACTGGTTTTCCAGGCATTGTTAGTGGTAACATTTGGAGAAGCAAAAAACACAAAATCAACTTGTGCCTCAAGAGAAAATAAAATTCTAAGGTATATCCTATGAATTAACTTCCCTTTATAAGTGAAGGAAGTAACAGCACCGAGAGGTTAGGTAACTCGTTTGAGGTCACACAGCTCATGAGTGGAGGAGCCAGGATTTGAACCTGGGCAGTCTGGCTCTGGCATTCCTTTTCTTCACCACTTCTCTGTCCTCAAGAAGCATAATGCTGGAGGCTGCACTGAATTGTGCTGGTCTATGGGCAAGATTTAGATGCCGTAAGAGCTTATTTTGTGCTAAGGACCCCACAAGCGAGGCTCACCCCCAACTAAAGCAGGGACAGAGCTTCCAGACCTGGATCAATAATTCTCCAAGTTCAACATGCTTTCCAATTATCTGGTTCTTTTGTGATGCAGATGACTAGACCCAATGGCTGGAATTCTGTTTGGCGCGCCAGGGGCTAGAAGGTATCGAGTGCTATATAAGTGATAGCTGTTTTTAACTAGCATCATCCAGACTCACCTGGAAGCTTCGGAAAGAGCATTTTGCTCTCCCCTCGTTCACCAAGATCGACACCTCCTCCCACTCAGCTCTGTCTGGCAAGTCTGGCATCTTCCTCACCCTTGTGGGAAACTGCAGAGGTGGGGTGACAGTGCCCAGACACGCCGGTAGGCCCACTGCTCTGCTGAAGGCTTGAACTCAAGGTCTCGGTCTCCAGAGGAGGAGTGAGATGCACAGTGAACCTCAAGTCATGTTCTCCAAATTCCCCTGCTCTCAATTTGCACCTGGGCTGCATTGCTCACGATGGTTGCAAACAACTCTTCTACACACGCCAGCCCTCTTTAAAGTTTAAAAAAGAAAAAAAAAATCCTTCATTAGCAACAGGATAGCGGTAATTTTAATATCCATTGGTTGAGAAAATGCAAAATAATAAACAGCTCCTAAGCCTTTGTTTTGTTTTTTTTAGACAGATCCATTAGCTGCTCTGTTGATGATTAAAATGGTAGCTGGGTTTTGCAAGTGGGCTTGTGAAGACCCTGACCCATTGGGTGCGTCAGGGGCTGGAATGTATCGAGTGCAATGTGAGAGCTGTTTTTAACTAGCATCATCCAGGCTCTCCTGGAAGCTTTGGAAAGAGAGCAAGCCCACCCATGAGTGTTTCTTTGGGCACCATCTAGCACAACAGTTAGGTCCTTCTAGAACTTTATTGAACAGTGGTCAGGGTTTTGGCATGATGAATATCTACACTAAGTCCTTTAACTTGCAACAATAAGGTGACATTTTGCTCTCACCTTTTTTTTACCCCAAAATTGGTTCAGTATCTGGGAATGTGGGGTTCATATGCTCTATTAATTCTCTCATGCCCTCAACACTTCTAAATAAGAATTCTGGGAGAATGTGTGGGTCTTGGTGAATGAGGGGAAGGCAGAATGCTCTGCAGGTTTGAAAATGTGGGGATACTAATACACTAACATTACGGGGCTCCCAGTCAGGAGAGTTTTACTTAGCAGACATTTATCAGCGCCCGTTAGCGTGTTGGACACTACTCAGTCCTTGCCCTTGGACTGATGGAGGAGTGGATATTTACACATGAGGTGTGGATGTGTACCATCTGTCCCTGACAGGGCATAAGTCAAAAAGTGCTGGAAATGCTAGGTAGAGCTGTCTCCCATCTCATGGGTGAGCCAAGGGAAGGGTTCACGCTCAGGGGTGTTCATAGCTGGCTTCAGGCTGGAGATGCGTTGGAAGGGATTCCAGGCAGGGGTTGGCCGAGGGTAAGAGAATTTCCCATCAAGCAAGAGCCGTATGAGCAGGAGCCAGACGGGAGAACGCAAGCAACAAAACTGTACATTTTCATGTGGCAGGAATGAAGTGTGGCTATGTAGAGAAAGCTTCTGAGGAAGTAGATCGGGGCCAAACACAACGCATGGAATGACAGAGCACAGAATTTAGACTTAAAGGTACCTAAAGATGACCTTACCTGAAACTCAGGTGGCCACTCTAAATTCAGTGAAAGAGCATTCCCCTTTTGTCATTTCTGAGCACGTGACGCCCTTCATTATACCGAACCTGGGGTCATTGGTAACTGTGAACCAGCTCCCCCAAGGACTCTGCAGCCCCTCGGCCCCACCCCACCCCCCCAGCCTCCATGCGAGGTCATCACGTGAGCTCTCGAATGAGGTCCCAGCATCCAGACGCAGCACACAGCTTTCTCAGCGGAGGACAACCTGCCTTTCAGATCTCAGCTTTCAGTTTTATATGAGCATCCCAAGCTTGTTGCGGGTGGAATTGATCAGCTCTTGCCCTTCCTGAATTGGTGATGGGTTTTTCTGAAGGATTCTACCAAGTTTTGGATGTGATCATATATAATGACAAAGTGGGTGGTAGTATTTTTCCCATGCCTCTAATTTATGTATTTGTGCTGGGGTGATGATTTAGATAGGAGCTCGATAAAATGATCAAATAAATTACACCGAACCAACACATCATCATTTCAGGGGGCTGTCATCACACCAGGGAGGTTCTATATCACGCAGCGTGGTGTACCGGGAGAACCGCTGTGTTTTTCTTAACATGTTGCTGGGCTTTCATTTGGTCAGAAAGGTCTGTATTTCTTAGATTGGCCGATAAAATAAAGATTTTAGCCCCAGAAGGCATCGGTTAGCTGTGGAAGACAGTGATTATGAGTCGTGGGACCCTTAGCAAGTTAAACTGTCCACGCCTCGGTTTCTTTGCCTATAACGTGGGTTTTTAATTCCTGCCTCCAACACTTGTTGTAAAGGTAAGCAAGACTGCACCGAGACAGTGGAAGGAATCTGGGCATCAGACAAATGCTGAATTATGTGTCGGCTCCACCATAGTTGTGCATATCACGGTCCTGGTGAACCTCAGTTTCCTGGTCTATAAAATAGTTGATAGTAGGTCCAAGGGAATATCTGCTGCAAGTGGCGTGATAGGGTTGTCTCGTAGAGGGTAGAGGGATCTGATGCCCTGCTTGCTCCCCGTAGAAGGCCTGGAGTCCCAGGAATGGGATGCTCTAAGAACTGGAGAGGAGTGACCGACTCATCTAAGATGCTGAGTTACTAAGAGGCCTGGCTCACCTCTGCTGTTGGCCCTGGTGCACCAGACACGGGGCCAACATCAGAGCCGAGCGCTGGGCCGGAGAAGCAGTTGCTCCTCTAGAAAACACTCCCACGTTGACGGGACACCGTGGCTTGTCGACTCAAGATAAAGTGGATGTGAGAGGAAAAACACTGGGGGGTCTGCAGCCAAAGGGGGCTCTTGTCTGTGCACTTCCATCTCCCACACCAAGGGCACGTCTTCCCTCTGATGGCAGCAGATGATCTCAGCGGATGCCCAGAAAGCCAGCGAACTAGCATACCGTGGGGAATATTGCAGCTGGAACCCTTGAGGTGGCCAGTAAGCACAGAGGTGGTGCATGAGTTAAGGGATGGTTGGACCGATGGTTGGCTGGTTGATTTGGGATTCTGGCTTGATCACAGAGTAACTGGGTGACCTTGGACAAGTTAATTAGCTACTGTGGGCAGCCTCCAAATGGTGGGGCTGGCGAAGTGAGAGGTAAATACGTTAATACAAGTGAAGCACGTCGATCAGGGCCTGGCGCTTACTAATGAAAGCCACTGTTGTGATGATCCACCATGACTGTACCTCCTGTTCGGTTCCCACTGTTGCACGTGGCCTGGCTTCTTCTAAGACCTTTGCTTTCTCTGTACTTTACAGGTCAGCAGGTCCTGGGCTTAGTCGAGAACCAGAGTGACTGGTACCTGGGAAACCTGTGGAAAAATCACCGCCCTTGGCCTGCCCTCGGAAGGGGCTACAACACAGGTAAATCGTGAGGGTGGCGCGTGGCGGGTGTTTCGGAAGGTGATGTGAGGGCTCAGAGCTCCTTCTCTGAGGGAGGAGGCAGGCAAAGCACAGGAGGAGGCCACCTGGCTGCCTGAATTCTGTAGTGGATGGTACCTACGCAGTTGACCTTCCGGTTCTTTCTTAGAGCCACAACTGCAGGCGCAGTACCTATCAGACCTTGGCTGTCTCTGGTGGTATCACCAAAAAGCCCCTCTTCTGACTAACCTCCAGACCTAGATCCCATTGGGCTTTTTTAGGACCATGACCTGTAGGTTCCTTGGCTCTACTGATACAGAGATCATTCTGTAGTGACAAAGAACCCCAGCGTTCCAGCTTCTCAGCACGACAGAAGTTTATTTTCCTCATATTCCATGTCCGTGTGAGGCCTGCTGGATCTGTGCTCACCATAGGCATTCAGGATTCGTCTGGATTCATACTTCTTGTACAGGGAGTAAAGTAGCAGATATCCTATTGATTCTGAAAGTTTCTGGTCAGAAGTGACATAATTTCTGCTAATTATCTCAGTGGCGAAAGCATGTCTGTTAATGGTATCATTCATTCATTCATTCATTCTGTACTCAACAACTGTGTCTGGAGTAGCCAGGGTGTCCTAGACCCTGTGCCAGGTGGGCCACATACGGCCCGTGAACTCACAGAGTGTATCGATAAGGAACTAGAGCGGCCTCCCTCTCCTTAAGCTCAGGCCTGCCAATGTCTGTTTGTCGCTGTGCTTCTGGATCCTTCTGCCCTTTCCCCTTCATCCTCTTCGCCATTGCTTTGGCACCCTGTTCTCAAAGGACGCAGACGTGTGACCTCTGTCGGGACTAGAACTTGGAACTCAGGGAGCAGTAGGTTTGGTCAGGCCCAGAAGGACTAGGACCTGGCGTCTGAGACCAGCTGCACTAGGGTGGGGTGGGTGTCTGGGGACGGTGCCACCCAGAGGGTCTTGGAGACTAAGGCCAGGCTGTAGGGGGAAGAGCCAAAAAGTCAACTCCGAGAGCTGAGGGTCAGACTCCAGAGAGGTCAGGTACAAATACAGGGGCCCCAGAGGCCAAAGGAAAACAGAAGACAGTCAAGCTTCCAGAGGTGAGAGTTCAGAGATGGGGTCATAGTGGGGTCAAAGCTGGAGGAGGACAAGGAAAGGAAGGTTCAGAGTCAATGTCCTGAGGAGCCATAGAGATGCCAGTCAGGGAGCGCTGTGAAGGCCACCCTTTGAGATGGGGGCATTCCTTAGCTGACGTTTGCCAGAACATCCAGGCATGCCTCACTCTGTGTAATTTTTTCCTGTGACACCTTCCAGGCATCACAGCCCGGAAGGGTTGCAGTGGAAGAATTTTAACCAGCAGCCTTTCCCACACCTCCTGGAGGCTACCCCCAGGGCCCCCAGCTGTACTGGGCACTAACCCCCGAGTTGCTGGATGGTGAGGAAGTCTGAGGAGCCCCCCAGAGGAGCCAGGCCGCTCTGAGCAGCGGCTCTCCGTTAGCTGGCTTAGAAGTGTTTTGATAATGGCTAAGGCAGTGTCTCAGCATCTCAGCCGAGTATGACTGGGTACTTTCTAGATGTTAATCTTATTTGATCCTCACACTAACCCACCAGGCAGGTGCTATTCTTATCTCTGCTTTGTACACCGGAAACTCACGCTGAGAGAGATTGAGGCTCTAGTCCGATCAGTAAGGAGGATGGCTTGTTAACGACTAACCTTCCTAGCTTGAACTAAAGTGGCTTCAGGATCAAGAAACTGTCATAGAATCCCAGGCTCTGTCTGAAGCATCCGGAGAGGGGCCTAAGATTTGGCCCCCTAAGAAAGCCTCCAGGATGTTTCTGGAGCAGAAGGGTCTCCTCTGAAAGGTGGCACTCTGTTTCCCCTCCCAGCAAACCTTCCCAGGGGCTTTCTCAGTGCCTTTGAGGCTGGACCTTTAGGGAACCCACTGTGGGGCCAATCAGATGTGTCTCCCCCCCCGCCGCCGCCCCCCGTACTTTCCTTTGGTCAGCGAATTATCATGCCATGTTGATCTTTTGTCAAAGATTCCCTGGATTCCCAACACATTCCCTCCAGGCTTTTGTAAAGTTGGCGACCCCCATGTTTGTTGGGTGGGAGAAGGGAAGTCTCAGGTAAACTGTGGTGTGTGTTGAGTCTCTGTCTTCCTCCCAGAATGATAAGACAACGTCACATAGAGATATACTGCAGTGTCTCGAGGACACAGTCCTCGAGGGTCATGGTTATCTGTGAAAACCAAAACGCACTGGTCATCAATCTGGGTTTGCAGGGAGAAGAAAAATGGGGTACATGGGGGATTTATTATGACAAAAATGACACGTCCCCTCCTGCCTCTCCCATTTGACTCAGCGTGAGGTCAGGCGACAGACAAGGATCCAGACCACCTCCAGCTTCTACTCGCGATGCCAAAGGCAGTGAGTTACTTCCCTGCTTGCTTGTACTTAAAGTGCAGAGCAGATGAGGAAAGCCCTGAAAGAAATGATGTGTCCATTTAAATAAGCCAGTGACACCAAGTGATCATTATAAAAGGATTTATGCGACATCAGAATGCATTGGCTTTCGTGATGGGGATTTGTTATTTTAAGACTCAGAATTGTAGCACACATCAGTGCATGAGTCATGCAGCTCTTAGATTCTCATGGAAATTGAGGACTCTGCGGGGAGGGAGCCCGCTTGCCCTAAATCCCTGCACGGAGCAGGCCTCCTGGGGTATCTCCAGCAAAGCCCCATGCTGAGCCTTCAGCTTGGTGTGGGCAAAAGGTGGCAGATCCACACCGGAATCACAGTTCGGCCACTAAATGTCCACGTAGATCTGGCCAAGATGGTTCACCTCCTTGAATGAACCTTAGTTCTCTCCCTTGTACAATAGGATAATAGTCCCTGGGATGGGGGCATGGCCAAGGTAACTAGGTCAACAAGCCAGCTTTTACTGGCACAAAACAAGGGCACGGTACATCTCAGTCTCTGTCCTCTTGGGTTTTTTCTGCCACCTATCCTCTCAGGGAATGGAATCCATTCTCTGCTTTAAAAATGGTGGTTCTTTGAGGTTTGCTAAGGTCTTCAAAGCCCTCAGGTCAGAAAAAACAAAAGTAACCTTTTTTGCTTTTCCTTAAATATAATGCAGCCACTTAGCACTTTTTCTCCTCTTTCTCCCCTATCTGGAAAAGGTTGCCTTTTCATATTATTTTAGAAAAAGTGCTGATTTTACTTCATATGTCAGCTTCCTGACTGTGTTTTACTTTAAAAATCCCCGGGGGGTGGGGAGGAAGCATAAGATGTTTAAGTTGAAAAATCTGCCTTCAAGAGGTAACTTTATCACTTTTTGGCTTTGTTCCTTTTGGACAGCTACTCCAGCTCTCTGAGCCTTGGGTTTCTCTCTGTGAATGGAGAATGATAAGCCCACCCCACCCCCACCCCCAGCCCTTTGTGAGGCTCCCCTCTGGTAGTGGAGCTCCAAGAGCCTGATAGACCAAAGTACATTAGGAAGGTAGTTGTAACATGTTTATTTCTCTTCCTGACCACAGCCTGGCTGAGCAACTGTTTTCAAGTAATTTAGATTCGGCCCCATTGATCAAGTTCAGCTGCATCCACCAGGCATCGGAGCAGACCCTTTCCTATGCATTATCTTCATTAATTCCTAGAACTGTCTTGCACGGTAGACATTCTCCTGGAAATAGCCAGCCAGCTTCCTCCGTCCTCTTCTTGGTTTTCCTTCCCAGTCTGCTAGCACAAAGCCCACAGGGCCTAAAAGATTAGAGAAGATCTGCTCACCATCTCCCACCCGCTCCCCTCCCTTCGTACGGGAGCTGTGCACAACTTGATTCCATCGTCACAGAACTGCTAGACCCCGGCAGCTGCAGATGACCAGGCGGCCCCCGGCTCAGGGCCCTCGCCATAAGCATTCAGATGGAATTAAAGGGCACGTCCCACAGGCTCGCACAGAGATGGGTTCATCCCCGACCGCTCTGTCCACCCATCATCTAGGTGCCGGAAGCTGTCATTCACCCGGCATTCAGCTGTTTGCAGGACCTTTTTTTTTTTTTTTAGTAAGATTATGACAGGTTCATTAAAACTCAGCCCACTTTCAGTCCCTACGCTGATGGTGAAAATCTTCAAAACAAACACCAGCAAAGAAGAGAAGGGGAAGGAAAGCTACAGGTAGCAGGTGACCAAAGATGATGGGGTAAGGGAAGGCAGGCCAGTAGAAAGGAGATGGCTGCCTTACAGAGAGGGGTGTTCGCGTACGATCCCAAAGGTTACTCAAGGACGAGATGCATCCTCCCCAAATTGAAGGACATTGCATTAACCAGAGGATGTGCTTTAAGAAACTATTTAAAAATAAAATGTATCCCATTCCTTTCAGTCTCCAAAGTAGGCCAGAGACCGACAGATGGAGACCTGGCTCTCCAGGGAGGGAAGAAGAATTTCTCTAGGAATCCTTATCCACAGAACAATAAAATGGGGACATTCAAGGACTGACTCACCTCTGAGGCTGGAGGAAAGTGGAGAAGGAGAAGCCGGATGCCATGGTGATTCCATGGCAAGGATTCAAAAGGAGCCTACATTTGACCACTTGCCAAAGAACTGCTAAACATATAGCTCTCATGGGCTGACCAGAAGTGTGTGGGATGCAGGCTGACCCTTTGCTCTGCCCCCGACATCCAGCTTTCTGCAGCCCTAGGCGAGTCCCTCCATTTCCCAGAACCCTCCTTGTCTCTTGGCTCAAGAACCAAGAACTGTTTATGCTCTGAAGGAATATCGTATTGGATGATTTCTGTCTGTAGTAATTGCATCCAGAGAAACTAGCTTTAGATGTAGTTCATTCATTCAGCCCCTGCTACTGAATGCCTACATTCTGGGTAGAAAAAGATTTTTTTAAAAATGAGTGCTACCAAGAACCTTTCTTTAGGAAGATTGCAGTTTAGTGGAGAAGAGTTTGCATATCCACAAATGAACTTAGTGTGACTTGAGCCCCTGGAATGATCGAGATTCGGAGTTGAATGCCAACCTTGCAATAAACCCAGACCAGCATTTTCTAGACTGATTCCAGAAGGCATTGCAGGAGATGCTGATACATCTTTAGAAACCGTGGACAGATAAGGTTGAGAAATCTGTGCACCGTATCCATCTCTTAGAGATTCAAGTTGCATATTGGTGTATTAGAGATCCTGGAACGTCCAAAAATAAAGGAAACTATTCAACCCAGCAGCACCTCCCACTCTCACTTGATCCTAGAGCTTGGAAATAAGTTTGAGGAAAAAAAAAACAAAAAACTCCTACACTAATTCTGGGGACAGGGATTACCACTTTTTGAGCTCTGTATCCCAAGCTCGTGTCACAGAAGAGCTGAAATAGAGTTTGTAGAATAAGCCCAGAGAAAGATGCTTGGCATTCGAGGAATGGTTGACTCAGTAGAAATGTCTACTCTGTTTTGTGCGGTATTTTTGTCATCCATCTCTCTACCGTAAGGATGGAGACATGTTCTTACTGCACCTTCTAAGTCAACATCCTGTGTGTCATTGCATGTCCAAAGCCAGTCACCAGCCCTCCAAAACCTTCTTCCTATATGAGGGAATTGTGTGGGAGATGGCTTCCAGACCTTCCACCATCCTGATTGGCCATTTCTGGGTAGCCCTGGCTTCTCTCTGTGAGGGCGACACTCTGACCTGAAAGATACGCTCTGGATGTTATCAGACCATCAGAGGTTCACGCCTCCAGCTGGATACTCAGTCCACTTTTCTGAGTCATTCAGAATGTCTGCCTAGAACGTCAGCTTTCAGGCCCTAACCCAGAGAAAGTGCATCTGCATCTCTGGAGATGAGGCCAGCTAACTGTTCCTTTAAACTTGCTCCCTTGGGGCACCTGGATGGCTCAGTCGGTGAAGTGTCTGCCTTCAGCTCAGGTCATGATCCCAGGCTCCTGAGATTGAGCCCCACATCGGGCTCCCTGCTCAGTGGGGAGTCTGCTTCTCCCTCTCCCTCTGCCGCTCCCCCTGCTTGTGCGCTCCTGCTTTTTCTTTCTGACAAATAAATAAATAAAATCTTTAAACGTGCTCCCTGCATGATTCTGATGCATGCTAAAATTTGAGAAGCGGCCTCCCAGTACAGACTTTTATTGCCATTTGCTCCTCAGGCTCAACTTGAACTTGAGTTCAGCTGAAAAGCACCCTGAATGACTGCTCAGCCAGAGGTTCCCCGTTCTGTTCTCCTGCCATAGATTTATTGACCCTAAAGCACAGGTTTTATATTTATCTCTGGTCGAGTTTTATCTGATTTAGACCAATCTCTGTCTCATTTTATTTGACTTCATTTGAGTCCTCAACTTCGGGTCATCCACAAAAATAATGAAAATGCCTTCTGTTCATTCTGCCAGTAGCCCTTGCCTCGTTTTTGCAACAAATGTTTTGAACGCCTTTTTTATAATCATGGAATAAAATTCAAGGGTTACCTATATTGCACTGTCCACAAATATCATTTCAAAAAAAAAAATCAATATAGTGCCCTGGCTATAATTTAAAGAAGAAATAAAAGGAAATTAATTTACTATAAAATAATACTGACTTCACGTGTAATGGCTGAGGCTTGGCCGCAGTGGACAGCGGATGGAGCGGTCCGGGCCTTCTGTGCCCGTGTTCAGGGTAGAACCGTCTTCAGTGCGATACTGCCGATGCGAAACAGGACCGAGATTCTACCAGTGCTGTGTGCTGTCAGCGACATGCCTTCCCAACGTAGTGAACGTCTCCCGGCAGATGATCAGAGAACAAGAAGTATCCTCTTGCCTCGATGTGTACTCCAGGCTCAGTGTCTACTAAAACCACGCAAAACCAGCACTTAGTTTTGTTTCTGTAAGTAGTGTTAGTTTCAGGCTCAGATAGTTAGAACATCTATATGCAACCATAATACAAATATCCAGGGGGACACATGGGACGCGGGAATATTATTCACTGGGGTAGCCTGTCCTGGGAAGAGGTCCTGCCCCTCCCTGACCCCCGCCAACCGCCCTGGAGAGCCATGAGTTCAAGGGGTTGCAGACGTTCAACAGACGGACCCCAGTGCAAAGCCGTGACCTGCTCAAGATCTCCCTCAAGGTCGGTGTCAATGACTAAGACCACGCTCCCTGCTCGGAGGGAGCTCAGCCGGCTGGAGGTCTGTGTAGCCATCCTGCCACCAGCTGCTTCTCTCCATTTACCCTTCTCCTGCGGTTCAGTGAAGTTACCCAGAGCTTGTCCCCTTCATATCCTGAACCTGAATCTCCTTTGGCCTTGCTTTTGCCTTCTAGGTTCCCACCAGAAATCCATGCCCTCTTCCACCCAATAACCCTGTAGATACCGAAGTGAAACGAAGTGAACGGTACATCCCAGACTCTCTTCTGTGGTCTTGCCCCCCTCAGTTCCCTGCACGTCGCTGATTCCCTGAGCCTCCGTTCATATGTGAGACGGGGATGGCTGTGTCTGCCTCACAGAGGACTGGGGGAGAAGGAAGATAGTACCATACATTTAATATAAGACGAGGTTTGGCATGTAGTCGGCACTCAGTCCGTAGGCTGCCTTTTGTCACTATTTAAAAGGTAGACTAAGGGACTGCAGGTGTCCAGCCTCCTCCCACATTGGTCACCCTGTGCTCCTGGAACTCCCGTTTCATTTTTCCTTTTAAAAGACAGTATTACATATGTTCTGGAAATTAGCAGTCGTGGGTTCGCATCCCATCTCCCTCTGGTTCTAGGTCCAGGATATCCGGGCAGCTAACAAACTTTATTGATCATCTCAGGACTTGAAGAATTCCCACCTCACAGGATTGCTTTGAGGACAAAATGAGATTATAAAATGCTTGGGACGATCTCTGGATCGATAAATGTCAAATATTAGTACTTTCCTTTGTTATTTGATGTTCCCAAAGAGGGAAGATGCTTATGGCCCTTGAGCATCTTTTGATAGTAACTCTGTGTTTTGTCCATTGAAGAGATCTGGGCCTGAGCCCTCCCTCCCCAGCACCAGCCATCTGTTAGTTCATTCACTGGACACATCGTCCTTGGGCTCCCAGCAGGTATGACCTGCCAGGCAGCTTTCTAGGCCCAGAGGATGCCACAGACCAAGATAAAAAGGAGCCCTGTTTGTGGGAGGTCGCTTATTATGGGAGAGGAGCAATCCCCATCTCGCATCCCGTGACGCCGCCACGCCGGGGTGCCCCCGAACTCACTCAGCTCCAGCCATTCTGCCTTCGCTGCTGTTCCTCGAACACACCTGTTTAAACCTGGGGGCCTCTCCAGCTCTGCCACCTCTCTCTGCCTTAAACTTCTCCGTAGTGGTAATTGCCATCTGACCTACGATAATTTCCCTCGTTTTCTTTTTAATTTTCTGTTTCTTTCCATGATGATTCAAGTTCCTCAAGGGTGGTAATTTCTATTAATTTGCCTGCTTTATCTCCTGTCCCTAGAATCATGCCTGGCATATATTAGACATTGCATAAGTATTGTTGTTGAATGAAGTTAATAACTTTGGGAGACGGCAAGTGTTTTGAAGACAGTAACCTAGGGCAGCGGTTATCAACAGGAGTTGGTGGGAAATTTGGCTCCCAAGGGTACATTGGCAGCGTTCAGAGACCTATCTGGTTGTCACAGCGAGGGAGATGCTCCTGGCACAAAGTGGGTAAAGGCCAGGGATGTAGCCAAACACCCCGCAGTGCACAGGAGGGTCCCCTACAATAGAGAACGTCCAGCTTAAAACATCAACACCTCTGAGTTTGAGAACCCCTGACATAATGTGATGTGCTGGGAAGCCTAGAAGGGAATTGGATTCTTCTAGAAAGAGCTGTTTGTTTGGGGAAGGGTTCTCCAAGACGACAACATTTGAGCTGCAGACTTGAAAGAAGGGAAGTTGGCAGCCATGCTGAGATCTAGAACAGCGTTCCAGAGAGAACAGCAAGCACAGCGAAGGCCCCGAGCAGGAGTGGAGCTGGGTGTTCATGTTGCTCTCACGTGGTCATGCCCCACACCCCCTGGGCAGAGACGTCGAGCAGACGTCATTCCTGACCCTGCATAGTCTGGCGCCACCCCTGAAATCTAGTAATGTTCAAATCAGAGTCTTCAAGTGTGCCCTTTCAGAGTGCCATCAGATTCTTCCCTCTGTGCCCTTGGAGCTCTGCCTCCTCTTTGCCTCCAAAGCTAACACGCTTTGGAGCCGTGCACCTGGTCCCGTTCTCCTGCCTGAGGTCTAGGGTTTGTAGAGATCACCACTAGCCTAGAGAGAATCGTGGCAAAGTGCGGCATCTCAGGAAGGGAGTTGGCCTGGGCTGCTCGTGGCTCCTCGTCCAGGCACATGGCCCCTACTTTTCCTTGCACACTCTCTTTCAGCCACACCGGCTTCCTTACTGTTGCCCAAATGCACTCTCACCCCCTGGGCCTGGGCCCCCAACCTGGACTGCTCTTCCCATTGCTGCCTTCAGTGCTCAGCTCCGATGTCCTCTCCCCTCGATGGGCTTACTTGGCCATCTTCTCCAAAGGATTTCTTTTTCTTCATTGCACTTTTCATCAATGTTAGAAAATAAATATTTTTGATTATTCAACTGCTGCCTGTTGTGGTAGACAGAAGGGCCCCCGAAAGATGCCCGTACCCTAATCTTTGGAGCCTATGATTCTGTGATGTTACTTGGCAAAAGAGACTTTGCGGCTATAATTACAGACCTTGAAATAGGGAGATTATCCTGGCTTATCCGATGGGCCCAAAATCTAATCGCAGGAGCCCTTAAAAGTAGAGCTCTTCCTCCACCTGTCAGCGGAAGAGATGTTACGGGAGGGGCGTCAGAGAGATGCTCTGCTTCGCATGAGGAGGAGTCTTTACTGTCATTGCTGGTCTGAAACGGAGAGGACAATGTGACAGGGAAAGCAGGTGGTCCCCAGGAGCTAACCTGTGTAAGGAAGAGGGGTGCTTAGTCCTACATACACAGGGAAGGCTCTCAAATATTTGTTAAACGAATAAATGAATTCCAGCTTCCATCACTCCTGCCTTTCCGGACGTGGAAGACAACTTGGAAAGTTGCTGGTGGGAAACAGTCCGTGTCCCCGGGTCTTAGAGCGTCTGCCCATTCCGTAGGCATGCACTCGGCAGGTGGCAGGTGCCTGGCATCGGGCCCTGCACCAGGAGCAGAAATTAAAATCAGGTGTGGTCTCTGCTTGTACCATTCCCCCTCCCCGACAGACTTAAAGTAGGAGCTTAAGGCGAATACAGGGTAGCTGGGTGCTGTGATGGAAGGGTGTGCCCACAGCCCCGAGAGCTTGGGGGAGGCCTGCTTGCGTGCATTGAGAAAAGTGTCAGCCAAGAGGACTGGAGGTGGGGACGGGGGGGTGGACCTTCCAGGCCAACAGAGCAGCAGGCCCCCCCAGCACAGGCCGAGAGATGTGGAAATTCTTGGCACGTAGTTTGGGCTATTAGTTTAGTCAAAGGTGTGACTTGTAGAGTATGTGCCCAGTACATGGGGAGAGGTGAAGAGCCCATGTTCTGGCTCCATTACAGTGACCATTCAGAGATCACTTAGGCAAATCCCTTCACCTTTCTTCTTTTTTCTTTTCTTTTCTTTTTTTTTTTTTTTGCTTGACTTTCTTCACTGGTAAGAGGGGAGTGTCAGTACAGACTCCTAGGATGGCTGGAACGATTAAGTGAATGGACAATGCCTGGTACACAGGAAGCACTCAGTAAGTGGTGGCTGAGACTCCTGGCACCTCAGTTGGAGCGTGGAGGGCGGCGGGGAGCTTAGGTAGAGCGGATGCCTGAATGCTACAGGGCCCGTCCAGCTTCACCCAGCAGCCTGGGAGGTTTTTTTTTAAAGATTTTATTTATTTATTTGAGAGAGAATGAGAGAGAGAGAGCATGAGGCGGGGAGGGTCAGAGGGAGAAGCAGACTCCCTGCCGAGCAGGGAGCCCGATGCGGGACTCGATCCTGGGACTCCAGGATCATGACCTGAGCCGAAGGCAGTCTCTTAACCAACTGAGCCACCCAGGCACCCCAGCCTGAGAGGTTTTTAAACAATACACGGCTTCCCTCGGGGCCCTAGGGAGAAAGCGAGCATCCTCACCCAGCACCCTCTCCCTTTTCATCATCCCCATCTGCATCTCGTCCCTGAGCTGAAGTCTCATCTCGGCGCTGGGGCTGCACCCTGTTCCAACGCTTTGCAGAAGTGCCCATGTGCAGGCCCAGGGCACTTAGCCCACCTAGTTGCCTTCAGCGGCTCTGGGTTCTCTGTATACCCTAGCAAGGCAGCCGGGAGAGAGACCCCCACTGACCGGACTTGGTGGGGGGCATGTCATTACCCTGAGCCACTAAAGCGTTCTCCTAGCTGCATCCTGAAAACATGGCAAGATTCCTCGTCCCCCGCCCTCCTGAGCACTGTTCTGGAAGAGTTCTTTGGCATGGCTTTCTTCATTCCCCCCAGGGCACAGCCTCACTGGAGAGAGTGTGAGTTTAATCTAAGGCTCCCGGAAGCTGACCTTAAATGCAAGAAGACTGCTCCCCCACCTCTCTCTTTCTGAGATCCCTCCCCCCCCCCCCCCCAGACTCTTTTCCTTATACGTGATTCTTTTTATTTCCTGGGTAGCTCTGACAAGAGGCTCGTGGTTTTCTTCCCTCCTTGCTAAGTAAATCGCAAAGAGAAACCAAAAGCAAAAATAAGACTTCTCCGCTGCCCTAGGTCTCACCTGCAGGGCTCGCCCGTCTGGGTGAGCTTGCATGGCCGGAGCATGGGCGCTAGCTGTTTCTGGTGCGTCTGTCCCGTCTGCCGTACATGCTGAACTTAAGGTCGTCCGGCCGCTTCTCCACGCCCCGGGGTCCTCTCCTGTGAACTGAGGGTCATGATGCTGTCCTGGTCCATTCAGGCTGCTGTCACAGAATACCAGAGCTGGGGTGGCTTATAAATAACACAGATTTATTCCTCACAGTTCTCTACACTGGGAGGTCCACAGTCAGGGGTGCCAGCAGATTTGGGGTCTGGTGCACACCCTGCTTTCTGGTTCATGGATGACCATCTTTCTGGCTGTGTCCCCCCATGGCAGAGAAGGCAAGGGAGCTCACTGGGGTCTCTCTTATAAATACTAATCCCATTCATGAGGGCCCTGCTGTCTTGACCTGATCACGTCCTGAAGGCCCCCCTTCCTCATACCATCACACTGGGGATGAGGCTTCACCATAGGAATTTGGGGGGCACACAGTCTATCATGAATGCCTTCCCTGGAATGTCACCATATGGCTGGGAAGGGTAAAGAGTGCAGATCTATAGAGCTGAACAGAGTTATCAGTGTTTTCTTAACATCGGAGCACGTATCACCAACCCTCTACTGCTTGGCTAATGACAAACCACCCCTTGCTCCTCCAGCCTGCTCCCATGTGTTTTTCTCAGCTTATTTTCAGCCATTCCTCACTGGACCTGCAGCTAGAAACCTTCTCCCGGAAGGCATCTGGCGTTCACCCTTCATCACCAGGGCTTCCTATGCCTTGATGTTTGAGAGGCTGTCAGGGATCCGAAAGTCCCAAGTCACGATACCTACTCAGAGTATTTCAGGGCAGAGGTGGAGATACTACTGTAAGGCGTGTGCATAGCCTGTGTGTGTGAAGAGTCCATGTTCTGGCACATCGCACGTACTTAACAAACTAGCCCTTTTTGCAGAACCTGGCGCACAGCAGTCTTCAGAAAGAGCGGTTCAGTTGCTTTAACATTTCATTACAGCCTCTGCCAGGTGCTAGAAGAGTGCTAGATCACTGCCAAAGAATAGGATCCCTCTGTTTTTTATTTTAAACTGCATGTAAAAAAAAAAAAAAATTAGACAACCATCCATATCCACATTTGTTGTAAAGGACAAATCGTATAGAAACGCCGTGATGTGACAGAGCCCTGGCTTGGGAGAGCCTGTTGTTAAATTTTCAGCAAATAACGAGATCGGGTTGTTAAGCACAACTACAGTTAATGGTAAGTTACTTTTTAAAAGGTAGTAAGTACTCAAAACTCATTACTTCCTAATCATTTTACTGTTATGTGCGTTGGGAAGGTTATTTGCATCTGCTGTGTTTATACGGTGAAGTCGCTGTATGGTGATGGGCCATGGCCTGTCTCTTCCCTGCTCCGTCAGTGGCACTTTGGTCGTCGCTCGAGATCTGCCACGGTGGGGGTATTTACACTGTGCAAACTGGCAAACGCTAAAAATCAGGGCTTTTCTTCCGGAGATGTAGTTGTTAAGCATTTACCAGCACCCCACTGAGATACGGTAATAGATGAAACCCCCTCTCCCCATCACATTCCCAGAGTTAAACACTGTTAGCAGTTTGCAGTGGATTTGTGACTTTCTTCTTTCTGCCTATTTAATTATTTCTCTTTATGCACGCACCTCCTTTTAAATTGTTAGGTGCTCTACCTACTTGAAAATAAGACGCCGTTGATCTCTCTGCATTGGTACATAAAGTTGTGTTTTCTTTTGAAGAACTGCATTTTTTTTCCATTTGATGAACGTGTCATAATTTATCTCATTTCCTAATTAATTGGTATTTTAGATGCTAGACTCTCCCCCCATTTACAAACAACACCACACGTAAACATCCTTTATATTTATCTGTTTGTTTATGCAAGTATGTATACACGATGGATTTTAAGAAATGGTACTCTATATCAAACATTTATAGATATCTTAAATGTTTACAGATGAGAAAATGCTAAATGTATTGGTTAGGTGAAATTGGAGCTAATTTTTATTTATTTATTTATTTATTTATTTATTTTTTTTTTAAAGATTTTATTTATTTATTTGACAGAGAGAGACACAGCGAGAGCAGGAACACAAGCAGGGGGAGTGGGAGAGGGAGAAGCAGGCTTCCTGCCGAGCAGGGAGCCTGATGTGGGACTCGATCCCAGGACCCTGGGATCATGACCTGAGCCGAAGGCAGACGCTTAACGACTGAGCCACCCAGGCGCCCTGGAGCTAATTTTTAAAAGTAAACTTTTAAAACATCGATGTATGTGTGCTTTATATTCTGTGCCGGGAGCACAGGCAGAAGAATCCGTATCTTGCAGAGTAGCTACTTAATAGGAACTTGCTTTGGGCTGAATGTGCCCTCTCCCCAAATTCACATGTTGAAGCCTTAACCTAATGTGATGGTATTTGGAGATGGGGCTTTTGAGAGATAATGAGGTTCAGATGAAGTCATGAGGGTGGGGCCCTCCTGCCAGGGTTAGTGCTCTAATAAGAGACACCAGAGGGCTCACGCTCCAGCGCCCTCTCCCCCATCCCGCTCCCCCTTCCATGGGAAGACCCAGTGAAAAAGTAGTCCTCTAGGAGCCAGGGAGAGAGCCCTCACCAGGAAGCAGTCTTGCAAGCAACCTGCCTGGATCTTCTAGCCTCCAGGACTGTGAGAAAATAAGTGTCCGTGGCTGAAGCCACCCAGGCTGTGCCGTTCTGTTATAGCCACCTGAGCCACCTAATCCAAAACCTAATTGTAGCTTTTTTTTTTAATTCAATCAGATGGTCTCCAACTAAGAGGTCCAGCTCGGACTTTGAAGCCATGAATCACAAACCAGTGACCCAGTGAAGCAGAGCCGTTTCCTTACTGTGGGTCACTCTGCTGGCTCTGGCATTTCTGCACAGGGACTAAGCGTATTGACCAGGCCTGTTGGTGGCCACAAGGGGTGGTCATTTTCTGAAAATGTTTCTGCCCTGCTCTGCTGGCCCACAGAACATCAGCTCCTCCTGTGTCCCTCACTCAGGTCTTAGCAAGAGCTAGCAGGAGCTATGACCCAGACACCTGTGTTGTTTAGTTTGTAGCGGAAGGGAAGGAAGGGAGGATATGATCCTAAATCTCCCTGCCATAAAGAAAATAATCTGACATTCACTCAGTGCACGGTTTCCTTGAATTCGTATTTATGGTGGGAGGCATCGGATTTCCTTGAGCCCTCTCAAGTGCACAGTACCCATTTCTTAAAGTCCACTCGGGCTTTCATGTGCACTAGCTCACATGATCCCCATTTTACAGAGGAGCCAATGGAGGTGCCGAGAGGCTAATTGACTGCAGAAGTTAGCAGAGCCAGTAAATGACAGAGCCCCATGCTTGAGCCTGCTTTCCAGTCTCTTCTTTGGCCGTCAGTGCTTGAGATTGATACAGCAGTTCCCGGGGGAGATGATCCAGCCCCCTTCCCTAATACACAGGGCAAGACAGCTGCAGACCATCATACACCCTCGTGCCATCCATGTATCGAGGGCCAGGGGTTATGTTAGTGTCGCCTGCTAATGTGCATTGACCATTTACTCTGTGCTGAGCCCTGTGCTAAGTGCATTTCATGCTTTATCTCATTTTATTCTCACTATATCCTTTGTAAGATTTGCACAGTTATTCAGAAATCTCACTTTAGAATAGGACTTCAGAGTCATGGCTGCACATTGGAATCCCCTGGGGAGATCTTAAACACCCTGATGTCCAGGGCTCACCTTAAACCAGTTAAAACCTTTGATGTCGGACCATCGGAGACTTACCTGTGTTAACTATGTGAGAGATGGATGTGCTAATTATCTTGATCTTAGTGATCATTCTACAGTATATGTGAGTATCAGATCATCATTGTATGCCTTAAATATATACAATTATGTGTCAGTTTCTCAATAAAGTTAAATAAGCATTTTTAAAAAGACCTAGAAACAATTACAAAAGATTATAATGCCTAAGTGCCCAGATGGAGAAAGTTCTTGGGCTACAGGGAAGAGGGGCCGCCGAGATGCACCTCCAGTAGTTTATTTGCAGCCCTGTCATTGCCGGGTTTATGACCCATTATCCTGTACCTTCCCCGGGACTGACAGATCCCAGCAAAGATGCCAGTGACATCAGAAAGAGAGAGAGACTAGGCTCCCAGTCTTCCCGTTTCCTTGAAAGCTGTTGCTGTCATCCACCTTTATGCTTAAACATCCCCCCGCCTGCTCCTGAGCCCTCAGTTGCCAGATGTCCGCTTAGACCATATTTGACATTTCCCCACAGCAGGTCAGATGTATTTGAATCAGAATGGCACAGAAGATCCTGAATTGGTTAGCAGGGCCCTCAGGGACTGCTACAAGTGAAGGCCATCTCAGCTCAGACAGTTATCCAAGAGAAGTCGCCTGTCTCTTAGAGGACTTCGCTCTTGCACTGAGGCAGGCCCTGCTTATGGGGCTCACGTATATCCAGCACTGCCCAGGCGCCCGGCATGGTGCAGACAAGCTCATCCTCAGCTGTGCTCCACGGAGGCAACCAAAGAAGAAGAAAACACGGCCCTTGTCTTCAGCAAGCCTAGGATTAAATTGGAGTGGCCAGGCAAATATACTGAGGAAACAGTTATTTCTTAATCTTACTCTGTCTACTTAGTATCTTCCTGATGTTTAACTGTGTACAGCAGGGAGTGATTCCTGCCCAATCTAGCTACCACCTGTTTTGGTTTGTCTCCACCTAGCAGTGGTTTTTTACATTTTTAAATAACTGAGGGAAAAGAAATGAAAAAAGACGAGTACATTTTGTGGCACATAAAAATTACATGAAATTCAAATTTCAGTGTCTCTGGAAGCATAGCTTAGGATGACTGCATGCCCTTAAAAGCCACACACGCTGGGGCGCCTGGGTGGCTCAGTCGTTAAGTGTCTGCCTTCAGCTCAGGTCATGATCCCAGGGTCCTGGGATCGAGTCCCACATCGGGCTCCCTGCTCAGCGGGAAGCCTGCTTCTCCCTCTCCCCCTGCTTGTGTTCCCTCTCTCGCTGTGTTTCTCTCTGTCAAATAAATAAATAAAATCTTAAAAAAAAAAAAAAATCCACATACACGCTGATCCCCATTCTCCCAAGAGGGAGTTCATGCGCCCGTGATCCTCCTTGGTTATCTCTGATTACTAAGCATCACCCCGGATAATCGCTCACAGGCACAGCTTTTACTACACGTCCCCTTCCCCCACTTAACAAAAGCAGAAATTCGCTTCCGGGGAGAAATTTCACCTGGCATTAAGTAGATCCTTAGGAGGATAATGCCCTCCTTCCTTCTTTCTGTTTTATTGAATGCTGGAAACGTTATCAAGGGAAGGACATTTATCACTCTCGCCTGAAAGCTCGGACCGGGGTAATTCTGCACCTCCTTTTTAAATGACCAACACCACAACAAGGCTGAATTAAGTTCTCTCTTCTTTCTCCCCAGCATCCAGTGCGTACCCCGCTAATCTAGTTTATAGGAAATCCTCTCTGGTGAAGGGATGGCCTGTGGGTTTGCCCACATCAGGCTGGTGGAGAACAGATAGGCTCATTTGTTAGCACGGGTTCACACCCCAAAGGGTTACCATGGCCTTGTGCCTGCTGGAGTCGCTTTGCAGTTGACATGGGCCTTTGTGTGCCCATGGGAATAATGTTAATAGTCCTGGCTCACATTTCTTGGGCACTTGTTATGAATGTAATACTTGGAATGGATTATTATCTTGTTTAACTATTACAGCAGCCCGGGAGGCAAGCACTCCTCGCTGTTTCCGTAGTAGATCAGCTTGCTCAGGGCCTTTGCACTTGTAGCTGCTTCTGCCTGATTGCTTCCCCCATATCGGCCTGGCATGCTCCCTGGCCCCCTGCAGGTCTTTGCTTAAATATCACCTTCTGAAGAGAAGCCTTTGCCGACCATCCATTTAAAATTTCAGCAGATTCTGGAACCCTCCCAAGCGCTCCTGATCTCCCATCCTGCTTTGTTGTTGTCATCAGACAGCACATGGTATGTTCAGCCTCGCTTCTTGTCTTTTCTCTCGGCATAGAGGCTCCGTGAGGACAGAGGCTTCCGTTTTCAGAATGGGTTCGGGTATAGAGACTCTCAACAGACAGCGGTTCAATGAAAAAATAATATCACCATAAACCATTTTACAGACTAGTAAAGAGAAGTTTACAGAAATAAGCGAACGTGCCCCAGCTAATATGGAAAACAGAATTAACCTGCATCTCAGACCCTCCCGTCTTTATAGGGCTACACTGCCAATGCCTGGCCAAACCCAGATCCTTCTCTAGACGTGTGGTTGTGCTAAGAAATAAGGAGATGGAACTGCCACTCGGGCGTTGAAACGCTCCCTCGAAGTCGGCTTCAGTGTGACAGGGGTTCACATTAACAGAGGGGCCATATGTGGCCCGTCCTCTGCTCTAGGCACTGTGCTGGTTGAAATGCAACTCTCCAGAGTTCAGCGCAACGCTAAGGCAGATCATTATACTTGTCTTGGGCAGACCTGCTGTGTGTCGCAGACTGTTGGAACCCAGGGTGCAGTCGGATACCCGGCTGCCCTCGGGAGCTCATGGTGTGTAGTACAAAGCATGTACAGTGATTTTTCTGTACCTGATGACTGTGGGTCTTAAAGTCACAGGCATAGACTGGGTTGTGGGGGGCTTTTCGGCAGCCAGTTTGCTTACGAGGCATGTCCAACTTCATCTCATTGACAACTGTCCTGGGAAACACATGGCTTTGGGAGCCAGACAAAACTAGGTTTGACTCCGGGTTCTTACTTATTCACTTCTTAGTTACTTCCAACTTTTCTGGGATGTTATAGGAGTGGAAGTAATGGGCATGCCTAGCATGGCTCCTGGAGCCTGGTAGGGGTCTGGTAGTGGGCTCAGGCACCCTTGTGAGTTATCAGTGTTATCATTTATTATCATTCAACTTCTGGGCAGTGAATCCATTGCTCACAGGTCAGTAGGAAGAACTTAGCTTGGGTCTACCCCAGGTAATAACAATAGCTCATTATTTAATGAAGACTACCCTGTGTGTTAGTCACTGTGCCAAGTGTTTTAGGACAATAGTCCTAAGAGTCATTATGAATACCCATTTTACAAAAGAGTACACTGAGCCACAGAGCAGTAATGAAGTCACTCTGCTTGCCCCAAGTCACATAGCTGAGCTAATAAGCATGGAGCTAACCTGTGGATTGATGCTGGGACCCTTACTGTTCATCCTTACACTGAAGTCCCCAGGTAATCCGAGTAGGAGGCTTGAGAGTTGTTGCTTCCGGTTGGAAAAGCAACAGAAAGTACCAAAGCTGGAGTCAAGAGCCTTACACTCAAGCCCTACTTCTGTCACTTACACAAGCTTCCTGATCTTAGGCCACTGAGCTCAGTTCTCTGAGCTTTGCTTTCCTCATCTATAAAATGAAGAGATTGCTCTAGATGTTGTCCAAGGGTCCTTCCCACTCCATGGGCCTCTGATTCTGGGAGATGGCTCTTTCATTCCGCACGCTGCAGGTCTACCAGAGTCAGCACGCCGTGCCCTTGGCGTTAGAGAGACCTCGGTTGAGATCACAACCTTGCCACTCACTAGCTGTATGACCTCTCTGAGCCTCAGTTTCCTTATTTGCAAGCTGAGCAGAATCATCCCCGTTGCATGGAGCAGTCCAGGGGATTAAATGATTCTAATATACATGTAATAGGGTCTCATCGGGTGATTTAAAGTGTTCCAGTGAAGGGACTGTTTCTGGGGTGAGTGGACAGCACTGAAGGCATCAGTAGGGATGCTGAGGCACCAGAGACTTGCAGAAGCAGCGAGCTGTTACCACTTCTGGACCAAGAGATGTGTGTTCGTTTCTCAGGGCTGCCATCACAAAGTACCACAGTTAGTTGGCTTAGCAGAAATATGTTTTCTTACAATTCTGGAGGCTAGAAGTCAATGATCAAGGTGTCCACAGGGTTGGTTTCTTCTGAGGCCTTTCTCCCTGGCCTGCAGTGACCGTCTTCTCTGTGTGTTTGGGCCGACTCTCTGTACCTCTCCAAATTTCCTCATCTTATAAGGACACCAGTCATCCTGGGTCAGGGCCCAGCCTGATGATCTTATTTTCACTTAACACCGCATTAAAGATCTTCTCTCCATATCCGTTCACATTCCAAGGCCCTGTGGGTTAGGACCTCACCATATGAATTGGGCGGGGGGGGACACATTTCAGGCCCTCACAGGGAGCAAAGGGAAGAGAGAATGCTACCCAAACGCAGTGAGAGTGGGTCAGCTCTCAGTGGCAGGAGGGGACACAGGCCCCGTCGGGAACACCGCCCAAACCGGGGAGTACCTGGGAAGCAGACACCCTCTCTTTCCTACCACCCTCCAGTCCAGCCTGTGGCTGATGCTTCCAGCCAGGAACCAGCCACCAGGGATGCCAGGTAATCCTGTCTGTAGAAAAGCGTTGCTCGGGGTGCAGAGAAGGGCAGAGAGTGGAGCCGGAGTGGACAGCTGGAGACCACGCCACTGGGCACGTAAGGAACACTCTGGAAGTGCTACTTCTTTCCACTTCCCAAGTGGAGAGAGGAGAGTGAAGAAAGGCGGCTGTGGGCCCTGCCTACCTCACTGGTTCTTGTGTAGTCTCCGCGTTTTCTTCGAGCATGCAAACAAGTGCATCATGAAGAGATGCACAGTGCACCCTTCCACGTGGACACACTTTGTTGAAGTTCAAATTGCAAAAAAGCGTCTTACCCTTCCTGTGGCCCATTAGCTCAGCATTCAGCCGGGCTGTAGCACACAGCATCCGGCCGGTCAGAGTTGCTCGGCCATCCACGTTGTCTCGCCCTTCTTGGTAAGCAAATGGGATAGCCTCTTGTGCAGTGGGGAGTCAGACTGGTAGGGAGAGGCACGTTCATTATTGGTAAAAAAATAAAATCTCCATGCCAACGAGCTGGTCAGCAGGTCTGACTTCTATTCAGAGAATAATTATTTTTCTGTACCTGCTGAAATGTCTTGGGGCTCCGAACCCCCCAGGCAGGCTCTGTGGTGCTGCCCTCGGGTCTTGTATCTACCTCTGGCTTTTCTAAGCATCGTAATATGCTGCATTTAGTTCACAGGTAATTTTAAGACCCATCTCTTGGACTCTCTCTATTCTTTCCCATAGGGAGCTCCAGAAAATACTTTCTCCTTGCTGGCGGAGCTAGGCTGGAGAGTCTTTAATAACCACCGTGAGGAAAGTGGCCTGGGCATGGTCAGAATGTCTCTGTTCAGTATTTGTCGTCTCCCGCTGTCTGGTGGCCTGGCCATGAAGGGCTGTCTCGACTCAGAGCTGGTCCGATAAGACATTCCATCTCCTGATGGGTTTTCTGCGTGGCAGGAAAGCTAAAACCACAGAGTAGCAAGCATGGTTTCTGCCTTGGGTTTTTCTTATCACTTGCTGTCTAAAATGGGCAAAATCACTTACCTTCTACAATTTAATGATTATCTGGAAAATGGCAGTAATAGGTTTGGCCTAAGACAACAGCTCAGGGCACTCGGGAGTCGAGTGGATTTGGGGTCTGGGCGCTGTGTCCGTTTCCTCGGGCTGCCGTAACGAAGTGCCACAGACTGCGTGGCTTCCAGTTTATTCTTTAATGGTTCTAACACTCAAAATCCAAACCAAGGTCTTGGCGGGGCCATGCTCCCTCCTGAGTTTCTCGAGGACCGTCCCTCCCTGCCTCTTCCAGATCTGTCAGCATCAGGCAGTCCTTGGCTGTGGCTCTGTCACTCCAGTATCTGCCCGGTCTTCACATGCTCTTCCCTCTGGAACTGTTACCGTGTCTTCTTATCAGGGCATCTTCTTATCATTGGACTATCTGGGCGCATCCCTATTTAGTGTGGCTCATCTTAACTTGATATATCTGCAGAGACCCTATTTCCCAACAAGGTCCTATTCACAGGTAAGGGGGTAGGACTCGGACATACCTTTTTCGGGAGACTCAATTTAACCCATAACAGTGCTTTTCCTCTGCTTGTTATTTGCAAAGCGCTCTCTGGTTAAGGAGACCTACATATAGCATCTCCTAGGGTCTGTGCCTTTGACCAGGAATTATCCCCTGTCATTTTGGCCCAGGAGTCTAGAAGGACCAAGGGAAACTAGGAGGGGTTTAAAGAGATTGGTTAGAGAGAAGTGGGGAGCAGGGGACAAAGAGAAAGCCCAGGGGAAAGGTGGGGGTCCTGGGGAGCCTCAAGTGTTGTTTAGTTTGTGCTAGTTAGTTCACTCTGAGCCAGCCACTTAGGCTTTCTGAGACTCAGTTTCCTCAGAAAGATGAGGATGGGGGTGGGGGCTTGGATTTGATAACCTTATGAGGTTTATTCTAGCTTAATATTCTTTGATTCCACAAAACTAGCAACGTGGAGAGGGAGCACTGCCCACCCAGGGAAGTCCAGCCAGCTTTGAGCAGTGGGTCTGTCAGAGCAGAACTGGACAAGCAATCAGCTTCAGTCAGCTTCAGGATCCACAGTCCTTTGCTTTGAAAGTGGGCAGAGAGGGGCGCCTGCGTGGTGCAGTTGGTTAAGCATCTGACTGTTGGTTTCGGCTCAGGTCATGATCTCAGGGTCGTGAGGTTGGGCTCCACACTCAGTGTGGAGTCAGCTTGAGATTCTCACTCCCTCTCCCTCTGCCCCTCCCGCTTGTGCTCTCTATCTAAAACAAATAATAAGAAACTCTTTAAATAAATAAATAAAAGTGGGCAGTAAAAAAAGACATAATTTTATGTGACAGGAAGGAGGAATTAGCTAATGCTGCTGTAGCGATTATATTGTGATATATAACTGTATCAAACCAACGCATTGTACCCCTCAGACTTACACAATGTTACATGTCAGGTCTATCTCCAAAACAAAGTGGGCAGGGAAGTAGATCAAGAACTTCTGCAGAGCAGCAAGGAAAAGACAAGCAATCCAACAACAACAACAAAAAATGAACACAAATTTGAACGGGAAGTTCCTGAAAGAGGGTACCCGCATGGGCAGTGAACATCTGAAAAGGTGTTGAGCTTCATTAGTCATTAAAAAATGCAAATTACAATCCATAATGTGATACCACTAAGTATCTACCACAAGGTTGAAAACACAAAGAGGCAGGCGCTTATCTGTGGAAGTTATTTGTGGGAATGTGGATCAGTTAGAACTCTCACGCAGTAGGAGTGGGGGTGTAAATAGGAGGAACCACTTTGCAGGATCTGCTTGGGCTGAACATATGTACTCCCCATGACCCAGAAATTCATACGTACGATGCCAAGAGACATGATCAAGGATGGTTAGAACTTTCACAACTGAAAAAACCCCAATGTCCATCGTCAATGTAATATACAATAAGGATGAGTTCATTCATATTATAGGTTATTAGATAGCATTAGGGGGGCAAACTCCTACATGCAGTAATGTGACTGCATTTCTCAGGCATTGTTTTGAGCCAAAAGGCCAGTCATCAAAAGGGTATATAAAATTCAGAAACTGATAAAACTACACCAGGATGTCAGAATTTGGGATAATGGCAAGATAACGGTTATGTGTGTGGTTGTAAGGGGCATGGTGGTCTGTCAGTGATGTTCTGTTTCCTGGCCTCGGCTCTAGTTACAGCAGTGAGTCGACTTGGTGAAAATTCATCAGGCTGTGCACTTAGGATCTCTGCCCTTTTCGGAATGTATAGTACACTTCAATTAAAAGCTTCCTATAAAATCACAAAAATAAAAATGCTCTGCGAATCTTGCTTAAGAGATGTTCACCAGCCACCAAACCCTTCACGTTCTTAGCCATATCACAGCCTCAGCCAAATACCTTCTGTCCAGGGACAGATATATTTTTGAGCCAAGCCTGCCTGCCCAGAACACACCTCCCTCTGTTTGAGAGCCCACAGCACCTCCCGAATCGGGCGTGCGGGGACCACTTGTGTTGTCCATCTCTATATGTCTGGCATGGAAGTTGCTTGATAAATACTAATTGAAGGGATGAGTGAGTGAGTGAAGGACCACCAACCTTTTACAAGGTCTGAGCGGCCCTTTGTCCCCCATCCGTGCTCACTTTCAAAAATCCCAGCAAATTCAGGGCTTCAGGTGGGAGGATTTCCGTTTCTTCTCTCTCTCTCTGCTCAAGAGCTTTCGGAAAGGAAAAGATTTAAAACACAAAAAGTAGAAGCTTTTAATTTATATGATCAAAAGTGAGTCCCAGGTAAAATCAGCAGGGGATTTTAAATTAAGTGGTTTTTAATAAACTCACCTTCTGTTGGGTCACACATGAGAAGAGAGCCCTAGCGCTTCAAAGTGGGAGAGAGGAAAGTGGCGATTTCGAGGGTCATTTTTATGAATGTTTCCGGGATGAAAGCCCACACGGTCCCCAGGGCCACTGGGATAGAAGTACGCGCAGTGCCCACTCCAGGCTTTGTTTCTCTGGTTCAAACCAGCAAAACCACAGGAAACGCTGAAGGACTAGGGAAACAGATTTGTATCTTCATGTGTTGGCCCTTATCGTGCAGGTAGAGAGCCAAGAAAATGCAGACAGGAGCTAGCGCAGACTCAGAGTTGAAGGAAAAGCAATATCCTACAGATTCCTGGGGGAAAGGGGAGAAGAGGTCCTGGTAAATAAATCTGGGAAATGTTGGATGCAGTAGCCCCCTTCGAGATTTCGCCGTGCACACTGATACAGCCAGCACTGTTTAAAGCCACCATGTCCTAAACTTAATTTACTGACTTAACCCTATTTCCCACACATGTGTGTAACACACTGTGGTTTAGTGTGCGTGTGGTCACTGCGAGTTCAGGAACAGAGGTTTAATCTGAAACCTGCTCTGATCTCATCTGAAGGAGGCACGTAGCTCCGTTTCTCCTCCTGAACTAAGGAAGCATGGGGTCTGCATTGACCAAGCGGATTCAAGCCATACTCTTTAGCTTGACCGAAGAATGGAAGCATGTAGTACGGAAAGAAACAGTGGTAGACTTCCTCGAAAACAGAAGGCTTGCATAATGCTAAGAAATGCCCACAGGAGGTGGTAGGATGTGCGGAGGACCTTGCTGAGCCGGCTCAGACAGACGCAGAGGGAAGAGGGTCTCCACACCCCACGGGAACGAGAGATGACATGTCAGCTCTGAAACACTGGGCTGATTGCCATCTCTCTTGGCTGCAGCCGCTCACCCGTGCCCTCGTGGACCCGATCAGGCCCCACCCTGTGCGGAAGCCCTCCCTTTCCTGGCCTCATGTATCACTTGGTTCTCCCCATAAGGTTTCACACAAGCAAACCGGTAATGTCCTGTGGTCTTCACACAGTCCTTCAAGCATGTACTTCCGTTTTTCCAAGAGCTACCTGACTTATTTGGGCTTGAGGCCACTGATGCAATGAGGTCTCACCGTATCTAGTCACGAGCATATACAAGGACACATGCACACACACAGTTTTCACCCATGCTAGACTATTTTATGTGACCACTTTTTAATTTTCATTTTTTGGGAGAAAAGGGGGAAATGGGTCATGACCTTTTAAGGTCTGCCAGGACCTGCGAGGAGGCAGCGTGGCATGGTTGAAAGGCCACAGATTGGAGAGTGAGACTGCTTTTGTCCCTCACTAGCTATGCATGAGCCTCGTCTCTTCATCTGTAAGATGGGGATTACCCCATCCACCTTGCAGGTTTGTCCTGAGACTTGGAGGGCCTTTAAAGCCCCTCTGTCTAGTAGTTGCTTGAGAAATGGTGTCTGTTACCAACACTGTCGCCGTCTTTCATCTCTTCTCTTTCTTGCGGTCCCGTTCTTAAGAGCCAGCATCTGGCTCATCTTCAAAAGCATTCTTTTCTCCCTCCTCTCTCCATAGACACCCACCTTTCTCTCCCTGCCATCTTGGCTCCCGAGGTATTGTTACATATTCAGTTTGGAAAACAAAAACAATGCCCTCTGATCCGCAGATGAAATGCCCTACCCGCTGGACCAGATGTTCACAGGAGAAGCCTTTGATTTTTTTTTTTTACATTTTTTTTATTATTATGTTATGTTAATCACCATACATTACATCATTCGTTTTTGATGTAGTGTTCCATGATTCATTGTTTGTGCACAGCACCCAGTGCTCCATGCAATACGTGCCCTCCTTAATACCCGCCACCCAGCTAACCCATCCACCCACCCCCCTCCCCTCTAGAACCCTCAGTTTCTTTTTCAGAGTCCATCGTCTCTCATGGTTCATCTCCCCCCCCCAAGTCCCCCCCTTCGTTCTTCCCCTCCTGCTATCTTCTTCTTTTTTTTTTTTTTTATGTTTGTTAGTAATTTATTTCCATTTTTTATTGAAGTATAGCACAACAGCTGGAGGGAAAGCCCTGCCGGCCCCATGCCTCCCAGCCAGCTCCATTGGGAGTCCCTGTCACATCGAAAGCATGCTGCCTGTGTGCAGAGTGCTGACCTCCAGGGCGAAGGGCTCACCCCAGGCTCCCAGACGCCCAGCAGCAAGGATGGAAATGGGTGGATCATGCAGCAGCGAATGCCAGGCAAAGGCCAAAGTCCAGCTTTTTTTGGCACCAGCAACCGCTGGCAGCAGGAGAGCTTAGTGTCAGAGTCTGACTCAGGGCAAGCATTGCAAAGCCAAATCTGTGTTGTTGGAGCTCGAAAGGGTCCAATTTCAGAAGGAGCCCATTTGCATCATTTTAACCCGTAGTCACTTAAAAAGCTTGCTCCCACATCGCATGCGTGCACATAATTTGTACTCATTCTAGTGGGAATTAACGCAAGTAGAGCGAGTGATAATTAGACACCTTAATGAGGAAATGTATAGTTTCTGTAACTGTTATTTATAAGTTTTTATGTACCACTTCCTATTTTCAAAGGCCTTTACCATCATTAATTAGGTATCCCCCCAGCACCATAGGAGGGAGGTCAGTAAACAGAGTTATGTTTCTCTCATAAATGTTGTTTTTCGGCTCTTGTACAATCTGTGAGCAAACTCCTAACCTTTGAAGAAACGGGCAGATTCTCTCATTTGTGCATATCTGTGTGATTATATTTAACAGTGTGTGCAGACTCCTTAGCTGCTTAGGAACATCCTTGTTGCACATAATTTTGCTTGTGCTAGATTTTCTTTCCTTTTTTATGTTTTTTCTTCTTGTGGGTCATATCAGTTAAGAAACCCCGAGGGACCTCCTAATCGTGCTGGTTGTGACACCATAAGCTGCCTATTTGAGAGAAGACTAAGAAGGAATATGGGCTTGCAGATACTTCAGAATTTTTAAGTGTCCGGGGCATTCCACACACAAGGGGATTTTAAAGATTTTTAGAAAGACGCGTGAATTCAGGCTGCCAGGTGAATTACTGGGTATGCATATATATTATCAATTATTATTTCTCAGTTCAGCCATATTGAGCACTGTGCATACCGTAGTTCTAGATACTTCTTAATATTGTGGGATTTTTACTTTGAGGTAGGAAAGAATAGATCATGGCATATACCAGATACTTTTAAAGATACACTTTTTTTTTAAAGTCCTCATAGTTGGGGTGCCTGGGTCGCTCAGTCAGTTGGGCGTCTGCCTTTGGCTCAGGTCATGGTTCCAGGGTCCTGGGATCAAGTCCTGCATTGGGCTCCCTGCTCAGCGGGGATCCTGCTTCTCCCTCTGCTGCTCCCCCTGCTAGTGCTCTCTTGCTCTCTCTCTGTCATATAAATAAATAAAATCTTTAAAAAAAAATAAAAATAAAGTCTACATAACCATGTTGGAGTTAATGTAGGATTGTCCCCAAATTACAGAGAAGGAACTGGGGCTCAGAATCCCGGTGACTTTTCTCAAGAGATATTGATGGTAAGAGATAATGTCAGGACTCAAACCCAGAGCTTCTGTTTTCAAGTCCACTTGGAAAAACTTGGGGTTTCTACATACAGCTTCCTCTTCCGTGATAGTTACAGAAACACCTGTGTTCCCAGAATCCATTCTGCAGCCTCAGCGCGAGGATATGGGGATATTTATTGTACGAATAACCTGTGGTTAATTACAGATTTATGAGCAAAGACAAATGTTTTCACCCATGATAGACAATTTTATGTGGCCACTTTTTAATTTTCATCTTTTGGGCGAAGAGGGGGAAATGGGTCATTACCTTTTAAGGTCTTCTGTTCAAACGTGGGTGGAATATATTTGCTGCCTGATAGGCATTCACAGCCCGGAAGGGACGCGCCTGTCTGGCCTGACCTTCACGTAGGTGACCCTCTGCATCCTTTAGCTTTCAGGTTGGACACCATTTATTTCAGGAAGCTTTTCCCTAATGCTTCCCTCCACACTCACATCACAGTCTGTTTCCCGGTACTGGCTGCCATGCTTCTTACCTCATCTCGTATCTGTCACAGTGTTTGCATTTTCTTGGTTACCCATCTCCCTTCCCCATTAGGCCTTGCTCCCTAAGAGCAGCTAAGTCACCAGCTATCCCAGTGAATAATAGGAGGTGCTCAAAACACACCTGTAAATGAATTATAGAAGAAATAACTTCTGAATGCAGGCCCCATGATTAGAGACCAGACAGGGGCCCCTTGGTTCATTTTGACACGTCAAGAGAAGCTCGCATCTGGCCAGGTGGTAGGTCCTGGGAGCCCTGATTCCCATGAGCTCATGCTGGCCTGCATTGGCCAAGTACACGTTTGGCATTCATGTTTACACATGAGGCAGTCCTTCAAAACTTCGAGACGGGGCGCCTGACTGGCTCAGTCAGTGGAGCATGCGAATCTTGGTCTTGGGGTTGTAAGTTCGAGCCCCACGTTGGGTGTATAGATCACTTAAAATCTTAAAAAAAAAAAAAAGAAAAAGGCACTGAGACATATATCCCATAGATTCTACTGACAGGGAGGATGATGCAGTCTTCATTAGTTCTAACATTATAGGATGAAGACCCTTTCCCAGATGGGGCTGTGAGAAGCAATAACCATGACATTGGACAGTCACCTTACTTCTTAGCACCTCACTTCCCACATCTGTCCAAAAGTGATAATAATGACCAGCCTCTCTCCTTTCTAAGGATATTGTGGAGTCAGAAGAGGATAAACATGGAAGCTCTTGAATACAGAAGCTGACGGTGGAGTTCATAAGCTTTGTTAACATGAATTTGTTTTGTTTTGTTTTGGATTCTGATTGAATCAGGGAATGGACAGTAGTACATTTAGTAAACATTCTGGGATTCTAAAACTGCATGTGGGCTTGTCAAGTTTGCAAAGAAAGAGGTAGTTAAGTGGCAAAGTGCCATCGTGCCAGTTTTGCTGGAAGGAATAGTCTGTTGGAAGGGAAAACGGTAAATCGTGGCAAGATGGGCTTGGTGTGCCCAGCTAAGGAATTACAGCTTGTTCTTTAGACTACCTAAGATACACGAGGCTTCTGAGCCTGATAGAGCAACATTTTAGGTTGGCTTTTCCGAAACAGATTCAGTTGTGGTCACTCCTTGCTCAAATCCTTCACCAGCTCCCAGGTGCCCTGAGCAGGACTTTCCATCCAGTGTGGCACACGTGGGGGACAGATGTGCCAAAATAGTGATCCCTTCAGCTGTGAATGGGGCCTGGGGCAGCCAGACCCCTGCATCAGCCCTTCCAGCCACAAGCAAGTTAGAAGGATATCATTTTCTGTGTAAGAAATGACGCGAAAGTGCTTGGAAAGCATCTCTTTTGCACAGGTACGAGCCCTTCCTGACACATTCCCTGCTCACTTGCTTGGGGTCACCTCCTGATATTTGCCCCAAAGCACTCTATTTAAGCCACCCCACCATCACACACTCCAGTTCCTGCACGCCCCGTCCTGCCGCTCTGCCTTTGTCTATGTCTCTACAGACGTCCCCGCCTTGTCTGCCTGGCCTGATCCTCGCCCTGGATCCTGGCTGACTGAGGCCTCCCTCCTGCATTCCCTTAATAAGCAGGGCACATCCTTAGTGTCCACTTGAATTATGATGGTTTGCGTGTCTTCCACAGATGGGCCGGCCAAGACTGAATGTTCTCCATCCAGTTAATATATGTTGAATTAATATTTTGAATGAAGCCCATGAAATTGGGAAAGGTAGAGACAAATAACACGCACAAGTCTATTTCAGTTGTTTGCACCACATAGATGCCCAATAAATAACTACTGAATGAGTCAGGAAAGGAAGAGGTGCAAAAGCCGATTTACATGTAGAATCCATAGGACCCATGATGGTCTGAATGTAAGAGAGGAGGAAGATGGAGAAGTTCGAGATGTTTCAGGGCAAGCAGCACCGTCAACACAGTAATCCTTGTACAGCTTTGGAGGCTAGACCACCCCAGCTAAGCTCTCAGACGTGTGCCCAACAAATCGGGATTAGGATGTGTATTGCAGCATTGCTTATAATAGGAGAAACATAGGAAGCAGCCAAAATGTCATTCATTCGGGAAATACATAAATAACGTGTGGTCTGTTTATACAATGAGTGAAGTGATGGCAAAGAATAGACTAGATATTGAAATTTTCACATGCTTTTAAGTCTTAAAAGACATAACATTGGGTGAAAGGGGAAATGAGAATGGAAGGTAGGCACTCTGAGACAAAGCCCCATAGATTGTTGATTAATACATGCATAGAGAATAAAACTATGAACGCATGCGTGGAAGTGAAACCCAGCCCCCTTGGGGTAGTGGTTACCCTTGGGAAAGGGAGAGCCCGAGTAAGATGAAGGAGCTTTTGATTTATCCATCATGTTGTATTACTCACAGCAAGTGTGGCAATACATTACTTGCATTTATGAAACTGGGGTGGTGGGTATTTGTCATTTTAGTTTCAAGACTTTTCTGTTGGTTTGAAAGGGTTCATGCTTTTAAAAATTAACATCAAACAACGGAAAAGGGTGGGGAACCAGGAGAATAACCCCACATTTCTGCATTTAGGCTTCTGTTCTAGACACCCGCCTCTATTTCAACAAGTCTGGCACACAGGGTGGGATCCCATTGGCCACAGAGGACTTGCCAAGTCTTAACACCATTTAAAAGCATCAATTCTCAGTTCAGTCCCCTGAGACTGATAGATCTAGCGACACCTCTAGAGACGTCAGAATGTGCATTAATATCTTCCATCACTGTTTATGGCTTCCACCCCTCCCCATTTTCTCTGTATATGAGAGCATCTCTCCAACCTAATTAAATTTAGTTTCTGCAGTAAGATTTAAGGACATTCTTTTACGTGTGTGACTGGAATCGATTTTTTGAATCTGTCACTGTTTTCTCTTGGTTTGCAACTTTGTAGATTTTTCTTTTCTTTCTCCCCAAAAGAAGCAAGTACTATGCTTATGGTGAATTTCACTATTTTTAAAACTGCTTCCATGAACACTTTCAGTGGTGTGCTAGAGCAATTTGCACTGACTCGGGGGTGGGGGGTTGGGGGGTGTCGATTGGGCACATTTCTTCCCAACTGGGTGTCCGGTGACATCACATTGGTAGCTTGAAATCAGCCATGTTGGGAGTATTTACACCATGGGAATCAGCAAGTGCTACCAATCCAGTCTCAGTTTTTTCCCCTGGAGAGCTTGTAGTCAAACCTTTGCTAGCCTACCACTAGGGGGCATAACCGCTTTCTGAGTTGCACAGGGCAAGTACCATTTTTCTCATTTTACACATACAGAAACCAAAAGTCACAAAAGGAAAAAGTCTTGGCCTGAGTCACAGGGCTCCAGTGCTGGGGCTCCGGTCTGTGTGGTGTAGATGAAGATGCACTGGCTTTGGAGCCAGGCAGATCTGAGTTCAAATCTGCTATAGCCTCTCTGATACTGAGAATTGTTCAAGTGTCTGACTTAGCCCCTCAGTTTCCCCACCTGTAAAATAAGGATGACGACATCTAGCCTGTAATGATCTTGTGAGCGTTAAGTGAAAAGACGTGTGCAAAACCTAGCACACCACAAAGGAGGTATGCAAAAGAGGTAATTTGACCTTTTGACTTACGATTGACTTATGAGTTCAGATCCGTGTATTTTACCCCATGCTTACCATTACCATGTATATTTTTTTATTTCAGCTTTACCAGACCAAACACCTTGGATGAGACGGTGACTTTATTTTTACTCCAAATATGTGCCACTGGAATCGGGTTTAAAAAAGTCTCAGAGTTGACATTTATGTGTGATTTGGGGAATCGGGTTCTTTCCAAAAATGTTAGCGACGTATGTACTAGGTATCAACTAAGATCATTCGTCAGCTTCCTGGAGTTTTCTCCACTTTCTCCACTAAGCATCCTGAGCAGGATTGATTTGGGGGCCCATGGGTGCTACAATTCCATCCCCCAAATTAACTGCAGTGGCCTGCAGGGAAATTCTCTTGGCTGCTCATGTTCCCTGCTCTGGGCATTCTCTGCATGCTCCAACTGACCTGGGGGTGGACATGCTTCTGAGTCATCCAGCAAAGCCAAAATCTGCTTTTCTTTTTAGACTTTCACTAGTTAATTTTTGCCTGAGTAATAAATTTTGGGTTTTTTTGTTTTTTTTTTTTACATTTTAAAAAAGTAACAGAAGGGTGTACAGTGACAGTTTCTCTCGCTACACAGCCCCCCATGGACCCAGGTCCCTCCCCATGAAAACTAACAAAACAAAACAAAAATGGAGCTCATCTTCAAGACCAGCGTCAGCACTGCCTTCACTGTAGTTTACATCCGTGTTGGCTGTGGGGACCAGAGAAGACCTTGGAAATCAGGGACACTGCAACAAGCTCCTATTTCTTGTCAATAAATGCAAAGCCAATTGGCCAGACTTACCTAGAATAAAATTGCAGGGGAGCTGCTTTTTATCTATAAAGATAAACGGCGCAGATTGTGCAAACACCTTCCATCAGCTAAACCTGGTTGGTTGTCATATTTCTGGGGGAAAAAAAAAAAAAACATAGGGAAGAACCTAATGCTTACAGGGAATGTAGTACATATCAGGTGCAATATTAGGCTCTTTTTAAAATGAGTGTGGTAAAATATGCATGGCGTAAATGTACCCTTTTAACCGTCTTTTTTTTTAAATTTTTTATTGTTATGTTAATCACCATACATTACATCATTAGTTTTTTGGGTTTTTTTTTATTTTTTTTTTTAATTTTTTTTATTGTTATGTTAATCCCCATACATTACATCATTAGTTTTCGATATAGTGTTCCATGATTCATTGTTTGTGCATAACACCCAGTGCTCCATGCAGAACGTGCCCTCCTCAATACCCATCACCAGGCTAACCCATCCTCCCAACCCCCTCCCCTCTAGAACCCTCAGTTTGTTTTTCAGAGTCCATCGTCTCTCATGGTTCGTCTCCCCCTCCGATTTCCCCCCCTTCATTCTTCCCCTCCTGCTATCTTCTTTTATTTTTTTCTTAACATATATTGCATTATTTGTTTCAGAGGTACAGATCTGTGATTCAACAGTCTTGCACAATTCACAGCACTCACCATAGCACATACCCTCCCCAGTGTCTATCTCCCAGCCACCCCATCCCTCCCACCCCACCCCTACTCCAGCAACCCTCAGTTTGATTCCTGAGATTAAGAATTCCTCATATCAGGGGAAGAATGAAGGGGGGGAAATCGGAGGGGGAGAAGAACCATGAGAGACGATGGACTCTGAAAAACAAACTGAGGGTTCTAGAGGGGAGGGGGGTGGGAGGATGGGTTAGCCTGGTGATGGGTATTGAGGAGGGCGCGTTCTGCATGGAGCACTGGGTGTTATGCACAAACAATGAATCATGGAACACTATATCGAAAACTAATGATGTAATGTATGGGGATTAACATAACAATAAAAAATTTAAAAAAAAAAGAATTCCTCATATCAGTGAGGTCATATGATACATGTCTTTCTCTGATTGACTTATTTCGCTCAGCATAACACCCTCCAGTTCCATCCACGTCGTTGCAAATGGCAAGATCTCATTCCTTTTGATGGCTGCATAATATTCCATTGTATATATACACCACATCTTTATCCATTCATCTGTCAATGGACATCTTGGCTCTTTCCACAGTTTGGCTATTGTGGACATTGCTGCTATAAACATCAGGGTGCACGTACCCCTTCGGATCCCTACATTTGTATCTTTGGGGTAACCTTTTAACCATCTTTAAGTGTACAGTTCAGAAGCATTAAGTACGTTCGCGTGGTTGCGCGACCATCCCCACCATCCTATCTCCAGAAAGTGCTAGGCTGTTTTGCCCATCTCGTGTAGTGTTTGCAACAGCCTTTGAGGCTGTTGTAACATTCTCCATACAATGAGGATGTCTCAGAGAGAATGTGTCCCTGGCAGAGCCTGGGATGGAACCCACGTGTATTTGTCTCCAAACCGTGGACAGGTGTGTGCCCGGCTCTGCGTCTCACTGTTGCTTTTCCTTCCTCCCTCCTCTGCCGTTACCCAGGAGTGATCCTGCTGCTTCTGGATAAACTACGGAAGATGAAATGGGAGCAGATGTGGAGGCTGACTGCAGAGAGGGAGCTGATGGGCATGCTTTCCACCTCCTTAGCTGACCAGGTGAGTAGCCAGGCTAGACGGTAGTTATTCCTGAGTACCCTTGCACTGGTTCTCAAAGAAGCCTGGAAGTATATGGGTCTGGATGATTTTTCCACTGCCTGTGTGACTGTGCCCTGGGATCGATCTGCCTTAGGCTTGCCTGTCTGAGACAACAGTGGAACTTGGTTGTGAATTCATCTGTGCGTTCAGCAGCCTTTCACTGCACACACCATGTGCCAGGGACAATGTTCAGAACTAGGATTGCAGAGATGAATGAAAGATGCAGTCCTTGGCCTCAGAGAGCTCATAGTTTATTGAAGCAGACCGATAAGTAAATGACAATCCGATGTGGTAAGGGGAGGTCGCTGTCTCCATCTGGGTATGGGGTGCATAGGTCCTGCTCCTTGTGACCCCAGAAAACCACAGCCTGTTTCCCAGACAGGATTTCAGTTTGCTTTTCTCACTTTTACAGCAGCACCTTTTCTTGAGAACCTGTGCTATGACCTTATCCTCAAGGGAAATGCATTTAAATGGAAGGGACAAACCGCCTGGCTGGAATAACCGGCTTCTAATCCAGGCAATCTGAAAAAGTCTATGCACTCCACCAAACCATTAACAGAAATTCATCAAAATCCCGTGTCTCATTTTTTGCTGGGAAGTGCAGGTGCCCGAGCCTTTGACCTTGGCTCTACCAGGGTCACACTTTTAGACTTTGAGCTCCCTGTGGTATAGCTGGCCGTGTTGAAATGGAGACAATACTTCTCTGGGTCCTCTGCATTTTTCTCCTTTCCTGTTCACCCAAAAAGCAAGCCCACTCCCATATGTTTTTGCTCCAAGTTCAGTGGTCTGATTCATTGTATTTTTGCCAAGTTTTCTAATACAGAGGAAGCAAGAAACTCTATAGCGTTACTTTGCTATTTTTTTTTTTTTAAGCATGGTTATTATTCAGTATTTCCCAAGCAGCCAGAAACTAATTTCCTTTTTTCAAACATGAGATCTGGTATAATGAATGAGTTAAAAATTACCCAGGTAGCTGTTTTAAACCTGAAGGGAAAATTGTCCTCCATCATCATTTTTTAAGTCAGGTCACAATGACTCAAGTGTCCCCAAAAGCTAGCAATTGCATGTCTGTGTCCAAGGAGGATACTTTATCCAGGCATCTCCTCCTGCGAAGGCACATAATTCACCTCCCGGCACCACCTGTCAGCAGCTAGTTAATAAGTATGGCCTGGTGCAGCAAAAGCTTGGAGAAAAGCCCGAAAGAAGGGAAGCCTCCCTAGAAAAGTCACAGTCGGATTTGGAGGTGGGGAGTGCGCGTGGCCGAGTGGGCACCGTGGCCTGCAGGAAAACAAGGCGCATCCATCATCGAGTCCGCCAAAAGCCCCAGGAAGCGCTACTGAAACAGCGCTGTAATTTGTCTCAGCCCCTGAATGAGTGGAGCCACTTGTCATCATGCAGTTTCCTCTCCTGGAGGCTTGGGATGGATGACGCCTCGATGAGGTGGGAAGAGAGGCAGAAAAGTGACTTCATTTAACATCTGCCAGCTCAGGTGGGAAAGACACTCCCTGTCTGCTCCCACATCCGCTTCCCTGATGGCGCCTTCTGGGGACCAGGAGAGCCCATGAGCGTCAAGTCAGCGTGGGGCGTTCTCCCATCTCTGTCCAAACACAACTGCTTGGTTCTGGAGATGGGAATGCCCCGCAGTGCAAGCCAGCCTGTGTTGCGAGCAGGGGGCTCGAGGGAGGCCCTTGCCCAGGAAGAGCTCTGTGCCCCGAGAGTTGGCATCATAGGTGAAACCCAGCTGTTTTGACCGTGTCTGGCTTTTCTCTCCCAGGATATTTTCAATGCCGTCATCAAACAGAACCCCTTCCTCGTGTATCAGCTCCCCTGCTTCTGGAACGTGCAGCTGTCGGACCACACCCGCTCTGAGCAATGCTACAGGGACGTGTCTGATCTGAAGGTAGAGGAAGGCCAGGCTGCGGTGGGTGTGGGGCAGCCCCGCGGAGGGGGAGAGGCGTGTCCCGCCGTGGCACCGGGGGCCGGCTAGGGAGGGCTCTTCAGGGGGATGAATGGTTCTGAGCTTTGTGTGCAGTGTGGTGAGAGAGATAAGGGTGTAGAAGAGCAGAAAGAATGTGCTTTTCTCCTTTGTTTTTTTTTCCCCTCGTTTGCTTTCTGGAAAGCATAAGGCCTCCCTCCCTGCCTAAGAACCAGCTTGCCTGGTGATTCTTCTTGCCGCCTGCTGCCGGCTGTTTTGGTTCATATCAGCTCCCCAAATCCAGTCATTTAATTCAAACAAAAACATTTATTGAGGGACTACCGTGTGCCAGGTGTCATAGATAGAATAACTTCCTTCCTACGTTCAAGTCGTTCGCGGCCAGAGGAGAGACCCAGGTGAGGAAAGGAATGTGAACACGCCTGCCAGGTGCCGTGGTGGCCATGGTGGAGAGTGTGGGGAGGCACCAGACGTCCCATTCCACCTCATGCAGCAGTGACAGTGACAGAAAAGCCTTCGTCATCGGTCTCTAGGTCCCAGACATAGCGGTAGGGCCCGGAAGCAACCAGCTTGAACCATGGAAACCCGAAGAAGGTAGAAGGGCCCACAGTGACCGCCCTGGCTGAATACAAGCAGGCCCATTAGGTGACCCACCTCAAAATATCTGTAAGCCCTAGCTGACCAATGGGTTCCTGACACCCGGACACAGGTACCAAAGAAGGAAAATTCCAGAACTCCCCGTACCTCCTCACCTTCCCCTTAACTAGAGCCCCCACCACTGCCTCCTGGCAGAAGCACAGCCTCTGTGCTGCGTCCTGCCCGCCACTCCCTTGCGTGTATTCAGTAAACTATCTCCTTTGTTCCGCCTCGGGTGAGTCCTTCCACTGCCTGCGTCCCTAGCTGCCGCCCCACCCCCCACAGTGAAGAAGACAGCATGTACAAGTTATCTGCTGCCATAGTTAATGCTGCAGAACAAGCTGTTCTAACAGTGGCTTAAATCAACAACCATTTATTTAGCTGAGGAGTCTGCAGGTGGGCCGGCCGGCCGTCTGATTTTCACTGGCTTGACCAAGTGTCTGTGGTCAGCTTTGGATCCGATGGCTGGTGGCTAGGACATCTTGGCCCTCCTCCGGTGTTTCCCATGTCCCATGAGCAGGCCAGTCCGGCTCGTTCTCATGGCAAAGCAGAGGTGGGAGAAGAATTTTTAGTGCTTGCAAGGAAAGCTTGAGTCCTTGCTGCTAATATCCTGTTGGCTGAGCCCAGAATTAAAGGGTGTGTCAGAATTTCCTACCTACAATGGGAGAAGTGAGGAACTGACCTCAGCTGGAAAGTGACAGAAGAAGGACTTGAACCCAGGCCTGTCTGACAGCAAGTGTGTTTCCCTCTCTGGCTATATCAGACAGGAAGTAGACACGTGCAACCATAGGGAGTTGATGTCATTTAAATGTATAGCCATTGCCCACACGCCCATGCAATAACAATCATTTGAAAGTTTTAAAAGGGAAAAGGAACCCAAACCTTGCTTTCCGAATAAATCCATCTTTTCCAAGTAGCTTCTGGCCATGTCCACATATGTGTGTTGCCTCTTATTTATAGTCATAACACACATAGAATTTTGTACTCTTCTGTTACCAAGCCATTCCTGTTACTTTAGTTGTTTTCAAATTTTCACAAATATAAACTGTGTTGTAATGAACAGTCTAAAATTCACAGCTTTCCAGGAGTGAAATCACATAGTCAAAAAGAACAAACTTTTTTTTGTTTTGTTTTGTTTTACTGCACTACAAAATATTAGAAAGTGTTTAAAACAGAAGTACCTCCATCATTCATTCTTTCAGTCAACTTTTATGCAGCTCCTTCGCTATGTCGTGTATTTCTTAGACATGAGGAAAATATATGATATACTCAGGAATATTTCCAAGACTGTCATGAACTAGAAGTTTAAAGGTGAGGAAAATAAAATCAACCCTGTATAGAACACCAAAAAGTACTGGATAAAAAATTTTTTTAAGGATTTGAAAGCATAGTCGATCAGTCCATAAAGTAAATGAAGTAAGCAGAGACCAGAAATGATGATAAAGTATGGATCTAGAAGGATAAGCAAAAAGCAACTGGATCTGACATTTGCTGGCTATTTGCTGATCCTTAGGAGCTAGAGGCCTGGCCTAAAAATAATTTACTAAAAAACTATATAATTTACTATATAATTCAAACAAAGGAATGCTATTTTTAGTGACACTGGGACATTAGACCTAAATCCAAGTCATGCAAACCATGTGTATAACCATTCTATTAAAAGGCTATGAGTGGGAATTTGGGTCCCAACCCCAAGAAAGACAAAAGATGCTTGCCAAAAGTCAGGATCCAGGAAAAGCGATATCCTCAGTGAATAACAAGTTTAAAAATATCCATAGGAGAACATGATAGAGATGTTAATAAAACATTGTTATATGTTTTATCCTTGGCTTTAGATAAAATAAGAGAGACATGTTGCCCCTGAGAATTTCTCATTTCAAGCTTGTGCTCATATTATTTGGGGGGCTGAAATTTATATGTGTGGGACAGAAATAGAAAAAACATGAAAATGTGCCAGGCACCTGGCAGAAATAAACAGAAATCTAATCTAGAAGAATACTCAAAAACAAGAAAGACTTCAATGAATTCTTTAGGTGAAGTTTCAAGAAAAATGAGTTCTCATTTGGTAATCCCTAAACACATGGGGAAATAAGCCACTATGAGAAAGGGCAGAAACTGTAGAATTAAATCGCAAAGACTTCAGGTATTAGACTCATCAGATATAAAACATGAATATTTTTTATTATGTGTAAGAAATAAAAGAGAATTAAAAGGATGGAGGAACAAGAGATTCTCAAAGGCAAATAGACCTGTTTAGATCAAACAGTACTTTTTGAAGTGAAAAATATAATTGTTGAAATTATAAATTAAATGAATACATTAAGCAGTAAATTAGACCCAGCTAAAGAGAGAATTAGAAGAGATAGCTGAAGAAATTATCCAAAACCCAGCACACAAGGAAAACGAGAAAAACTGAGAGAAGTTAAGATATTGGGATGTGTCTAATTAGACTGTCAGAAGGGGATAATAGAGAAAATTGGAAGTGAAGCATCTTTATAGTGAATGGGAATTTTCCAGAACTATTAAAAGGTATCCATAAGAAAGTGGATTAAAAATATGGAAGATTTGAGCTACACAGTTAAAAATCCTGATTTATTGGGCAATTAAAGAACCTTGTACGTAACAGAGAATATACATCCTTCTCAAGCTCACATGAGACATTTATCATAAGTAGCCATGTTCTGGACCATAAAGTAAATCTCAGTATGTTTCAAAGAATTATATATATATACATATATATAATATATATCTCTGAACACAGTATAATTAAATAAGCAGGAATAAGACTTTTAAAAAATATATTTGATTAAGGGGCGCCTGGGTGGCTCAGTTGGTTAAGTGTCTAACCTTCAGCTCAGGGCATGATCCCAGGGTCCTGGGATCGAGTCCCATGTCGGGCTCCCTGCTTGGTGGGGAGCCTGCTTCTCCCTCTCCCACTCCCCCCTGCTTGTGCACTCTGTGTGTGTGTGTGTGTGTGTGTGTGTGTGTGTCAAATAAATAAAATCTTAAAATATATATTTGATTAAAATTGAGAGCATACTTCTAAATTACTCATGATTCCAAACAGAAATCATAATTGAAACTGAGACCTACTTAGAACTGAATGAAAATAAAAATGATACATGTCAAAACTAGTGAAACGATACAGATATATGAAGAAATTTATAGCCTTAAATCTCATATTAAAAAGAAGAAAGGCTGAAAATTAATAAGCCAAGTCTATAATTTAAGATGATATATAAAAAACATTAGGACAGGGGCGTCTGGGTGGCTTAGTTGGTTAAGCGACTGCCTTTGGCTCAGGTCATGATCCCAGGGTCCTGGGATCGAGCCCCGCATCACGCTCCCTGCTCGGCGGGAAGCTTGTTTCTCCCTTTCCCACTCCCCCTGCTTGTGTTCCCTCTCTCGCTGTCTCTCTCTCTGTGTCAAATAAATAAATAAAATCTTTAAAAAAAAACAAAAAAAAACACAGGACAAATTCAAAAATTAAGAGACAGGGCATAAAGAAGATAAGAGCAGAAGTTGATCAACAAATTATTCAACAAAGTCAGAAGTTGGCTCTTTGAAAGGAACCGATAGAATAGGCAAAGCAGTGGTAGGGCTCAATGAAAAATAGCAAGAGCACTCACCAATTAATGACTAGGGAGCCATAAATGCAGATTCATGTACTCCTTCCCTAAATGTTTTTGAGCCAGTCATCTTTCTGAGTTCTAGGAATATAGCAGAAATTAAAGCAAACAGAAGTTTCTTACCTTGTGGAGTTTTCAATCAAGTAGATAAAGCATAATTATAGGAAATATTAAGAGAATGCTGTAAATAAATTATGTCAAAATTTTGAGAACTTATGAAATGAACAAAATCCTAGCTATGTATAATTTACCAAAACTGACTTAAGGAAAAAATATAAATTCTGGATTATCTTCTAGCCATTAAACCTTCTTACAAAGACACAATATCCCTCAATGATGAGTAAAGTTCTACCAATTTTTTTAATCAAAAAGTAATTCCAATTTTAGGTAAATTTGCAGAGAATAGAAAAAGAGGAACACTTTTTAACCCATTTCATTGAGGCCAGGATATCCTCAATACCAAAATCAGACACAGAGAGCACAAGAAAAGAAGGCCTGTCTCACTCTTGAGAGGTTTGCAAAAATCTTAAGCAAAATATTAGCAAATCGAATTCAGCCATGTATAAAATAGATAATACATCATGGCCAACTGGGTTTATTCCAGGAAAGACAAGAGTGATTTAACATTGAAAAATCTATAAGTATCATTCAGCATGTTAATAGATTAAAGGAGAAACACCATATAATCATGTAAATAGATGCAAGAAAATTATTTGATAAAATTAAATATTCATATGACAAAAACTCTCATAAATAGTATCCACTGAAAACCTACAGCAAAGTTTCGTGGGGGCATTTGCTTAGGGAGATGCTAATTAATTAATAAAAAAGAACAGAGAGCCCAAGAGCACCCACACATATATGGAAATGTGATATATAAAGAGGTGGCTTGTTGGCCATTGGAGAAAGGATGTAATCATCCACAAATTGTGCCAAGGCATCTGATTATCCATGTGGAAAAATGAAAAATGATTCCTATCTCATACCATGCACAAAATTAATTCTCATGGATTAGAGACTTAAATGGGACAGGCCAAATTAAACTTTTATTTAAAAAAAATAAATGACTGGCCTCTGACCTCAGAATTGGGAAGAATTTATTCAACATGACAACAAAAGCAAATACCATAAACGAAAAGTTCAGTAAATTCAGCCACATTGAAATTAATAACTCCCATCAAAGTAGCATCAAAAAGAGAAAAGAAAATGACATTTTCAACACATATAACTGACAAAGGACTAGTAAATGAAATATATTTCTTACTTATTAATAAGAAAAATGTGTGAAGGATATAATCATTTCACTGAATTGTTAAGAAAATGGCCAAACACTTGAGAAGATATACAACCTCTTTGCTAATCTGGGAAGTGAAAATTAAGATCACAAATAATTTCACCCCCACCAAATTGGAAGAGTGGTCCTATCAAGTCTCAGTCAATCCGTAGGAAATCTCCAGTCCTCTTGAAAGATGTGTCAGTGGTTACAACCAAATTGGAACCACACTCGGGCGCTCTCTTGTAAACTTCAGTTTGCAATCTAGGGCTTGGAAGTCATTGGTCAAAAATTGAGAAGTGGGTGCGTTTCAGGAGAAAGCACTCCACATTCAGCTGTCAGGGGGCAAATGACAACACACTGAGGCAATGCCCGTGTCCTCGTCCTAGATGGCATTTCTTGACCAGGCAAGAGCACAGGAGACTTCCAAACTCTCAAGTCTTATTTTCATGCCAAAAATAAAAACATAAAAATTGTATAAAAGTCAGTGCAACTAAAGACCTTGGGAGCCCTTAAAAAGAAAGGAAACTCTGACACGTGCTACAACGTGGATGAACCTTGATGATACACTAAGTGAAACGAGCCAGGCACGGAAGGAAAACTATTGATGATCTTACATGAGCTACTTAGAGTAGTTGAATTCATAGAGAGAGAAAGTGGGACCAGGATTACCAGGGGCTGGATTGAGGGGGAAACGTGGAGTTCATGAGTACAGATATCTATATGAGATGTTGAAAGAGGCCTGGAAATGGACGGTGGTGATGGTTGCATAACAATATGAATGCACTTAGCGGCATTGAACTATAACTTGCAAATGGTTAAAATGGTAAATTTTATGTCTATCTTACCACAATAAAAATAAATTCAGCAGTGAGGAGGACCTTGGCAGGTGTCCTATGCACCTGATTGTTCTTAGCAGGATTAGTCTGGGTTTCATTAAAGACACCAGACAGGTATTCATAAGCCAGTATGTTTGACGTGGTATCTGAGAGCCTCTAAATTGGCAGCCACAAAAAGGAAAAGGCAAGGCACCATAAAATAGAGGAGATTTCATCTGTGAACTTTCAACTTAGTTTATAAACACCAACAAAGCTAGCTAACTGTCCAAGTGAAAGTATGTCACATCTGCCCATCACAGACATACCAGTGCGTTCGTGCATTTACTGAGTGGTTCCTATATGCCAGGCACTGTTGCGGGCCCTGTGGATGCCATGGGAAACAAAATGGACAGTCATCGGTCACATAGAGCTGAGATGCTGATGTGGCAGGTGGCTACGTCACTTTGACATTGCTCAGTGATTGCTTAATTATTGTCGCTTTGAACCTATCAAACAGAATAACTTGTGAACTCTTTTTGGCAGCCCATTCTGTGTTTAAGTAGAGGACTTTCAAATAGCAAAACCAGGAAGACAGAGTCAAATCAAGTTAACTCCTATCTTTCTAGATAAACCTGAAAAAGAATCTGGAAGTCATTTTACCCACTAATATCTTATCTAACAAAATCTTAGACAGAACCCTGAAATATGGCCAATGTATAAAAGTGGGGAAAGGGTTCAGGGTGGAAGGAGAGAGACTGGCAGGCCCAAGTTCCACCCTTTGGGTCATATTGGGGTCTGGACATTGCCATGGAGCCCGAGGGCCTGGTTTAGTAACACAGCGTATCTGTAGGTCCCTCCAGGCCAACCTGGGCCTCACATTCCAGGTAAAAGTGCATGTTCCTCGTTTTCTTTCTTATCATTCTTTCTTCTTCCTCCTCCCATCCTTTATGTCCTCCATTGTATTCAACAGTTATGGAAGACCTCCTATTTGCTGGTTCCTCTGTTCCTCCCTGGGAAGAACACAGATATACTCTGAACCCTGCTCTCCATCAGCTCACACTCATGCTCCACAGGGTAGCCAAGCTAAGAAGCCCACCTGTGGGTCACACAGGGCCCCTGCGCTGGGTCAGCTGATTGAAAATGTCTGTTCAGCCAAGAATCCTAAAAATAGGTTAACCTTGATTTGCTTGTCTGTTCAACCAAGGCCAGTTTTTTTGTTTTTTGTTTTTTGTTTTGTTTTTTCTGCTGATTGTTCTGTATTATCCTGCATAGACACCTCTCCTTATCCATCTTCTGTGGTTCTCCCAATTCCTTTCCTTGAAGGGTGAGCAAGAATTTAAGGATTTTTACAAAGCAGATAGAGGACAGTCCTGTATTTTGCATTTCCCCATTCCTTGATGGTCTCTCACCCATACCTAATCTGAGAGCCATTTTTTTAAGGGACTTCTTTTTATTGAGTTGTTCCAAAGCTTTGGCTTGCCTTCTATGAAAATAGCAACTCTCTTTTTGCATTCACCTAATTCAAAGAATATTTGATTACATTTCCAATTACAGCAGCATAGAAACACATTTGGTAACACACAACTCACTCTTGGTGAGCATAAATCTCAATCTATAGGAGCAGACATCTTCCCACATCCTACCAGAGACCTGCTTACTAGCCTTGGGCATCCAGCCTGTCCTGGGTGTCAGCAGAGAACTTTATGCTAAGTAGAGATTGGTTAAGAGAACAACTGAGGGGGGAAATGATTTCATTAAGGAGGGGAAAGAAGCATATAGGCTTTTGGAGCCAAGCAATCCCGTAAATTCTAATGACAGTTCTAGCTCTTACCAGCTGAAGGACTTGTGTAAACCACTTACCTTCTCCCAGTCTCAGTTACATTCTTGATAAAATGGAGGCCATGATTTTTGGCTCTGTTCTCCACCAGGCCCCTTGAGTGCTCCATAGAAACATACTTGACTTCACCTCAGTCTTTGTGTTTCAAAGACCTTCATTTTTTATCTTTCAGTCCTAAAGCTTGATGACTCAGCCTTCGCTGGCTGAATCTTAAATAAAAAGAGAAGGACCCAAAGGAGCATCTTTTTATTCTTTCACCAAGAGCACAAACTCTTCGGAGACAAGCAAAGGGCTGTGTGCCGGCTTAGAGAAGGGAGAATGGGAGAGAAGCTAGGAAACTGTGTTCTAGTCCTTGAGTCTCCAGTAGGCTTTTAGAGAAGGAAGCCCTGGCCGGAAACAGTGGGTGATGGTCAGGAAGTGGCAAGCAGAGGGTCTAGTCCTTGGGTCTGTATGAGCTCATAGAGCCCCGGGGGCTAAGCCATGGTCCCTGCCCTCAGGAAGGTCACAGTCTAGTGAGAAGCAACCATTAAGCAGAGAATTCCCAGACAGCCTGCTGAGTGTTGCGATGAAAGGCAGTAAAGGGGCCTAAGAGAGCCAGACGCCCCTGTCTGAGGAGGGTGTGATGCAGTCTGTCTTGAGAGATCCTGTAGGAGGCCCAAGCTCAGTCTTGATATCAAGTCTCTTCCTTCCTCATCTTCTGCCTGACATCATTCCTCAGCCCCCAAACACCCTTGCCGCCCCTCTCCCCAGTCCTGTTGAAACCACCCCTCCTTCCTTGTATATGCCCCTGGAGAATGGGAAGGAGCAAATTAGGAACAGTGAACCGGGTGGCAGGCAGCAAGGACCACGCCAGTGCTCCAAAAGCATCTGCCCAGAATGCACTGATCCCTTTCAGGGATTGACAGGAAGCAAGCTGTGGCCGGGATTCAAAGGATGACATGGCGTTATCAGATGGATTGGGTGGAAATGGCGTGCGTGCCAAGTGTGGTATCGTTCAATCCTTAAAGAAGTCTCACGGGGTGAATATGAATCTGTTCTATACATCCGAAAACTAAGGATCTTATGGATTAAGTCACTAACTTGCTTACCCAGAATCACACAACAAAACAGGACAGAGCTGAGGTTTGAACTCACATCAGCCTGACCCTATCTCCAGAGCTCTTTCCTCTGACACAAGGCTGAGTTCCCACCTTAATATATTTTCCCAGGAAAACATTTTACATGAGATAATGCTTCTATAGGATGTGAGCCCTCTTTGTATTAAATGGCTTTTGGAGGACTAACCCCAGAACAGAGACTCTTAACATTGTCTCCTTGAAAGAACATTTGAATTTTAAGCAACAGACTAAGAGGCTGGATTTTTGACTGCCACCCATTCATAAATTGGGAGCTGAGTATGCTCAAAAGAAAAATCCTAAAGAAGAGAAAAACGTGCCATCCATATGGAGAAATGATATATGTTCCTAGAGGCAATCTGTACCATTTGCATAAGAGGAGTCGCACATAAGTCAAGTTTTAAAACATTTTATAATACTTAGAGAGGTGTCAGTTTTCACATCTTTTGAGGAAGATGAGGGGCCGCCTTGCATTAGCATATCGAGCGTGCCGTAGCCAAGCAGACTACTGTGAAAAATGAGGCTGGGGAAACCAGAAAGAGGGTAATAAGAATGATGAACAGTAAGGTTCATTTGGGAGGATTAGGATGGATCAGGAAGCAAAAACAGTTGCTTTGGGGGAGAAGATCTAAAATCTACAATCACCCCCTCCCAACCAGACCTCTCTTTCCTTGAGGCCAGTTCCTGTTTAATTCCATCCCAAGACTCAAGTCCCAAGGGCTCCAAGTGCTTTCTTGTCTCTGGGCAGCACTACGGCTAGTACACTTGAGGGGTCCCAGGATTAAATCTGAGGTGGCCGGCCCCTGTTCAAGTAGCCTGGCGCTTGGGACTGTCCCTCAGTGGCTTGTGCGTCGGAGTCGCTCATGCACCCAGCAGACCCAGCAGAGCACCCACTGAGGGCCAGGCTGGGGGGCTGTCATTGGGTTCCTTCATTTTCCTTCACCAGTGTCCTGGCGTGAGAAGTAATCAGCACGTTAAGGAGATGTAAAGATTAGAAGGGGTGATGGGTCAAGCAGTTCGTACCGGGCTGGGAGACCTGGAGTAAGCCTCGTATCCTTATTGCCAATAATTCATAATTAGTGATGTTCCCGCTCTCTCAGTAGTTTTCAATCAGCTGGTGGGCAAAACATGTAAACAAGGGCTCTTCTTCCTTATCCATTCCAATGCACTCATTTCACAGAGAGGACATAGGGACCTGAAGAGGGGCAGGGATTGCCTGAGGTTAAGTGTGGGTCTGTGGCCCATCATCTTGTGCCCTAATAGTGTGCTGGGGAATGGCATGCTCAGCGCAGGGGACTTTGGATAATTTAAGTGTTCAATCTTTTGGCTTCCTTCGACACTCACCCATTCTTTGCTAAGTCGATGTTCAGAACTTAACTCCATTGGGTATTAGTGATTTAAGGCATCCATCATTGGCTTTGTTATACATAGCTGATGAAGTTCAGATGCCATTATTCCTGAAAACGTCAACAAAATTCCTAGAAGCAAGGTCATGCCTCTGGAAAATCTGCCCTACAATAGCACTTTGGGGAGTGTGTACCCAAACATTTCTAAGAACTGTTAATGGGATTTCTTCAAACAGAGGGGAGCTGGGGAGGGGTGCAGAGGGGGAGTTCTGTGTACCGTATATACAAAATCGCATATTATGAGGTCCTGCACCCAGGAATCCTGATGGGTTTGGTTGATCCCCAGCATTTCCAACACACAAAACAGACCGTTTTGACCCTGGAAAACCCTGTGGGAATGGTTCCTTAAAAGCCCACTATAGGAAGCACTTCCCTAAATCTGGGCTTTATTACGAAAAGGATTTTGAGAGAGGGAAGCACCAATTAAGCAGTATTTGCTGGCTACGCACATCAAACCACTGACGTTTCTAAATAGGTAGAAGTGAGGGTTTCAGCAGGTAGCGTGGCGCTTTTTACCTCAAAATCCCATAACGATGGAAACAATTTCAAACATCTATTTTCTAAAAGCTCTATCCATATCACAGGTTCTTTCTGAAAGTAGTAACTACCCCATTCATTACCTCGACATTGAGGGGTCAGATTACAGGTGCATATTTTTTTTTTCAAAAAATCAACATACCACTGATCACCATTTTTTCATAAAAACAAATGCATAAATCATCTTTAGGTATGCCATCTCTTATAAGGCTTTTGTCACGAGGTAACAAGCAAAGCTTTATCTTGTACAAAAGATTTCCATGGTCATTCCTTGTGTCATTCGAAAGTGTTATAAAAAGTTCTATGGTCGTTTCAGTCTCGCCTTTATGAAAGTAACCAAATCGGTAACACCCAGTAGTACTTGTGCACTCTGGCTTCAAGTGCTTCGTGGCAGGCTTGCCTTCAGTAATGCAGTAAAGGAATTCAGTATCACTGTGTGACCTCACTTAGAATCCTTCCGTTATTCCAGTTAAAGCTACTCTACCTTTCCCACATGCACTTTCCATAAAACCACTGTCATCATTGAAGGAGGAATTTACCGTTCAGATTATAACTTGTCCCGCACATCTTCCCTGGAATGCTTACCGAAAAGTTGTTCTTTGGGTATTTCATTATCTAAACAGAACCTTGCAGATAGCATAAGCTGACACACATCAGGATCAGGATCCTCTGTGCTTTGATTTAACTCTGTAGCAAATCTCCCATGTAATTTGTTCTCATACTAGGATCTTCAGGCCTGCAGATTTTATTTTTTTGTGACTGTTCTCAGTATATTTGCTGACAACGGAATTTACTTGATTTATGACTGTATTGTGTTGTATATTTTTTCGGCCATTTTTGCTAGAGCAGGGAAAATAAGTGTTTTCCTTCCTGGATTTTGTTATCTTTCATTTTACGTGTGAAATCGCCAAAGGGACTGCTAAACTCTTTTCATGGGGGTTAGTGGTAAAGTTCTACATGGACTTTCACAAGACTTTAAACATCATCAAAAAATGATGGAGGCTTGTCTTCCTATCCCAGTTGCTTTGTTTCTAAGTGTCTTGCTCATCATGCATACTTGTACGCACATTACGTAGCATCTTCAGGCATTATACACAGTTGGGGTGAAGCTCTTCCTTATCAGTAGTGGTTGTAAATCCATATTTGAATTATTATTTTTTTTTTTTTTTGCCAGCTTCCTGTCAGATCTAATTAGGTAGGCATTTCTGTACTTGAACGTAGTGGCTAAGGAGGGGCTCCTATTGGAAAGAGAAGCATCAGCTCCACTATTTTCCTGCTGGTCACGTAGGGACCTGAAGTCTACATGGTGTTCTGACTTGTCTTGTCTGACTGGTGTTCACAATCAGTTGTTGCTTTGTAGGACTCTTTTTTGTTTTCAATACTTTTCTTTGGAAGGATTTTTAGATTTACAGAAAAGGTTATAAAAGTAGTGCTGAGTCCCGTACCCGCCCCTCCCCCACATTTAGTGTCTGTTTCCCCTGATATTAACATCCTACATGATAATGGTGAACCAACAAACCCACATTGGAGGATTGTGCTTCACTTATCTGCAGGCTTTGGGCACATTTCACTATTAGTATTCTGTTTCCTGGGTCTCCTCTGGCCTCCAGCACTTTCTCGGTCTTCCCATGTTTTTCATGACTGACCTTGGCTGTTGTGAGGTGTACTGGTCAGGTACTTTATGAAATATCCCTCAGACTCAGTTTGTCCAATGTATTTCTCTCATGATTAGACTGAGGTTATGGTTTTTTGGAGAGAGTATCACAGAGGTAAAGGGTGTCCACCTCCAAGGGCATCACATTGTGTCAGGAAGGACCTGGTTTTCACACATGGCTTCACTAGGGACTCTGACTGTCGGTTAAGGCAGTGTTCGCCAGGTTTCTCCACCATAAAGTGATTATTTTCCCCTTTCATGCTTCATTTTTCTGAAGTGAGTCACTGCACCCACCGCACACTGGAAATGGGGAGATTAAGTTCTACTTCCTAACGAGGGGTGGAATCTACTTGTAAGGGCTCTTCTGTAAGGAGATCTGCTTCTCTCCCCCATTTATATTTATTTATTTATTAAATAATTTATTGATATCCATGTAGACTCATGTATATTTATTTTATACTTTGGGTTATCATGCAGGACTCAATTTTTAAGCCATTTGTTCTTTTTGTGAGGGATATTTTAATTATATATTGATATTAGATATTATTAAATACACTAAAAATAGGTATTAATGATTGGTGGAACTGTGGCACATTGAAACCCAAGTACATCTCAAAAACATGAGTGCCATATCCCGCCCTCTGCATTGACACAGTTAGATATGGGTGCTCACATGACACAGCAGCCTACTCTCTCCTTTTTCTCTGTCTCTCTCGTGCTGCCTCTGTTACAATAGGGTGATTTTTAGCAGTCCCCCAGCCCACAAGTTCGCAGAGCCTAGATATTCAACAAATACGTATTCCGTGTGTGCCGTAGGCCAGGCGCTGCTCTGAGCACTGGTTACACAGTAGTGAGTGAGATTGCACAGGCCCTGCTCTCTGTGAACTTATATTCTAGGGCAGAATGTAGATAGAAAACAAGAAAACAAATGGTCAAATTGGTCATTCCAGGCGGCCAAACATGCTACGAAGAAGTCAAAGCAAGTAATATAAGAGCGACTGGCACTCATGATCCTAGTTGGAGAAAGAGACCTTCTTTCTCTCAATGACTCCACTAAATGACTCTGTTGACCCTTCTTAGGACACATGCCCGCACCTGAACCCATCTCTGTGTTCTTAGGAATGGTCAGGAATGACTGACTCATTGGTCAGCCTGAGTCACATGCCCCTGCTTCTGGCAGATCAGGTGTGACCGATAGCCCCGTGAGAATCATGGGAAGAAGGCCAGCTTCAGGTTTGCAAAGAGATGATGCAGGGCATACACAAAAGCGATCGTGGGCCTCTACTGAAGGTGTCTGCTGGGAACCAGGAAGCCAGCTGCCCTTCCCAGAGCAGTGATCCATATTGTCCCCACCCCTAAGGGCATTACTGACATTCCACCATACTGGCCAAATCCCCCTGGATTACAAACCCAGCTGCTCCTCAACCAACCTTGGTAGAGTCCCTCAACTAAAGATTCCTTGCTATCCCTAGAGGTAGAATCTGCTTCCCCCATCCTCCCTGTTCCGAGATCAATAAGGGACACTGGGGATTCTGTGAAATGCGAGTGAAGTCTTAATTCCATAGAGAGGAAGAATACAGGCCAGTTACCATCCACAAGTTGGTTGTCTGCAGAGAAGCCACATGAAGACAACACTCATTGAGGATTCGCATATTGTTTGCACTGCTTTGCTATTTCCTGCTATCAGGGGCCCATGAGGAATTCTCCACACATACCAAAATCTGGTTCAGATTGATTGTTTAACCCCATTTTAGAGCAAAAAAAGAACTGAAAATGTGGAACATGATGAACATGAGAGAATATAGCTGGATCTCCTCATGGATGCATGACCCTCCCAGCCCTGAGTATTATCACCGGCATCCCATTTTCCTGTTGTCATTTTTCCTCTCCCCAACCTCTCCTCCTCCAGGCAGGGAAAATTAAGAAATGTTTCAGATGACAGGACAATAAATGGTAGGATATAGGACAGGGCTTTGGATTCATGCACGGACCTGCATGTCTACCTTTTCCAGATGAGGAGACTAAGTAATCACTGAGTAGTTTGGTCTGTTCTCTGCCCCTTTCCTGGGTAATGATGCACTTTTGTCTGGGAGGATTTTTGTTTTTCTTTCGGGGACTTGTAAAAACCAGGAAGCAACAAGAACCTGTGTAAAAGGAGACAAAGAGTCAACAGAGCCTTTGTGGGTTGAGATCTGAGTTTCAGACACACTGTTGTTATTTAATAGCCAATCCCAGTAATGGTCAGGGCTGGGAAAGGAGAAGGACGCGAGCTGGAATAGAATCTTCAGCAGTTGGTGGGGCAATAGAAGAAGCGGATTCAACAAACATTGACCCAGGCTGTCACGATGCCTGCAAAGTTGGACAAATACAGGCCTTGCATTTAGTCTGGGTTAAATAGAGACTGAGGGAGAGGGTCACTTTAAAGGACATCCCATGGGAACAGAGTGTGCATGCTCCAGAGACACACGGAATGGAGCGCCGGTCTGCTCCAGGCTCTGCAGCGGACACCTTTACATGTCTTGTCTCACTGATGCTCAGAAGCAGGCTCTATTATGTCCTTGTGTCAGACTGGAGAATAGAGGTTCATATGCATCAAGTGGTTTAGGTGACCGAGCCGAGAGGAAGCAGGGGTGAAATTTGCTTTGCTCAGTGTGTTAAACCCAACAGGAAGTGTTGGCCTCACTGGATAGCCCCTCTTCAGGCCTCTGGGTGCCGTCTAGCCAGAGGAGACTACCCCTGGCATGGCTTCTTCTCTGGGCTATGATGTCCGTCTGACCCATCCTCCCTTCTGCCTCAGGCTGTGACCATTTGCAATCCCTTGTTTCAAGTCTTGTTTCTCATTCCTCCTTCCCACAGAGGCTGGTTTCATCCAGCCTCCCTAGTTAGTAAGGCAGCCATTTTGTGAACTCAAAGCCCAGATTTCTTTTGCAATCTGATGAGCACGTGTGATGTACCTTCATGTGCATCAATCCGTCCGTCCTGGGCTTGACCACAAACTGCCGGGTGGTTGCTGTTACATCCCTTTCGCAGATGAGGGGCTGTCTCCGTGATCCTAGGTGACTTACCACAGGCCACCAGCTGATAGGAGCTGGAGCTGCGACTGGCAGGCAGGTCTGGCTGCTCACCCCTTTCAACTGTACATCGTAATCCTGAGGATGACAAGGAAAGGGACTCGTGAGACTATTGTCCTCCTCCTTGAAATACCAAACAAGCAGAGAACAGAGGGAGCTTGAACTCCTTCAAGAGAAAATGACAAGCTGTTTGGCCCTTAGACAAAGAAAAGTGGAATGTATTTCTCCATCCTAAAGTCCACATTAATAGGGCTTTTATAAATGATTTGCTGTAGACAGACAGAATGTGAGGATTATTGAGAATGTCATCATCATGATTTCCATTCTTGAAGCAAAGGGCAGCTATTGAATACTAACTACCTGCCAGGCACTATGGCACTCAGGAAGAATAATGAGTCATACTCCATACTCCCTGCCAGCCCAGAAATTCACATTCCAGTGCTGCCAGGTGCGGGCATGTAAATAAATAATTACAAGAGTGTGCAATGAGTTCTCTCTAGAGTAAGTGCTAGAGTCTATGGAGCACTGAGGAAGGGCCCAGCAACAGCCCCGGGTGTTACATTAGGAATGCTTATAGTGAGAATCAGAAAACCTAGTTTGCAGAGGTTTAAAATAGGGGGGGTTAACTTCTTAGCTAAGAATTCTGGAGTATCTATGGACATTGGTTTGTAGATAGCAGTGTCTTGACCTCTTCCTCACAGTCACAGGATGGCTGTCATGGTTCCAGTCATCACATCTCTATTCACAGCAGAAAGGTGAGTGGGGTGGGAGGAGAATGGCACCTTATCTGAACCTTATTATTAGGAAGTCAAATACATGCTTCCCCATGTATCCATCCTAAAATCCACATTGATCCTGAATCATATGGGCCAATCCTGAATCGTATGGCCAACCCTAACTGCAAGGGGGTCCGGGGAATCAGAGCATAGGATCATCCTAATTAGCTTAGATCTTAAACAGATCATGATCCATTCACAGGAGCTGGGAATTGCAACTACACAGTTAGTGTTCTGTCACGAATGAAAAATGGGATAGAGAGACAGAGCTACTAGGAGGGAACCTTCTGCCACAAGCAGTCAGGCAGAGATTTACAGAAGAGACATGCATTTGAGCTCAGCCATGAAGGACAACAAGCAGGCATTCATATGGTAGAGAAGAAGAAAGGATGTTCTGGGGAGGGCAATGGAGCATATGCAAAGGCACCGAGTCATAAAAGACAGGTTCCAGAAATACCAGGAAGTTCTTACAGCCTGGAGATAGAACAGGGATTGTAAGGGAGCCAGTTTGCAACGGGCTTAACTACCAGGCTAAGGAGGGTTGTAGAAAATTCTGTGGGTCATAGAAAATCAGGGGAGGTCTTGAGACAGACCCATTTTCCAGATACCCCTGATCCCTGTGACTTGGAAGACATGAGGCCCATGTTCTTGTTCACCTGGCACTTATACTCGGGCTCTGATGTCTTAGCATTTTGGTGCCATAAGTTAATTTTATGAACCCTCTGGATTCTGAGTGCTTCAGAAGCTGAATTTTTGAGCTCTTTCCATAGCCTTGTCCTCGTACTGAGGTCTCATTTCTACCTTTGAAATGCTTTTTCCTTGATGGGCGATAGTCTCATGTTCCTCCTTTAATCGAGTTGACTTCTGCTGTCTTCCCAGATGATGGTTAAGTTTCCCGGACAGTAATCCATTTCTGTCAATTTCTCGGGCTCACTGCAGGCTGACTACCAAGTCTGCACATATCCTCAGACTTCACAGACATTGCAGATCCAATCAGCTCCCACCCTTGGGGCCCCTGCTGCCTGGCGGCTTCTGCAGCCCACCTGGCACGCACCCTGGATGCCTCCTTCTCTGCTTCCTGCCAAGCTGGAGGCTCAGCCCCTGTATCTGAGAAGTCCTAAACCGTCCTGCAGCTTCAGTATCCCAGGGATGGGCGAGGTCCCTGTACTCGGAAGGGGAAAGTGGGCTTCTTTTATGATACCATAATTCTTCTGTAAATCTCATATTCATGGCTGTTTATAGAGTCATGTAATGATACCGACATGAGAGAAATGAGAGAGAGAGATCCCTAATGTCTCTCTTTGGGTTCAAATCCTAACCGCTGCCCCGCTTCCTAGCCACGTAACTTGGGGCAACTTGCTGGACTTCCCATCTGTAAGATGGGATAAGGAGACTATCACCCGTATCCTTGAATGAGTGTGTTAAATGAGCTATGACAGCGAAGTTTTCAGAGCAGTGTTTGGCACGTAGCAAACATCCTGTATATATTAGCTCCTGATAATAATTATGATTGCCAGGCTAATGTGCCTCGGCAAGTGGAATAAGTTATGATGGGTTTTCTCCACAAGCCTTGGTAGACTCACACGCACTTACCAGCTCCTTGCAAAAATCTGTTTCAGGACACATTCTCCAGTGTCACTCCATCTCGTGTGTGAAAGCTTGTCAGCAAATGTCATCTACACCACCAGCTTGCTGCCCCCAAGCCAGCAATGATGGGTGATGCTGTCCCTCAAGGGACCAGGAAATGACATTTCTTAGTAGTCAGACAAGCGCTCATCAAAATTATCAGCAATACTAATCCTGAGTTGGATTTTCCGAAGCAGGCATACGGTTTAGTGGAAGGAACAGTGCCCTGGGAGACAGAATGTGGGCACGACTTCTCCCTCTCTGCTGTGTGACTCTGGGCAAGTCACTTTCTCCCTCTGGGCCTTGGTTTCTTTATACTTGAGGTGGCCCTGCCCAGAAACCATCACTGACAACCTCTCTTTAACAATATTTCCTTAAGAGAACATATCACACCTGTGATTTAAAATGGACAGTTATTTTATATCCTGCTCTCTCTCTCAGTTGTAAGTTCCAGAAAGAGAGTCATGATCCTTGTGTCCATCTTTGCATTCACGGCCCCTATCAGCCTGGCACATGCTCAGTGCTCCTTTTAATATGTATCAAACGAACGAATGATGTGGTAGAAGGAAAAAGATTTGGGCGCAAGACGGACCTGATTTTGTATTAGGATTGGTTCCTTACTAGTTGAGTGACCCTGTGTTAGGCTTGGCTTCAGCATTATCGTCTATAAAATGGGGATAATAGAAACAACCTTACCAGGTTGTTTTGAGGATTGAATGTGAGAACATCACACATGCACGCACACCAGCCATGGCCCGATGTCTAGTGTATAGTGGGTATTAGGTAAACATAGCTATTATTTACCTCTCTAGAGCCTAGCACAGGAAGGAGAAAAAGGTAAATCTGAATATACATTAAGTTTCTCCCTGTTGGGGAAACTCCAGTTTTTTGAGCCAGACGCACCTCCCTCAGCCTTCCTGCTGGCTCAGCACTTGGCAAACACCAGGATCTTTGAGTAAGCCTTTGAGTGGGCTTCCCTGTCCCAGGGCAGCCAGGTTGCAAAGGGTTTTCCCAAATCCCCTTGGCCTGCCAGCGATCCCACCATCTTCTCCCCCTACCTTCTTTTACCTTTTGATGCTTTTTCTAGAACACCAGGCACCAGTATCTACCCAGAGGCAATAGGCAGACCCAGATCCCCGCCCGGGCACAGAACAGAATGAGATATGGAGGGATAAGGGGTGGCCTGGAGCGGGTCGGGGGCACCTACAGACCTGGGTCCTCGTCATAGTCTTGACCCGGTCCAAACTCACCATGTGATCTCAGGCAAGCCTCCTCCTCTGTAAGCCTCACGGCCCTCATCTGCAAAGTGCTCAGCCCATTGATGCCATACACAATAGCAGTAAGAAACCTGGGGTTTCGAGCTGAGAGCTGGCTTCATGTCTCAGCTCTGCCGCTTACCAGCTGTGAGATTCAAACAAGTCAGGGACCGTCTTCATAAAATAGACAGTGGCATCCAAATGGGCTTATTTGGGGGATTTAATGACACAGTGTCTCCAAAGTGCCTGGCAGATTTGTGCACTAAGAGTGAAGATTTGTTTGTCCGGGGACCCACAGGCCAGCCCTTATTTTTACTTAGTGTTAAGTTTCTCCCTGTTGAGGAAGTTCAAGTTTCCTGAGTCAGATAGACATCCATCAGCCTTCCTGCTGGCTCAGCACTTGGCAAGCACCAAAATCTCTTGCAGCAAAGACATGATCCCCACAGGGTGTGAGTGACACCACCTCGCATGCAATTATTTTAATGTGTGGCCCAGGACCTTCTCATGCCCAGTTGGTGTATTCTCGGGGGAGAATCTCCCCTCTCCTTCCCTCTCGCATCCTTCAAAAGGCACAGGAAGGGAATGCACCCTGCACGCTCCTCCCTCCCTGAAATGCAGGCGCCGCCAAGTGGCCTCCTCCCAGGGAGGGTCTGCTGGCCCTGCTGCACTGTCCTGGATGCTAAACACGCTTCCTTGCTCACTGCTCCAGTGGGCTTCCTGCTGGCAGGAGGAGAGAGGGGCGCAGAATGCTGGTAGGCAGGCTGCTGCTGCCGTCTTTGAGGGAAGAAGGGAACCCACAGAATTCGGGGCCACCCTGGCCTGCAGACACTGGGCTAGGCATTTCTTTAAGCCTCGTAACGACTTTGTGGAGTTGGGATGGCAGGTTCCCACCTTGCACGTGAAGACACCGAGGCCACAGGGAATAAGACCAGCTGCCCAAGGACCCACACAGCTAATGAAGAGCGTAGCTGAGATTCACAGTCAGGCTGGCCTGACGTCCCTGGGTCTTGCTCTGCCATTGCACCATGCAGGTCATGGGAGGGCAGGGGGTGTGGTTTGTACCACATAGGTTTCCTGTTGTTGCCTGTGCCATGAGAGAGGGACTTGGTCTTGCAGAGCGGTATTACCCAACCAGCTGCAAGGGCTGTCTGTGGCTGCCATATATCCAGGGGACCCTGGGAGAGGGGGCCTTCCAGATCTCTCCAAATGGTGGCCCTGTTCAGGCGCCTGCAGACAGAATGTGGCTAAAGGAGGGAGCCAGGAAGGGACCGAGCTCTGGACACCCCATTCCCTTCCTCTGTCTCAGTGTCAGCTATGCTGGTCCCCCCACCATGGGAGGCGAGTGGGGAGGAAGGTGAGAGCTAGTTTATTTCTTCTGTAATGTGACCAGGCGTGAACAGGGAAGTTTTAAAAACCTGGCTTCTCCAGGACAGAAGAACAGGGGCTTTGGAATCAGGTTTACTCAAACTTAGGTTTGAATCCCCGTTGCCACGTTTACCAACTTTGTGGCCTTGGGCAAGTCATTTCTCCAGTTTCTTCATCTCTAAAATTGCATTCCTTGTTCAGGTCACCGTGAGCATTAAAAGACCATGACATAATCCTGGTGGTAAAGGACCCACCCCCGCCCCCCGCCCCAGACAGCTCCCCGGCCAAGGGCATGAGCTGTCCCTGCTGGCTCTTCTTTTGGCCTCCCTCGCCTCCACTCCTGGCTTGTCCATTACATCAGAGCATCTTACTGAAACCCGGAGTTAGTAATCTCCCCCTCCGTAAGCTCCCCAGCACCACAGCTGAGCTCTGAGCATGACCTGCGTGGAGCCAGGCTCTCCCTGCGCCCCGCTCACCTCCGCAGCCTCCTCTCCCACCCCCCTCTGCCTGGACCGTGCCACCGCCATCCCCTCTGTGCCAGCCGGCCCCTGCCTCCCGGGAAACTCTGGTTCATCCTTCAAGCCCTAGCCCGTGCATTGCTAGAGCTACTGCTGCAGAGCTCCCGTTCCCCTTGAGCCTCCCTCCACCATCACATTCTGTGCCGTTTGTGGACAGGTCTCTGGCCAAGCGCCTGCCAACCAAGGGCGAGCACTGTCAGCAGAGACTGCTGCCCCCTCCCAGCCTGGTCCACCGTAAGCACTTACTAGCCAGCCCTTATGGAGCGCTCACCTTTTGCCAGACACGACTTGCACGCTTTACACATATGAACAAGTTTATTTTTCACAGCAGCTGTATTGACACGGTGCATCCGTCAGTCCTGGCTGGAGGCAGCAACCGTACCAATTATCCGAACAGAGAATTTAATCTTTAAAAATGGCAACTAGACAGAAAGTGTTGATTTGGTAACCAAAAAACAAAACTAGAAAATCGCAGGAAAACAGCTCCCGCCCGTGGAGCAGGAGCAGAGGGAGGGGTGGGAAGCATCACAACCTGGGCTGGGGGCCAGCAGGCAGCTCCAGAGGCTGACCGGGAAGCTCGTCCTGAGCACGGAGAAAGCTGCAAAACGATTCTAGCTGCTGCTACAGGAAGGAAGTGCCCAGTGCCCACCTTGAAGAAGGGAGGTAGGGTGGCGCTGGCAGGAACAGGAAGCACCGGGGGGGGGGGGGGGGGCACGTTCCTTTTTCCTCCCCCAGACTCCCAGTCTCCCTCTCACGGCCCCGGTGGCAGCATCTAACGGGAGGCGGCCAGCAAAGTAGAAGTAGGGCTTGCAGAGTCCCGACCTCAGCATCTCAAAGCAGGCTGGGAGCTGAGAGACAGAAGCTTACACGCTGGTACAGGCAGGAGCTGTTGCTCTCCCCATTTCACAGGCGAGGAAACTGAGGCACGGAGAGTAAGTCACTTGCCCAAGGTCAGAGGCAGGATTTGAAACCACGCTGCATGGCCTCAGCGCCCTTCCTCTTCACCCCACCACCCACCACCACCGTGAATGGTGAAGGAATGAGTGAGTGAGTGAGTGAGTGAGTGAATGGACATGCCCACAAACAATGCTTAGACCGGTGGCCAGCCGAGTCTGCGCACGAGCGCGAGGTCCTCCCTGCCTTCCCGCCTCTTTGTCGCCCTGCCAGGTCATCCACTGGAACTCCCCCAAGAAGCTGCGGGTGAAGAACAAGCATGTGGAGTTTTTCCGCAACCTCTACCTGACCTTCCTGGAGTACGACGGCAACCTCCTGAGGCGAGAGCTCTTCGGCTGCCCCAGTGAAGCTGATGTCAACAGTGAAAACGTAAGCGGGGCGCAGGGACCCCCCCACCCCACGCCAGGCTCCGGGCTCGCCCGAGGTGGACAGGATGCCGCGCTTGCCCTGGGCGTCCCAGCTGCTGGGGGAGACAGGTGCATCAGCAGCGCCCCTCCATGCTCATCGCTGTGGGCGCAGAGCGGGGACGCTCGGCCTGCGCGGGGTGGAGTCGGGAGGGGGTTTCCACGCGGAGGAAGCTGGAGCCAGAGCTCCCATGAAACAGTAGACAGCGTGTCTCTCCATAGCTGGGAAACTCTGAGGTCCTGTGGACATGGCACCCACGCGGGAGAGTCAGGAGGATCCAGTGTGGTCAGCGCGTGGGTGGCATCAAAGATCTTCACGAGTACCTGGCTCCTGGAGGGTTCGCCTAGGTGAAGAAAGTGTTAGGTACTTGGTCACAGGCAAAGTTAGCACCTGTATCTTCCTATTTCTTCACTGCTTATAATTTTTCCTCTGTTATATCTCATCTGATGTTCGCAGAGACCCTCTTCCTTCCCCAGTGGGAGTGGGGAGATGGAGGCCCAGGGAGGTTCAGCGGGTTGCTCACAGCCAGCAAGGAGCCAAGTTGAGTGACTTCAAGTTCTGGGGAGCAGGAAATGGGAAGAAGCACACCGTCAGGAAAAAGGCAGGGAGGGCACGGCGGGTCAGGCTGACCTGGGTTTGTCCAGTTACCAAGTACGTGACCTCGGGCAAGTTACTCAGCCTCTCTGTGCTTCCGTTTCCTCAACCACCAAATAGAGATGCAAAACTTTAAGGCGTGTTTTGAGACTAAGTACGAAATTGCATTTGAAGCACCTGGCTCAGCCCTGGCCATATGTCAGATGCTCAGTAAGTATTTCCTCCCTTTCCTTGACCCTCAGTATTAGACACACAAGTAATTTGTTTATTAGGCGAGCATTTACTGAGGGCCTTCCTGTTCTGAGCACTGAGCCCTCACAGGTACAAAAGGACACTGGTCCTTGCGGTCGTGGTGCTAATATTCTCAGGGAGGAAACAGTTGACAACTATATGAACCTTCAGGGAAAGTGATCAGCCAGTGGCGGGTGCTCCATGGTGGCATATTAATGAGCAGCTGGGCTACCCCCCTGGTCTGCAGGGTCGTGGGGCGGCAGGGGGAGCTCCTCCGAGGAGGTGATCCCTCTGAGTCCTGAATGACAAGAAAGAACCAGCTATAGAAGAGCAAGGGGTGAGGGAAATAGAAATCAAAGCCACAATGAGCTACCTCCACACACCTGTTAGGATATCTGTTTACCAAAGAACAAAAGATAACAGGAATTGGTGAGACGTGGGGAGATTGGAACGCTGTCCATTACTGGTTGAATACACGATGCCGAGGCCGCTGTGCAGAGCAGGAGGGAGGCTCCCCCAGAAATGACAAAGAGGACTATGCTATGACCCAGCAGTCCCACTTCTGGGATGTATCCCAAACACTTGAGATCGGGATCCCCGAAGACAGTATGTGCACTGGTCACTGCAGCTTTACTCATGCTGGCTGCGGGTGGAGACAATTGCCCTGCCCACCCACAGATGAACAGACCACATGTGCTGCGTGTGTCCAATAGAACGTTGTCCAGCCTTAAAAACTAAGGAACTCTTACTCTTTGACAACATGGGTGGGCCAGGGAGATGGTAGGCTAAGTGAAAGAAGCCAGGCACCGAAGGATAAATACTGCATGACGCCTCACGGGGGAGGCATCTAAAATAGTAAACGTACAGAGCTAGACAACAGAATGCTGGTTACCAGGGGGTGGGGAGCGGGGTCCTGGGGAGCCCTTGTTCGGTTTACACCATGTTACACCACATGAGTAAGTTCCAGAGATTTGCTGTGCAACGTAGTGCTGGTAGTTAACAGGGCATGGTGCACTTAAACACTTTAAGAGGGTAGATCTCATGTCAGGTGTTCTGACCACACTCGTAACACACAGAAAAAAACCTAAGAAACTTTGCGGGGGGCGGGGGGGGGGGGCGCGATGGATATGTTTATTACCTTGATTGTGGTGAAAGTAACCCAAAGGTAACATAAGTCCAAACTCACCAAATTATTTTCATGACGTGTAATTTTTTTATATTGCCAATTATACCTCAGGAAAGGGGGAGGGAGGTGGCAGAGCAGGGTAAGTACATTCCAGGTAGGGCGGTGTGGCCAGTACAAAGGCCCTGGGGCAGGGCCGGTATGAGGACCTGCAGGATGGCCAGGTTCCCCGGGGGCTGGAGGGGGAGGAGGAGAACAGCAGAAGCTGAGCATCAGGAAGGCAGGAAGCAGGTTGGAAGGATATTGTGAGCAGGTGAAAGAGTCAGAATTCTGTTTTATTACTATTACTGTTATTGTTTATATTCTTATGTTGGACGTCATGAGAATTCTTTTCGGCTCCCAGTGGCAGGGGAGGGTGTCTGTGGAAGGTCTGGAGGACGCGCTTACCTGGCCCTTTACCGGGACAGTATTTGGGACAACAGCTGTGGAGAGCGCTTAGAGAAGGCTGCCACCCTGCCCTCCGGTTTTCAGCCCCCAGGGCACAGTGGGGTCCCCTCAAGCTCCGGCCCTTCCCCGCATCACCCTCCATGCCTTTGCCGGTGTCTGCCCTTCACTCCCACTGGAAGTAGAGGAAAGAATACCATTAAGCACTTGAACTCTGGCTCAGATTCTGGGAAGCACTTAGAGGTTTCGACAAACGCTGTGCTCTGGTTTCTCCTTCCTGTTCAAATTGGTATTTGCCATCATCATCAATATCTGAGTGCCCATTCGGCACTTTCTCCCCCAAACACTAAATGAAAACCATTCTCTTGCCTTTGTTTTTTCCTGCATGGAGGAGACTCACATAAAAAGCCTTGGCAGGATGAAGCCATCAGTTAATTGTCCCCATCAGTGAGTCCCACAAGTGCGCTGTTCAGGGCCTCACAAAGTGGGACTCCCTTTAGACATGACCCACCCCGCTTCTCCTACCACCAGCTTCCCCTGGTGGGTCATCGGGGTGGGGACGGTGTCAGTGGTCCTTCTCATAATCTGTGACTGCATTTATTTGCTCAACAAGCATGTGTGAATGCCAGCCATCTGCCGGGCACCGTGTAGGGCACCGGGGTTGAACTTAGAGGCTGACCCTGTCCCTATACGGAAGTCACTTGCCACGTAACAAGTGTTAGAGATGCCAAGAGGATGGTCTCTCTGGGTGCAGGGAGGGCCAGGAGCGAGAGGGCAGCCTTCTCTGAGCGCTCTCCACAGCGTTTGTCCCAAACACTGTGCCCTTGACTATGCACCAGCCACACCCACCACCTCTCTGTTCCTTCTGCATTCCAGGCTCATTCCCAAGGCGGGGCCTTTGTGCTTGCTTCCCCTCTGCCTGGAACCCCCTGCCCCCGGGCATCCTCAGAAACTTGCCCCGCGCCGCCCCGCCCCTCCAGTAAAGCTAGAAGTCACTGTGATGTGCCCCAGGTTCTTTTCGTCAGAGCACCTGTTCCTATTCACAATTAGTTGGTTCGTGCAACTGTCTCCTATCTCTTTTCCCAAATAGAAGACCAGAATATAAGACCCTTAGAGACTTTGCCTGTCTTGTTCACCCCTGGGGACTCCTTTCTCTAGCAGAGAAGGAAGCACATCATAAGCACTTAACAAATATGTATTGAAGGAATTGAACAAATAAGATGAAGGAAGTACTAGGTAAAGGGCAGAGCAGCTGAAAAGTAGGGAGCCCAAGGAGAACATGCTGGTCGTTGGCATCCTAGAGCACAGGCCTGTCGGCAGTGACAAAGAATGAAGCTGACTGGAGGGGCCTTGGCCGTGCTTAGACTGACCTGTCGGCAGTGAGGAGCCGCCAAAGGGCTTTAATCATGGTCAGATTGACATTCGAGGGAAATCACTCCCTGAGTGGGATTTCACACAATGAGACGGACAGGTTAGAGGCAGGGAGGCCGGTTAGACCTTTGCTACGTCCCAGGCAAAAAGATGGCGTTGGGGCTCTGACCCAGGGCAGCAGCAGCAGGGATGGAGAGAACAGGTGGGTTGCTTTGTGGGTGCTAAGAACAGGGGGGCAGGTGCAACTAGCCCTTATAAATCAAGAGGGCAGGTCCCCATGCCCTGCTGCAGCCAGGTTCCTCTGGCTGAGCCCACCCCCTGGGGCAGGGACTGGAGCCAGGAGAGTGGCTGTTACATTGGGTCCCTGGAACCGCGTCCCTGTAGGGAATTCTACCCCTGGGCCCTTGGCAGCATGTCAAGTGTTAGCAGCAAACACAGCCAGAGGGAAAGGGTAAGATCTTGGATCTGGGCCGACGCTGGATGCTCCCCGATCCATGGGACGAGGTCGTTAGAGCTTTGACAAGTCTCGAAGAAATGAAGTCGGGAACCTCTTCATGGGACTGCAAGTGCCAGAGGGGAAAGGCCTCCAGTGGCAGTGTCTGCCGGGCAGATAGTCGTTCCAACAGTCACCGGCCGCGGGGCTAGGGATCCAGGAGGAGCGTCGCAAATCGAAGCCTGCTGTAGTGAGGGATGCAGACAGTAGAGGTCATTCTCCAGCCCCAGAGCAAGCTGGCATTTCAATAGCACACTAGAAGGGCATTCCACACACTAGGGGAGAGCAGGTGCATCACAGAAGACTTCCTGGAGGAGGTAGGATTTGAAGGCCAAGAGAGGCGCAGTGAGGGTGTATAGAGCATGGACCTAGTGGGAGGGAGGGAGCAGCAGGGGCGGCGGAGACCAGAGGTCAACAGCAACAGGGCACATTCAGAGGAAGGCAATGTAAGAACATAAACAGCCGCACAAGTTCATTATTATTTCTTCGCCAGGGAGGTGGTGATGAGGGTGATGATAAGACAGTGGGCTCTCTTGTCATCGCAGCTTGCTCATTCAGGAGACGCGTGACTCAGAGAAGTCATGCAAGTGCTCTGAGCCTCGGTTCACCATCTGATAAATGGGGGACAGTGATGCCTTTGTCACAGTGTTTCATGGATACTTTATGTTAAATCACCAAAAATGGGACTCGGCACCAGGAACACGGCGTTCACTGAGGTGCGTTTTTTTCACAGATCGCAATACCGAACCCATCTGATACTGGGTCCAAATCTGTTGTTCCACAAATGGTCTTCAGGTTTGATGAACATTTTTCCTCGGCTGGCCTGGCAGAGAGGGGAGCCTACAGCGTGGCTTAGAGCTATGTCTGTAAAGCGTGGCACGGCCATCACCTTCGCTCCAGGCCACACGACCCCAAGTGGATTTCCCACCAATTAAGAGACTCCGGGAAGGAAGGAGAGGCCATTGGGCTGACTTTGCTGCCAAAGAGAATAAATGAATGAATTCAGGAAGCCAATGTGAATGGGAAGAGCAGGCCCCCATTTTAGACTCTGTGTTTGGGGTTCTTGCTCTAGGACAAAATGGTCTGGTTTGGAAGAACAGGCTCCGGCCGCGGTTTAGATTGACAGGAGCTGATGCGACACACAGCCTCTCCTGTCCCATAACGCCCCTCCCTTTTCCTCAGCACCCCCGCCCCTCAAGTGTATCCAGGGAACCCTGGGGCTCCGCAGAACACGGGTGGATAATCACAGATATTCTCCACCCATAGTCCATGCAAAAATCCTTCTGTAGCATCTCTAATAGGCTTGCATCTGGCCTCTGCTGGAATCCTCCCAAAGACAGGGAGCTCATCACTTACCACAGCTTACTCCACTGTTGGGGAAAGCTCCAGATGCTAACCCATTCTTCCTCATGTTGAGTGTAGTCTTCCCGTCTGTAAGGAATCCATCAGTCTGAGTCCTGTCCTCTAGAGCAGTGAAAAATAAGGATACCCCCCTGGTGTCCCTGACAGCCTGGCAGATAGGGTAGCATGTTTCCATACATTGGTTATTCAGAAACCTGCAACTCTCCCTAAGCACTGTATTTATAAAGTGATGCTGTATCATCAAGAGTGCCTTGTTCCACCTACGGGAATATTCCAGATAAAGGAAGCTCACCCTGTAAAATGCAGGGCTACTGGAATATGCACGTTTTAATCAATTTGGATGGGAATCTTGGTAAAGGACATTATGCTTCCTTTAGTAACCTAAGTATACGAAACTCAGTTTACAGTTTTCGGTGAGTAAGATTGCCCCGGCTAGGCTGAGGGGGCAGCAATTGGCCAGAGGAAGGAGGATGCTATTTATCCTGGCAGGAAATGGCCTCAGACTATCCTGCTTCTTCTGCAGATTTCCTTTCTGACAGCTGTCACTTTCAGTTTCATCAGCTTCAGAACAACCCTTTCTGGGCTCCCCTCCCTGTTCCTCCTTCCCCTGGCAGCTGAAGAAAGGAAAACCAATGGCATGTAAGTCAGAATGACCCATAGTAAAAGAATCGTGCGTTGTCGTGGTAGAAGTTAAATTATGAAACATAGCAAACAGCCAAAAACGTGCAAAAAAAGAAAAAAACAACAAAAAACTGGACACCAGCGAGTTTTGACCTGTATGTGGAATTGTAATAAGTCAGTGGACAGTGTCTGCAGACTCAGAGCTCCCTTAGCCCACGGCCGCAGCAGACATCACTAATCGATGGCCCCGCCCATTCCCCTCGGGCTCCGCCCCATCCCCAGCATCCTTGCCAAGACAGCCCTCCAGGAAACCGGGACCAGTCTCCAAGTGATGGCACAGGAGACGCTGAAGCCTCTTGGGTCTGTCTCCCTGCGCTAGGCATTAGTCACTCTAGTGTCTCCTAGAATGGAGACAGCTCTCTGTGTCGCTTCAAGACCTTCATCTGCTTTTTTGAGCCTCTGCCAATTGGGGGTTTCCTGCAGGGAAAGAGAAAAGGGAGTGCAACTTTAATCTTCACCCCAATCGAGGGAGGTAGGCTTTATGAGTCACATTTCACAGATAAGGAAACCAAAGCTCAGAAGGGATGAGTTACTTGCTCAAAGTCAAACAGCTCCTAAACGGTGGGCCATGATTGGAAACGCAGGTCCTTGTCACTCAGAAGTGATGAACCGGGGCCATGCTTCCCAAGTGAATGGAGCTCCAGATATAAAATGAATATAATGAGAACTACGGGTTATTCGGTGATCGTTCTAGTGGTTTTTACTTGTAACCATTTCTTACTCTTTCACAAACCCTGCAAGGTAGTTATTACCTCTGTTTCTAGAGGAGGACGTAGAGGCTCAGAGAAATGAAATCATGGAATGGGGTGGTGGCAGCGTTGGAACTCGTATGAGTGGTCTTTCTGCAAGTATTTACAACGCTCCCTGGTCTACACCTGCAGTACCTGCCCCGTACTCCAGCACCCCTGTCTCCCAGGGCTCCTGACTTTATGTTTCTGCATAGAAACGTATCACTCCTCAGTAGATTATATTCTTGACTTTTTTATTTTGTTGATTATGTCTCTCCCTGCTAGAATGGAAGTTCTGTGACTGCAGGGAATTTTATCTGTTTCATTCATCAGCGTATCTTCATGCCCATAAAAGACGGCCTGGCCTCTGCTAGGTGCTCAGTAAATTTGGGGGAACACATGAACTATTATAAGTCCTTTTCTTGGAGCATCTGTGGAGTGCTGGAAAGATCCCTGTCCTTGACATCAAAATACCTGGCCCGAGGACTAGATCTAGGACTTCAGGCATAGCTCTCCCCTCTCATGGCCTCAGTAGTCTCACCAAATGGTCAGTGAATAAGCCCAGCCTAGGCTGTCATGAGGGTTGAGGGGGTTAAGGTGTGTGGAGTGCCGCCCATCCGCAGGAGCGTTGGCCAGGAAGCTTGTCCTGATGCCTTGCCTTCCAGCTGCTGAGATCCCCCCCTCACCTCTGAAAGGAGGGTTTCCAGACTCAACTCTCTCCTCCAACAAGGGTTTGGGGCAGCCTGCACGGCCACGTTCCCTGATACCGAGCCCACTCAGAAGAAAAGACCACAGCGTCCCCAGGGCTCCATTAGAAGTTAAAAATAAGACATATATAAGCCGACTCTAGAAACACGTTACGGCATCAGTCTGCAAGGCCGTGCCAGGGAACAGATGGCTCTGTGGAAACAGCTGTATCCCGGAGAAACCTCAGAGAAAAAGCAGAATGCATTAGTGCGCTCCCCTGCAAGCTGCACGTCACCAGCTCTTTAATCCCGTGGCGGGCAGCGGAGCCCCTGGGTGGACAGCGCCACACAGGGCCCGCCTCCAGGGGCCCTCCACGGGCGTGATAAGTTCTAGAGCCCGAAGGATCACAGTCGTTGCCTGCGAGGCCAGGGGCGGGGACAAGGGGTGGAGCCACGGGGTCAGGCTGCTCAGGGGATGCGTCTGGGCTGTGGGCACACCATCGCGGCCCGTCTGCTTTGCTCCAGCTCCAGCTTGCACACATCCTTCCTTCACACCCCTGGGCTCTGGTTGTAATCTGTCTGCATGTGCCAGGTGCTCTCCCCTCGTGTGCTTTTGCTTGCAGCAGCTCCTTGCACTCTTCTGGAAGACTCTTCCTCCACGAGCCGGCTCCTTGTGCCGCATCTAAGAGGGCAGCTCTGGAGCAAGACTGCCGCATGTAAAATCTAAGGAATACTGAATAGGAGAGTTTGGGCCATTTGCTTAGACTCTTTGTGCCTCAGCTTTCCCATCTGTAAATTGGGGATCACAACTAGTCCCACCTGACAGGCTCAGTGAGGACTAAATGGGGCTGGTCAGTGTGGCACACAGCACCTGCCCACCCCCCCCATTAAGTCTCATTGGTATTATGAATACGCAGTATTATGCTTGCTGACTTGCTTCTTTGTCTCCCCACCCAGACCAGATGAACAATTTAAATGTAGAAACTGGGGGGGCGCCTGGGTGGCTCAGTTGGTTAAGCGACTGCCTTCGGCTCAGGTCATGATCCTGGAGTCCCGGGATCGAGTCCCACATCAGGCTCCCTGCTCAGCAGGGAGTCTGCTTCTCCCTCCGACCCTCCCCCCTCTCATGCTCTCTCTCTCTCTCATTCTCTCTCAAATAAATAAATAAAATCTTAAAAAAAAAAAAATGTAGAAACTGGGGTTCATTCCCCAATCCTGGCACAAGGCTTGGTATACAGTAAGGGCTTATTAATTGGGTGTCGTGTACAAATTAATACTGATACCTGGGAGAGAGGAGACCAGGCCTTTTCCTCATTATTTCCTCATAGGCTGAGTGCTGGAAAGACTCTCTGAACCTTCCCTGAATAGACCTAAATCCAAGACTTTCCCATCCCATGAAAGAAGGAAAGTGGCCCATGGTTTGGTTTTCCTTAGTAAGTGTTTTGAGTTCCTGGAACTTCGTTGATTCATACACACAGCAGGCAATCAGTGAGCTCGTAATCTTTCTCTACCTGTCTGGGTGGTTTAATAAGGCTTACCTGCTCCCTGGAAAACCACAGGGAGGAGCCCTGAGGTAGGTTTCAGGAGACATGCATTAGAGTCCCAGCTTCTCTGAGCAAATCAGCTGAGGGCAGCCCTGCCCGTCTCATTCAGATATTAGGAGGAACAGATGAAGTCCTAGGTATCAAGGCGACGGAAACCTGAAAGTAAACGTTGAAAGTATCAAGCAGCATTCTGGAGGTTACTGTACCCACCAGATACTTCCACCCGTGCTGCTGAGGCATCAGAAGGAGAGGTGTCATAAGCAGGAGTAGATGCCTTGCTTGGTCTGTTGTACTCTGTCTTCATCACTCACTGGCTAGAAGAGGCAAGTAGGTGTGTTAAAGTAACACAAGCAATTGTACAATGGACTTGGCACGCTGGAAGGGTATTACTCACGTTAAGTCCAAATGGGTGTTTCTGATTGGCAGGTGGCTTTTCTCCAGGTTCAGGGGCCCAGACTCCTTCCATCTTGTGGCTCTGCCCTCCACAGAGCCTTGGACTCCTCTCCTGGATGCCCTTGCTCTGGCCGACAGAGAGGTGTGTGCATGAGTCTACCTTGAAAGTGGTGCCCATGGTAGCGAGAACCTGCCCACATTCCATTGACCAGCCTTGGCCATGCAGGAAGGCCGGGAAGGCAGCCTCTCTGTGCACCCAGGAAGAGAAGAGACCGTGAATCTTGGTGCATGCAGAAGGTCCCCACTACCGTGGGGGTACATGCATTCAGTCCCCTGTAGTCATAGGACCATCTAGCATTAGACCTGGAAAGAGCCCCAGAGATTGATTAACAAGGAAGACATTGTAGTGATTTGGTTACATACAAGAACGCAGAGAAAATACACATGGATGTACTATCTCAGCTCTGTTCGCTCATCGTATGACCTTGAACAAGTGGCTAAACCTTTCAGATGATGAATGCTTTCATCCATAAACAAGGTGGACCATTGTCCCTAAGTCATGGAGTCAGTGTGAATATTAAATGAGAAAGTGCCTGCCAAGCTCCCAGCATGTTCCCTGACCCTAGTGAGCACTTGATCCTTGAGAGTCTTTTATGAAACCCAAACTTTGTCTTAGGAATCGGAGAAATGACTTGCTCAAGGTCACATGGAAAATGAGTGTCTGAGGGAACAGGTCTCCATTTCCAGTTATCCCCATAACCTCTCTCTGTAGTTTTTTCTGACTTTGAACAGAAGTCCACTGGGCTGGTGCCAGGAACCTACTTCCAACCCCTCTGAATCCTCCGGCCTGACCAGCCATCGTTTCTGACATCTCAGGGGTCACTCCCAGGCCTTAAGGATGGGAAGAAATAAATGCAAACTGCTTAAAGGGTCATTTTCCCTTGAGTCCAAATCTTCCTGTGCCTCAGCTGGCTGCCCAAAGAAGCAATTTAGCAAATGCATTTTATCTCAGGAGAAATCGGTCTTTTGTTTCTGTGACTTGCTTGTCAGGAGCCTACTACTCCCCCCGTGGCCCCAGGATGGAGTGCGGTAGTGTTCAGGCCCTGTTAATGAAAGCCCTCCTTCCAGCTCAGCATCTCCCTGGAGAAATCACCCATGCCCTGGGTGGGAAAGGAGGTCGTTTCTAAGCTGTTCCCGCCTTCCCCCTGAGATAACATCAGCCATGCAGTCAGCAATAAGAAATCCTAGATTAGAATTTGAAAAGGTACATAATGTAATCATAACATTGCTTGGGTTTTGTGTAGCACTTTACAGTTTACAAAGCACTTTTACACGCATTAGCTCCTTTGAGAAAATTGCAGGGAACTTGTTAAGGACAGAAAAGTAGAAAGAAGCCAGTACAATATATCTGTGAACCTACCAGTCAGAGAAAAGCTTTGTTAACATTGTAATGTGTTCCCTTTGGTCTGTTTTGTTTGTGGCTTTTTGTTTGTTTGTCTTTCTGCTCTATTGGGATCATACTGCATATGCATTTTTATGGCCTGCTTTTTCATGGAGTATTGTGTCTTCCACCGTCTCTTTGATCCTTGCATCCATCCCCTGGGAGAGGAGTCACCACACTGCAAAGATTGCCCTGGTGTGAGGTCCCAAGACTGGATTCTCAGTCCAGAACTGCTTCTCCCTAGCCATGTAACTGGCAGATTTTTGAAATCCTCTGAGCCTCAGTTTCCTCCTTTGTAAAACAGAGATGTGTGCTCAAGCATTAAATTAATAAAGCAATCCACCTGAAAGCATTTAGCACTGCACCTGGCACAGAGCAGGTGCTTCATCCATATTAGCTGAGCAAAGGTACAAACCGCCATATTGAGAATGTTAATAACATTAAACTCAAGGAAGGCAATCTGGTTGGTCCAGAGTCCCATAGATTTTGACATCGTATGTCGGACATCATAGTTGATGTGCTTTTGCCACAATACCCAGTGTGGTTGATAGACAACAGTATTCCCTAGACCCTACCCCTATAGCACTGTGATGGCCACAGGTGACCTAGGGATGTGGATGCCACTGAACCACATCATTGGTACCAGGAAGTTCATAGAGGCTACTTATCCCCCAGGACTGCTGGTAGACCCTCCCGACCACGTCAGGCCATGCTCTGGTAGTTCTGGGAGCACTTTCCTTGGTCACTGTTCCTTCTTTAACATGAGTACATGGCTGTGAGTACATCCAGTAGAGGCCTGTTGTGTACACAGGGTGCTCTAGATGTTCTAGGTACAGGAAATTGAGAGATGAATGCGATACAGCTCCTGCCTTGAGGAGCCCACTATATATGGGTGCTTTTCAGAAAATGGCTCCTGGAGCTATTTACCTTGGAATGTTGTTTTTTTCCTGACTCAATACACACATGCATTTCTCATGCTCTGGCCACTAATTTCCTTTCTCACATGATGAGGATACCTTCTCTTTGAAGGCTCATCAAAGAAAGACCCCCACACACACACACATCTATACCCGTCCTCACATGTTCCCACTCCAGTCTTCACTGAACTGAAGCCATGCACTCCTGTCAACACATTAAAAACACCACACAAATCAAACCCCCCCCCCAAAAAAAACAACCCTGCTTTTGCAAAGAGCTTTGCAGATGTTTATTCTCTAAAAGGGAATAATTGCGAGTGTTCTTTTGCAGTGTGGGTGAGAGAGAAGGAGGGTATGAGTTGGTTAAGTTCCCCATTGGGGGGCTACATTATAGTTTCTAGGTATATTTGGGTTCCTCAAGGAGGAAGATGTGGGAGTATCTCCAACACTCATGAGACAGAAGTGCTATCCAGGCTCAGCAAGACTCCTGCTTTCCCTGCCCTCGCCCTACTGTCTCCTCCAGGTGGTGGCTGAGGACAGAAAGCATCCACCCAGGTTTCTCCCCTTCTGAACTCTGATAACCACCATGGTAATAGATGACGTCTGCTGTGTCTTTATTCCAAACACTGTACTCTGCACATGCAGAATCTCTTGGAACCCTCCTACAACCCCCTGGGTAGTTCCTATTATCTTCCCCATTTTACACTTGAGGAAGTTGAAGCTCAGAAGGGTTAAGTACCTCACCCACTCGCCCAAGACTGTACAGACAGGAGTGGGATAGAACCCATCACCTCAGCCACGGTGCTTGTGTGCTTCTTGACCCAAGGCGGAATGAGCATCTTTCCTGGAGAGGTAGCTCGGTAGTAGAAGGACACAGGCCCCAGTTTGACCTCCCTGAGTGACCTCAAGATCTTGAAACTGCTTTTCAGCTGTCAAATGAGGCTGCACATGCCTCACTGGAGGGCTCCAGGGGAAGGGATAACACGTACCCAGCACCTTGCACAGAGCCAAGTGCATGCTTGTTTGCTGTCCAACACATTTTCAGCCATCACAGACCTTTGAACTGCAAATATCGGACCAGATAATGGGCTTAAGGATGATCACCTTCTATGCATAACATTAGAGGATACGATAGGAAAATTAGAAAGACAGGCCTTCTAATGATTACAGTCTTCGTGTAGCAGATATTTCTCATGCATGCAGCACATGAATATTAAGCATCTGTCATGCCGTGGGCACGGTGCTAGGGGCAACGGTAAAGTGTCACTGTGTCACCAGGAAAGTTGCCCTTAAATAATTTCAGTTCAAATTGACAAGTGCTTTAGTGGAGTTATGAATTGAGGGCTCTTGAGGCACGGAGAAGTGGACCAGCTCTACCTGGCAGGGCTAACAGAGGTCTCAGACAGACGAGGTGTCATCCAGGCTGAATCTTGAAAGGTAAATAGAAGGTCCCCTAGTGGAGAAGAGCAGGTGAGGAGAGGGAGGAGAGTAGAGAGGGAAGAACATGTACAGAGTCACAGAGGGAAAGAGGGAAAGGCAGGTTCGGGGAGCAGAGAGATCCCTGGTGCAAATACAGAGGACACGGGGTTGGGGGGGTGGTGATGGGTCAGAGAGAGAGGATATGATTGTCAGCAAGGACCTGGATTTAATCCTGCAGGTCAGAAGGGGTCCCTTGGCTCCTAGAATATTAGACGGAATGAGAATTCCCATGTCCTGGGCTTACATGAATCTTCAAATAGGCCAGGACTTCAAATCAAACTTCAAAAATGGAAGAGTCTCCCTGATTGCATCCTTGTTAACAGTTAAAAATCTTCATGATGGATGAGAACATCTCCTCAATCACTGAATCTCCACTGATCCCCCAAGTGGCATTTGGAAGTAGGTGGGTGCATTTGGAGTTGTACGAGGCTGTCTGGAGAACTCTACAAGCATTTAGTGGGCTGGGGCCCAGGAGGCTAACTGTTCGGGGATATATGGGACAGGTAGCATAATGCAAAAGCTCCCTGCACAAAATGCCAGTGACCCCCTGTCGGTTATCTATGGCTCCCAACCTGTAAAACCTCAGTGGAATGCAGTGAGAAGTGTTTATCGCGGCAGCTGAGCTGAGCTTGGCTGGGCTTGCTCCCACACCTGGGGCAATTGTAGAGCTTCTGCTCTACTCCAGGTGTGTCTCATCCTCCAGCGGGCCGCCCAGGCATTTTCTCATGGTAGTGCTGGAGGTTCAAGAAACACACAGTTCTTCTTGAGGCCTAGGCTCACTATTAGGGCAGTGTTGCTTCCTTACCATTTTATTAGCCACAGCAAGTCTCATGATAAAGAGTAAAGATGTGGGAGGGGGTGAAGAATGGAAGGGATTAACGCAGTCATGTGCCATCACACATATCTTGAGAAATAAGGCTATAGTTTAATCTAGCTATATCTATGAAGACAATGGTTTTAACTGAGACAGGGTCATACAGAAGTGAGTTAATATAATTCTTGTTTACTACACTCTTGGCTTGGAGATTTAAAATATATGTACACATTTTTCTTGGAAAACTGGTCTGTTACATTCAGCTAGATTAGTAGCTCTAGCTATGTAAACTATAATCTACATTCAACTATCTGCCATCGTGTAATGGACTAGGCTGATGTCACAGAAAAAATATTAGAACCAGCCATATGACCTTTGGCAAATTCATTTGAAATATAGTTTGCATATAATAAATCCACCCATTCTAAGTGTGTAGTTTGTTGACTTCTCACAAATGTATACACCCTTGTAACCACGACTGTAACCATGACATAGAACATTTCCATCCCCCAAAAAAGTTCTCTCCTGCTTCTTCCCAATCTATCCACTCTGCCCCCACGCATTCAGTGATCTGATTTCTAGCCCTATTGAAGTTCTTTTACTTTTTCATAGCAAATCATCTGTGAAGCAGGCCCAGTCACCCCTGCCTGGGAGGGATATGATGGGGTTGGCATGACATGGTTGTGGATTGGCAGCTGCACATCCTCAGATCTCGATATTGTGCTGTTGGCAGGTCAACCTGTTGGCTTGTTGATATTGTCCTGTTGGCAGGACTGTTGGCAGGTCAACCAGCTCTTGCACTGGTTGGGGTAGGAAGGCAAGTAGAGCTATGTAAAGAACTTCTACCAGCAGATTAAGGGAGCAGGACTTCCCGAGAGTTAGAAACAAGAAAGAAGAGTGGATGCCAAGACTTTGATGAAATGAAAGGAACAGATTTTTAAATTTTGTTTATGGGTTGGTTTAGTCTTTTTCTTCAATACCTGCTACAGAGATTGAAGTCTGTAGCTCTAGGCAGGAGAGAAGCTCATGCAAAGGCACTGCTCCATTTGGATTTTGGTACTTCCTTCCCTGTTATTTGGAATTGTAGTAGGTCACCTACCAAAGCATTTTTTGTTTGTTTTTAAGGAGTTTGTGGTTGCTTATGTATTTGTCAGTAGTGACCACCATCATTCTCAGCTCAGAGGGTGCTTGTTTCTCAGATGGCGAGGACAACTGCCCTTCATCATTGCCTTTTTAAAATTAAATTGCAGAGGAAACTAAAACCAGTGATCCTGTCCTCCCATGTTTGACCCATCACCAGCATCCAATGAGTAACCATCTCAGGCAAGGGCAGGCTCCTGGCTCCTTGGGGCTTCCCTTCTTGGTCCCATACCCTCTTCTCCTACATTTCAGCTCCAGAAGCAGCTCTCTGAGCTCGATGAGGATGACCTGTGTTATGAGTTCCGGCGAGAGCGGTTCACTGTCCACCGAACCCACCTGTACTTCTTGCACTATGAGTATGAGCCCGTTTCGGACAACACGGATGTCACCCTGGTCGCTCAACTCTCCATGGACAGGTAGGCAGACGGGCCCTGACCTCCCCACAGCCTCACCCTGCTGCTCTACACCCAGTCAAAGGGAGAAGGGAGAGATGGTCTGACAGACTTAGGCTTGGGTCGCGCTCCTCTCCAGCACTGAAAACCAAGGGCTCTTGTCTTCCGGTGAGGGTGGTGGTTTTGAGAATAAAAGAAGAATTGATTCTAAAGAGTAGAGCTCTACCCAAACTACCTTAAGGAAAAGGGGTGTATTATAGGGAAACACATATTCTGGAACCACTATCACTGCTGGAAAGCAATTGCTGTTTCTTTTCCTTAGTGTATTGATGCAACAAACATCTACCAAGCCTTTATCTGGAAGTATTGATGTGATCCCCGCCCTTATGTGGCTGACACTCTAGTGCACTGATTGTCAACCTTGGCTGGGGTCAAACTGAATCACCTGGGGAGCTCTTAAAACAAATGCACCTTCGAGCTCCATTGCAGACCAGTTAAGTAAGAATATTTGTGTGGTGAAGACCTTGCATTGTTTTACGCTTGTGGTGTGCAGCCACGGTTAAGAACATAAGTATAGCGGTATGAACAGAAAATAAATAGTTGAGTAAAATTATTATAATTGTGATAAGTTCTTTGGAAGGAACTGAGACTGATAATAACAATGTCAAGAGAGGGACCTTCCTTGGGTGATGTGGTCAGGGGAAATCTAAGGAGGGGACATTCCTGCAGAGACCTGAAGGAGGAGGAAAGGAGTCAGGAATGTGAGTTGCTGAGAAAAAAAAAATTCTTTTTCCAGGTGGATGAAATAGCAAGCGTAAAGGCCCTGTGGTGGGAGGGGGCTTGGACATTCAAAAACGTGGTAGAAGAGCAGCGGCTGAGGCAAAGCAGGGATATGGTGTGAGATTAAGATTATAGAACATTAGAAACTCACCAAAACATTTTGGATTTTATTCTCAGTGTGGTGAGAAGTTATTGAACACATTTACACAAAGTTATATGATCCAATTTATGTCTTTGAAAGCGTCTCTCTCGTTGCCAGGGGTGTGTGGATTCAAAGCCCCGAGGTCACCCCCTCAAGGCTGTACTTTTCCATACTGGGTGTCCTGTGTGTCTCCCTCCCACCTCGGCCCACCAGCTTTCTCTTCGATTTACACATGGCCCACACTGGCTCCCTATCCCCAGTTTCCTTCCTTCCATTCCCCCTCAGCTCCCACAGTTAGGCAATCTGAGTGGCTCATTCTGTCTTTGAGTCACCTTGGAGATGCCTGTCCAGTCTATGGCTGCAACTCCATGGGACTGTTTCCAGGATTAAATGAGTTCACGCCTGTGGCGTGCTGAGAGCAGTACCTGATACACTTGTTAAGTGTTCAATAAATACCGCTTGTTATTCGTGGGGAGGGAGTAAAGCATGGGCAAACCAGTGAAGGAGCAAGCACTCGGACACGAAAAGGTTCACATGCAGAAAGTGGTCTGGGAGTTGGGAGGAGTGAGTAGAACCTTGCATCCAGAGACATCCGGGAATGAGTTATGTAGAGCGTAACTGATGGAAGCAGATTCCTCACTTTGAGAGTCCCACTGTGCATTGGTGGAAGCTCACTGGTGAAATTCAATGGCTCCATTGGCTGGGGTTTTCCTGGAGGTTCATAGGCCTCAGGACCTCTGTGCAGAAACACAGAGAACTCGCTGAACATAACAGGTAGCAGGTAAAGATGAGCGGGGACAAAGGGGAAAAGCACAGAGCTGCTCGTGACCTCAAGCAAAGTCTTTCCCTTCTTGTGGCCTCAGGTTCCGAATCTCCAACATTCACGTGACCACTCAGCAAATACTGTGTAAGCATCTATTACTGTGGTGTGCCAGGCTCTTGTGAAGCTGGGGATATTTATAAGAAGACCCTATTTTTGCTTTCAAGGAGTAGATAGCATCTTCATGACTCAGTGTATTAGTTATCTACTGTTGTAGAACAAATTGCCACAGATTTAGCAGCTTAAATAACATTTAGTATCATGCAGTTTGGGGGGTCTGGAGTCTGGATGGGTGCTAGCAGGGTCCCCTGCTTAGCTCCCAGACTACCATCAAGGTGTTGGCTGGGGCTGTGATCTCATGGGAGTCAGGGTCCACCACTAAGCTCATTCAGCTTTTGGCAGAATTCAGTTCTAGGACTGAAGTCCCTGTTTCCTTGCTGGCCATTGGCTGGGGTCCTTCTGAGCAACAGGAGGCCACCCTTAGGCTTAGCCATGTGGCCCTCTGACAGCATGGCAGCTTACTTCTTCAAAGCCAGCAGGAGACTCTCTGCAGGCTGTTCCATCACATAACCCACAGGAGTGGCATTCCATCCCATTACTGAGTTCGGCTCACACTCAAGGGTGGGGGTTGTACAAGTGTGTATGCCACGGGGCAGGATTTGTGGGGGCCAGCTTAGAATTCAGCCTGCCCCAAACAGGTAACAGGTTCTTACTCTAGAGAGATTCTGTGGGAGGATCCCCCAGCCCGTCTGGGCGGTGGAGAAAGGAAGAGACAGGGAATGGGTCCAAGGGGAGGTGTTGCCTGCATTGAGTTGGGGGTGCGAGTAGACGGCCTGTAGAAAGCACACAGGGAGAGAAGGTGGAGCATGCAGCATATTCAGGGAACAAAGAGGCCCCCAGGCCTGCTGGGAACACACAGGCTCTAGTGTGGTTAGAGCTTAAGGCGTGGGTGAGAAAGAGGGGAGCAGATGGGTTTACAGAGGGCACAGGGGAAACCAGGACAGGTGGCCTCCCGCCGGCTCAAACCCATCAGTGAGGCTCCATAAGAGACTGAGCTAGACCGGAGCCCCAGACTCACGCCTAAACTTCTGTGTCCCTTTGGCTTCTCACCCAGCCTTCAGTTTGGACGCGCACATTCCCCCACCAAGCAGCACTTGAGTGAGCAACGGGGCCGTTAGCAGACCTCTCTTCCTATGTCTCTTCTCTTATCCTCTCTGCTATTTCAAATGAAAATAAAATCCAATCCTTGAGATTCGTGCTGAATGATGGCTGAGATTAGTCTTCTGTTCTTCAGGCAACACAAATGCCCTTCAGGCCCCTCAGATGGGTTACCTGAAGCTCAGAGACTGAATCTGCCCAGGTGAGTGAGTTCCAGATAATTCCAGGTTCTCACCTCGTAGAGCATCCCTGGTTTTTCTTGGTCCCGTTCACGCCTCCTGTTCATACGTTCCGTTTATCAACAAAATATGCTGAATCAAGATTAGTAGCCAATGGGTACCTCCAAACTCAGGAGAAAATGAAAGAGACAAATCCAACATGCTTTCTTTTTTTTTTTTTTTTATTTTTTTATTGTTATGTTAATCCCCATACATTACATCATTAGTTTTAGATATAGTGTTCCATGATTCATTGTTTGTGCATAACACCCAGTGCTCCATGCAGAACGTGCCCTCCTCAATACCCATCACCAGGCTAACCCATCCTCCCACCCCCCTCCCCTCTAGAACCCTCAGTTTGTTTTTCAGAGTCCATCGTCTCTCATGGTTCTTCTCCCCCTCCGATTTCCCCCCCTTCATTCTTCCCCTCCTGCTACATTCTTCTTCTTCTTTTTTTCTTTCTTAACATATATTGCATTATTTCCAACATGCTTTCTAATCAGAATCAAGTGGCCTGACCTTGAATAATTTGGTCCCTGGAGTCAGGCCCTGTGCGGTCTTGGTGGCTCTGCCACTTCTTGGCTTTGACCCTTGGACAAACCAGCTCTCCCAGCCTTGGTTTCCTCATCTGTAACCTGGGAATGGCAATGACAGTAGCCCCCCCCTCCACCAAGGTTGTTGTCATGACCAGGTGAGATCATACATAGCCAGGACTTAGCCCCAACATACAGTCAGAGGCTCCCTATCATTTGATAGCACCGTTGACCAAAGTCTTCCTATTTGTGCTCCCGCACAAAAGGCCACTAGACTCACAAAGAGCTCCGGGTTCAAATCCCACAGGCTCCTTTACTCCTCCAGTGGTGATCTTGGGCAGGTCATCAACACCTTTGGTTATCTTTCTCCTTCTATAAAGAGAGTTAATACATATTTGCCTCCTAGGGTCCTGATTAGGATTAAAGGAGAGACTGTGTTCGAAAGCCCTTGGCATATATTTGCATTCAGTGAATATTTACAGATCTGAAAACCCTGACCACAGCATCTGCACATGGTCAGTATTTAGGAGAGGTAAAAGTGATGCAGGAAAACAAAAAGAGAAATATCTGGGTTCAAAGTCCAGCTGCACCACTTACTAGCTGTGTGAATTTGGGCAAGTTACCCAGGCTTTTTGAGCATCATCCGACTTATCTGTGAAGTGGCAATGATACCGTCCAGGTCACAGATCGGTGTCTGGGTTTTATAAAAGAAGAGGCTCTAAAGTGGGTAGTAGGTCTACACCAAATATTAGATTCCCTTCCCTTCATAGTTTTTTTTTTTTTTTTAACCTCTGTGCTAGCTATGGAATTCGCAATCTGGAATGCACAGACAATTAGAAAGAAAGGTTTTTCAATTATTAACACCCCAAATCCATCCCTCTGTAGACAGTTGCCATCAATAAAAGGATACAGGCAAAACAGAGCCCCTCCCTTCTAGTGCCGGCTGGAGGCAGGACCCCCGGCAGCAGCTTCCCTCCCAGCCCACTTAAAAGAAAACCCTGGCCCCTCTCACGTCTGCCGCAGACGCTAACCGCAGAGCCCTTCCCTTCAAAGCGCACGCATCCCTCGGCATGGCAGGCGCACGACTCGCCCCTAACGCGTTGTGACAAGTATTGCCATCCTGACAATACCCCAGAGAGCCCGAGGACTTCCACACCCTAACGCGAGCGGCTTAGCAGAACATAATAAAAAATCATAGAGCAGTACCACAGGCTGATGGAGATGGTGAGAATTCCTCCTTCTGCTCCATCCTGCACATCCAATTACGATGCAGCCGGCTGACTGGTGCCTGTTGGATTGATTTTTAATTGAAGAAACATTTCGGGTGTGTTTGTAAACCTTTGAGTCAGAAGCAGGCCCTACATGAATGCCACAATGAATTAGGGGAGCTGGTGTGTGGGCTCCTGTGCCCGGGTCCCTCTAGAATTCTGTTCAGAAAGAATGAACGTTGCCCGCTACAACCGTGGAGCCGGCTCCTCTCCCAGCACGCGGAAGACCGCCCTCCCATCCCAGCAGCAGGTGAGAATGGTCTCGGGACAGAGGGGGCTGGCCAGGAGGGCTCCGGGTCACAGCATCCTGGCCATCTGGCCAGGAGATGCTTGCTCTTCTGTGTTCCTTTGACAAAGTTATCGAAGTACTAAGTGCAGCTCCAGGGGATCACGTGGCAGATGGGTCTTCTCTGTTTTCTGTGAGCGGAGGAAAGAGAACGTTAGCTGAGGTAAAGGGGCCCACGCTTTAGATCACCCGGGAGCTTGTTGGAAATACAAAATCTTGGTCCCACCCAGACCTAGCCGACGGGCACCTCTAGAGTGGGGCCCAGGAATCAGTGCTGTAGTGATCTTGAGCTTCAGGTTGAAAAGCACTGTTCTAGAAAGTGAAAGGGAACTCCCTTGTCCATGTAACAGCCAGAGTGATCTTCTAAAAATAGACAGATCTTCCTTGACTTATGGTGGATGGGGTTATAGCCCAATAAACCCATCACCAGCTGAAAATACCATAAGTCGAAAATATATTTAATACACCTACCCTACCAAGCGTCCTGGCTTAGCCTCGCCAACCTTAAACGTGCTCAGAACACTTATATTGCCCTACAGCTGGGCAAAATCATCTTAACACAAAGCCTATTTTATAATAAAATGTTGACTATCTCATGCAATTTATGGAATACTGTATGGAAAGTGAGAAACAGAATGGCTTGTCTGGGTGCAGAATGATTGTCGGTGTATCAGTTGTTGACCCTGTGATCCCGGGGATAACCGGGAGCTGTGGCGACGGCTGCCCAACATCAAGAGAGAGCATCCCTACTGCATATTGATAGCCTGGGGAAAAAAATGTAAATTCGAAACACGAAGCATGGTTTCTACTGAATGCATATCACTTTCGCGCCATCGTAAAGTTGAAAAATTATTAAGTCAACCCATCATAAGCTGGGGACCGTCTGTCTTTCAGGTCAGCATCTTTAAAACTCTCCGATGATTTCTCGTTGGCGTTTAGGATAGTACTACAGCTGCCGCCGTGGCCTTCCCAGCCCCATGTCACCTGCCGGCTCCCCAGCATCTTCTGTCCTCCTGCCCCTCACTCGCCCATCTTCCCTCTCTTCTCGCTTGAACATGCTACCCTCAGTTACCCCAAGAGCTGCTCCCTCTCCTTGGAAAGCTTCTTGCCCAGACTTCCTCAGGGCTGGGTCCTTCTCCTTATCCAAGTCTCAAATTCACATCCCCGGCAGGCCTTCCCTGGCCAGTCCTCAGGGTTCCCCCATCCTGTTCCCTGTTCTGCTTGCCTCGTTAGCCCTCGCCCCCTTGGAATCTATCTTGGTTGGTTCTGTGTCTTCTCCCTCCACCAGAAAGAAGCTCCGGAAGTTCAGGAACTTTGTCTTTCTCGTTTGTCCCAGGGCCCAGCACATACACCTGCACGTTGTAGATACATAATAAGTATCTGATGGGGGTGGTGCATGTTTGAAAAGCAGAATTAGAACCTATGGAAGAAATTACAGCTGCCATCTATTGAGTACCTGCTGCATATCTCGCTTTGTGCCGGACACTTCACAGAAGCATGGTAAGCGGGCTTGTCAGTAGGGGCAAACCCCACCGCCGGAGCACTGTTTAACACTTCTGCCTGTGTCCTGTGTGAGCAAGGCACAAGGCCACCCCAGAATCAGTGTGGGGAGTATCCGCAGAGGCTGCAGATTGAGAGAGAAATCATTTGTAGCCATTTTGTGACCTACGGAGGTATTACTATCCGCACTATGCACATGTGGAAATGGAAGCCCAAAGAACTGTCATCTCTTCACTTGATCTCAGCCAAAGGAACTGTCATCTCTTGCTCAGGGATGCTGACACAGCTCAGAGTTCAAACCCAGTTCTGGCTGACCCGAGAGCCCACCGTTGCACCTCCATCCCATGCAACCCGCCTTGCTCTCATCAGCTGCCTTGTAGGGAGGGAGCTCCCCAATCCAGCGGAGGCCAACTGGCCTTCTAGAATTCCTTCCAACCCAGTCTTGTAGGTTTCTGACTTGGCTGCCTCCCCTGTCCCCTAGACAGAGCGCATGAGGCTTCCTGGCTCAGTAGGACTCCCAGGGATAGCCCTGGCTTCCAGCTAGACCTTCCCGACATCTCTTTGGCCTTTCTTGAGCCTTTGCCCTCCTCTTGGCAGCGTGAAGTGATGGTGGGCCCTCTGGGGACGCGGAGAAGAGCATGGGACCCAGAGTCGGGACTGTGGGTCCCAGTGCTCACTAGCCCCTCCACTCACCCAGTGCTCTTCATGCTCCCCTCCGAGGCTGAGCTTTTTCATCATCAAGATGGCATAATCAGACGAAGAAAACCTCTACAGTTCTTTCCAAACAGAAAATTCTGTCGTTTGGGAATTAATCTTTGTCTCTTGAAACACTCTCCCTTGTCCCTGGTCCTTGCTGTGCTACGTACTTTATGATCCGGTATAAGAGACCAAAGACCGACTCGGCACAGAACTCCGTGCGCCGCACAGGACAACTTTAGGGTGCAGGTGTGGGGACACACAGCCAGGAGAAGGGTCAAGAGAATGGCAGGTCTTTGGGGCAGACCCCCAGAGACTGAGGAGGAGGAGGAAAGAAAGCACAGAAGCTGACCGCAAGGGAAGAACACATTCATGTCTGGGGAAATGGGCAGCGGAGAAAAGATCCTTGGGGACATTTATCCCAACCTGCCCCGCAGTCCATACGGAACACCAGTCTGGGTTCTCGGCACTGGGGTCGGACAGACCTGGGTGTCAATCCAGCTCCCCCGCTGTGTCGCTACGTGACTCGATAAAAGTCACTTCACCTCCTCGAGCTTCCTTACCTGTAACAGTGATGAGAATCTCAACTTTATAGAGTCAGTGTGAATGTTGAAAGCAGTAACCGTGGAAATGCAGCCTTCCCACTCCAAGTAGCAGAGAAACGGTAGAGATTTATTCTGTCGCCATCACATTTTATATGTTGTCATCATTATGATACACCTCAGTCTGTCGCTGTTGTTCAGGTCCCGATAGGAAGCTTGGTTTTAGGGAAGAGAGGTCACAAAGCTGGGGGCTGGTGGCAGACGGGCAGGAGTGGCTGGGTCATCTTGACTCTTCCTTCGAGGAGGTTCCATGGAACATCTGGCACCATTTCTGGTAAAGCCCACACAGATATGATGTTTCCCACATCAGCAGCACCTGAGAACCTTGAGGATCTTGTGTCCCTGTTCTCATGCTAAACCCTTGGCAGAGCTTGGAAGAAGAGCCAGCTTCCCTTGCTTCTCTTTCTTGCTCCCTGCTCAGAAAACTCAGACACAGAGTCAAAATCCCAGGTGGGGGGGGGCGGCCTCCACCATGGGAGCTGGCCTCTCTTCCCGCCAGACACGCGTGCCTCCCACACGGGAGCTCTTACATCCACATGTTAGAAAGCGTTCTTGCCCTTCACTCCCCAGATCTCAAAGGATTTGTACGAACAGCTGTCCCTTCCGAATGCACAGTCCCCTCCATTTCACAGACAGTGAAAGTGGGGTGCGGGTGGGATCACTCAAAACCCCAGGTTCTCGGAGCCCAGCAGAGACCCGGGCCTGCGGCAGAAGCCGAACACAGATCCCAGGGCAAGTCGGCATTGTGGAGAAGGCAGAGCCTCTTAGAAAACTGGCTCCGGGCAATTTGATTAGTAAGTGTTCTAAAGTATGAGAAATGGAGGGCATTTTACCCTGATGAATATCTTAATCCTCCGTCATGAAAGAGGAAGCAACTCCTGGCAATAGCAATTCACAGAATTACAGAGAGGAAACTCTGAAAGTCCATCGAGAAAGCCATTGACATAAGATAGGTGTGCCCATTTTCTTTTGTTTAGAAGCAGGGAAATGCATGGAATCTATTTCCTGGTAATTATCCGAATAAAGTGGGCATTCCTACCAGGAGACCGCTGATTATGTACCTCTTGCTGGGTAGGGAAAAAATTGAAATAGGCTTTTGAGGTTTCTTAACCATAGATCCGATCTGCCAGGCACTTCTAATGCCTTTGGGGGAAAAAAAAAAAAATCTTCATAGATTTCTCTTCAAACATTTTTGTAGAATCCTCTCCATTGGAAGCACCTTTTGGTTTTTTCTCTGGGCTTTCTTCTCCCCCCCTACCCCCCGCCCCATAATCCTTGGCACTGTGCCTTTCTTGTAGCCTCGAAAAATTGGCCGGGACCCTGGGGCAGTAAGGGCTCTGACAAATGAAGACAGCATCACGCCAGGCACACTTTTGTCCCTCGTGTTCACGTGTTTTTTGGTTCCCTTGCCAAACGCCCAGCGTGTGTTTGTTCTCACTGTCGCCAAGGCCCTGTCCCGGTACCCGTCTGGACGGGTCTGGTCCAAGTCCAAGGATCCAAGCTGACCGGACATCTGGATCCCCAGTTTCTCCATCAGGGAAATGAGGGAAATTACAGCCGTGCACACGGTTGTTGGGGGAGTTCTGGAAAGGGTCTGGTGCATAGTTAATGAGTTGGTGATCATAGTTGTCATCACTTGTGTTTTAATGCTCCTTGTAAAACTTAGGGCCTCGGTTTGGCTAAATCTTCTATGCTGGTCCCTGCTTTAGCAGAGCAGGGCAGCTGCGAGACATCTTTGCTGAGAGAGGAGAGGCATAGGTGTTGTGAGCTGGAAGGGGACCCTTACATCAGTTAATGTAATCGTCCCGTCCCCCCCCCCCCCCCCCCCGTGAAAAAAGGAGTCTGAGAAGACAACGCTTACAGTGGGATGCGACTCTGTCGGTATCCCACCTTCATCTGGAAGCAGATAAAGACAAGAAACAGCCAGGTAAGTGTGTTTATGCCGATTTTAGAGATGAAAGGAACTGAGCTTTGGGGGTTGGCCCCCATCACACAGTGATGAAGGTTAGAGCAGGGACTTGGATTTGGAGCGGGCTGACCAGGTGTCTGTGGAGGTGGCATCCGGCCCCAGGAGGCTGGCCGCGTGGCGCGTGGCCCAGGTCCCCACGGTGGGCTCAGCTTTCCTGTCTTCTCCTCCAGGCTCCAGATGCTCGAGGCCATCTGCAAGCACTGGGAGGGACCCATCAGCCTGGCCCTCTACCTGTCGGACGCCGAAGCCCAGCAGTTCCTCCGCTACGCGCAGGGCTCCGAGGTGCTCATGAGCCGCCACAACGTGGCCTACCACATCGTGTACAAGGAGGGCCAGTTCTACCCTGTGAACCTGCTACGCAACGTGGCCATGAAGCACGTGGGCACGCCCTACATGTTCCTGTCTGACATCGACTTCCTGCCCATGTATGGGCTCTATGAGTACCTCAGGTGAGGCCTGGGGGACACCGGCTTGGGCAGCACCGGGACTAGAACACTCCCTGGGAGCATCCTCCCGTCCAGGTCTTCCCTCTTAAAGATGGGGCAGCTGGGACCCAAAAGGGGACTGCACCTGCCCACGTCCACCCAGAGATAGAGCACTGCCCACCGGGTTTGGCAGGCCCATTTAGGCAATCTAGTGTCCTCGTTTTCCTGACGAACAGGCCAGAACCCCACTTTGCATACCGAAATGTTAAAAGTGGCAGGTGGTCTCAGACATGTCTCTTTGGCTCCCGGTCTAATGCTCTCTCTCTCTAGCTGTTAGGGAAACATGTCCTCCCTCTTCCAGTTTGGGATCAGATGACCTTCATCTAACCATTCTAGAAAGATCACTTCCTATTCTGTAAAACAAAGCAAAGTGATGGTGAAGGCTAGCACTATTCTGAGTGCCTGACGAGTAGGAGTTCGTTCCCACCCGCCGCGGTCCCTGGGCCGGCCACTATTATTACCTTCATTTCCCGGAAGGGAGTGCGTGGAGCTGAGATCGGGAGCTGCGAGCCCACAGTTACACACTGACCCACGTGGAGGCCGGGGTCAGCCAGTCCGACTGCAGAGCCGTGGGCTGAGTCGTCGTCTCAGCTGCCTCTATGACTCTCCAGTGACCCGTCCCAGCTCTGCCCACATGGCAGGGCGGCCGTCCAGCGGCTGGAGAAGGCCCTCAGCCCATGGAAGGCTGGAGAGCTGTGTGGGGAGCGACATTTGTTATGGAATGACAACCAGTCTGGACGGAAAGGGACTGCTGAATTCATACAGCCCGACAGTCCCCGTGCGGCTAAACTAAAGTCACAAGGTGTAAATCGAGATGTAACTGGTCAAGTCTTTTTTTTTTTTTTTTTAATCCTTTATTTCTGGCTTTTGTCGGCATGAATTCTCTCTGCTGCTGGGTGATGCGTGCCTGGATCCAGGTACCGGGAGAGATGGTTTACACTTACTAATTATCCTGCTGGATCCACACATCAAGCCCGAAAGGCTGGCAGGGTTCCCCCCTTTTACTGTGGGCAACAGCGAGGCTTGGAGAAGCAGTCCCCTGCTCCCGTCCACACGGCTTTGCTCCAAGATTGGAACCAGTGGCTGTCAGACTCCAGGTGGGCAGGCGCCCAGCTCCATACTTGCCTGGCTACTCTGGGGTTACTGACTGTCCCCAGACAGGGCAGGAATAGAATAGAGTTCTTTCTCTCCTGCTCTCTTGCCCTCCCCTCACTCTGTCTGTCTCTGTCTCAGTCTTTCTCTTACTGTCTCTGTAGGATTTCCTAACTTCAGTCCCTCCCCTGTGAGCGGGAGGAGCCCTTTCCTGCCTCTGTCCGCCGCGCTGGGGCGGCATGACCCCCAGCCAGGGAGGATGGGAGGTGTCTTCCCAAAGAGCATGGGCTGTGCTGCCCCAACTCCTGATGCCCGCACAGGGCTCCCGGCACGGATCTGTCGTCCTGCTCTGCGCTGGGCCTTGGAATCCCCGTGTGTGGGCTGAGGGCGCCCCCGTGTGGCCAGACCGTGCTTCCAGCGCCTGATTCCAGGAGATTCGGAAGCCCCCACGGCCTGCAGCATCACAAGCTCTGGGAGTCTGGGGGCGGGGATGGGGGCGAGGGCTTCCCAAAGGAACAGATGGTGGGGGCCGCCCTCCACCAAGAAAAGAGAGGCTTGAGGATTAGACTGCAGCCCCGTCCTCCCCGCTAAGGGGCTCTTCTGCAGGAGCACCTGAGGGGCCTTCATTCCAAGGAGTTGGAGGTGAACTGGCCCTCTCCTAAGGATCTGTAGTCTGCTCCCCACCTCCAAACTCTTTTATTATTTTATCTCATGGGCCTCATGTTTTAAAAAAACCGCACAGTAACAGATTGTTTCTGTGTTCTGTTCCTATGTTGTATTGATCAAAAATGCTATTAATCTCCCATGCCGGTCACCTCTAATAGCATCTCAAATAGCATCTTGACCTTACTCAGTAGGAGCTAACCAGCATTGCCTACTAATTAACACGTTCTTAACGCCAAGTCACCCGAGGCTTGGTTGGCCTTTGGCCCCTTGTTACGGGAAGGTGCGTGGTTCCCCTCGGGGAGTTTGAAATATTGCACATCGCTCCTAAAATGTTGCTGCTCTCTTCCATAGGCCCTACAGAAGTCCAGAGACCCTACCCTGAGTGAGAAGAAATGATCTTGTCCAGTCTTCTTTTTTTAATTAAGTTTTTCATTGTAATTCCCGTATAGTTAACATACAGTGTAATATTAGTTCAGGTACAATATAGTGACTCAACTTTTCCACACATCACCTGGCGCTCATCACCACAGGTGCACTCCTTAATCCCTATCACCTGTTTCATCCATCCATTTCCCGCCCCCCCCTTTCCCTCTGGTAACCAGCAGTCTGTTCTCTGTAGTTCAGAGTCTATTTCTTGATATATCTCTCTGTCTATTTTTAACTTTGCTCATTTGTTTGGTTTTTTAAATTCCATATATGAGTGAAATCGTACAGTATTTGTCTTTCACTGACTAAATGACTTCTCTTAGCATGATACTCTCTAGCTCCATCCATGTCATTGCAAATGGCCAGATTTCATTCTTTTTATGGCTGAGTAATATTCCAATGTATATATGTACCACAACTTATTTATCCGTTGATCTTTTGATGGACACTTGGGCTGCCTCCATAACTTGGCTATGGTAAATGATGCTGCTCCAAACATTGGGGTGCATGTATCCCTTTGAATTAGTATTTTTGTATTTTGGGGGTAAATACCCAGTAGTGCGATTGCTGGATCGTAGGGTAGCTCTATTTTTAACTTTCTGAGGAACCTCCATACTGTCTTCCAGAGTGGCTGCACCAGTTTGCATTCCCACCTAACAGTGCACAAGGGTTCCCCTTTCTCAGCATCCTCGCCAACACCTGTTGTTTCTTGTGTTGTTGATTTTAGCCATTCTGACAGGTGTGTGGTGATATCTCATTGTGGCTTTGATTTGCTGAGGATGAATGAGTGATGATGAGCATCTTTTCTTGTGTCTGTGGCCATCTGGATGTCATCTTTGGAGAAATACCTGTTCATGTCTTTTGCCTATTTTTTAGTGGGATTATTTGGTCTTGGGGTGTTGAGGTGTATTGTCCAGTTTTCTTTGTAAAGTACACATGTGGAAACTGAGACCGGAAAAGCCATGGCTTGCCTATCTAGAATGACCGGACATTGTGACTTTCTTCATTCTTCTGCTCCATCCTTAGTATTCATTTGTCTTTTCATTCATTTAGTGGGTAAACTTTTATAAGGTACCTACTACTATGTGCCGCCATATCTGTGAACCAGACATAGGACCTGTGAATCCCAGCACTTACAGACCAGCAGAAATGACAGTTAATTAAAGATGCAGATTCTTTAGGTTCTGTGATGGGGGTGTCCCCTCCCAGTGGGATTCACCTAGTCTGGGGATGGGAGGAAGGGACGTCCTGAAGAAGACAGATCCAAATGGAGGCTGAGTTGGAGTCCGCCAGTGGAGGTGGCGATGTTCCAGGCAGAAGGAGCCGTCCATTCCAGAGGTGCAAGGTGGCCAGGGCCTTGACGGGGAGAGCAACAAGAGACGATGTGGCCAGAAATGTAAGCTGGGGTGGGTCCTGCAGGACTTCTTATAAAACATGCTGAGGATTGTGGGCTCCATGAGGGAGGAGAGCAGTGGAAGATCACTGGGAGAATGGGCAGATTAGATGTTTGTTTCAGGAAGATCATTCTAGTGGCTTTGCGAAGGATCAGAATCAGCAGGGCCAGAGCAAGGGGGATAAGTGAGGGGACTATTGTGTTAATCCAGGCAAGAGGCACGGAGGGCCCGATGCAGGGATCAGAAGCAGCAGGGTGACGGGTAGACGGACCAGTGAGAGATTCGGCAGCTGAAGTCAGGAACTGTCTGCCAAGGTGTCTGGACTTTGAAAGGGAAGGTGGGAATCTCCCAAGTGCTGCCACCTGAGTCTTCCTTTGCAAAGCCTATACTCAGAAGTCCTGCCTCTGTGGCCCATCTCTCATGCCGGTCACCTCCTGCTCTGCTGTGCCCAAGTCCTTCCTGGACTGGGCAGGATATCATGGCATTGACTTTTGAGCGTTATGGTGGACAGGACGCTTGCTGAGGCCCAGGACTCCTGTCCTGCTCACCCTGGTGCCGTAGTGAACTGTGTGACTTCCAGCAATTCTGTTTTCGGCCTGTTTCCTCATTGTCAAGTGAAGAAATGATCTTATATCAGGTGTCCTAAAGGTAGACGCCCGCAGGGGCCAGGACCTTAGCCCAAAGGAGCCAAGAATGCTGAGTAAGATTCTCTGGAGAGACCATGGCTCCCATCTTAGGCTCTTGGCTTCTCTCCACTCCAGATGTGGCATGATTGCTTTGGGGAGAGTGGGCAGCAGGGCTAAGGTCTTCATATTTTTCTTTTTCTTTTTTTTTAAGATTTTATTTATATAGTTTAGAGGGTGGGAGAGTGTGTGAGCAGGGGTGGGAGGGGAGGAGGTGCTGAGTGAGAGGGACAAGGACAAGCAGACTCCCTGCTGAGCATGGAGCCCACAGCAGGGCTGGATCTCATGACTCAGAGATCACGACCTGAGCTGAAACGAAGGATCAGATGCTTAACTGACTGAGCCCACCCAGGTGCCCCAGTCTTCGTGTTTTTCAAGAGGAGCTGGATACTTGGATTTTTGTGTTTTGATATTTAATGTTGACAACTAATTTTTTAAAATACACTATGGAGTCCCAGACCAAATATGTCTTCAGGCTGAATAGAACCTCCCGCCCCCATCCTGTGCCACCAGTTTGTGACCTCTGACCTAGATAATTCCTAGGCACCAGAATTTTGAGAACAGGTAAGGACTAGGATTCTATCAGAAGCCCCAAAGAATCATGTACTGTTCTTTTCATATGAAGATAACCATATTGGCTTGCCATTGGCTTATGGAAAATTTTCTTCCAGTGAGTGGGATGAGTGTGTTTCTGATCCAAACACTAAAACTGGATGTGCTTCATGACCAGTCATATCATTAGTTTGGGATGAGGTTACGGGTACGGTTTGCCATGAGAGTTGTGGACCCCAACAAGGCCCGCGGACCCTCTTAGAGACTAACCTCTTTGGCAAAAATGCCCAACCAAATTCTCTACCCAAACTCTGTTAAGATGTTAATAACATTGCAAATGCTGGTAGTTACAGGTTTTTGAGCCCTTAACCTGTGCCAGCCGTGGTTCCACACTTCTCTGTGAGGTACCTGTTACGACAGGTGGCCAAACCGAGGCCCCAGCGAAGCTAAATGTTAGCGTCAGAGGGGGCAAGTGGACTTCCCTCTAGGACAGCCTGCTCGCTTCTGGAAGGGGCCAGATCACTCTCAAAACCCCAGGACGCCGAGGCAGGCTGATTGGCAGCCCTCTGACTGGATCCCCCCTCCCAAACAATCATATCTCACCCTTTTTGGGGAGGGGGGCTACTTGCTTTCCCCAAACAGTTCAGCATCAGTGCTCCCTCAGCGGTTGCTTAGCAACCAGCGAATATTACAGCAAAAACAAACAGATCAATTGGAAAATAATGAAATCAGTTATTTGCGTGGACACAGCTGCAGAGTTCCAGTAAAATCTCTCTCCCACCCCTTTGCCGGTTTATTCTAAAGAACGGGCTTGTAGACGTGTGGCTTTCACTCGATTTCAGAAACGTCAGGTGGGACTCAGCAGGGCGTGGCAGAGTTGCGCTTGAATCCTGGGTCTGGCGAGCTTACCAAGTGTGTGACTTGGGGCGGCTTACTTAGTCTCTCTGGTCCTCCGTTTTCTCAGTTAAGGGGCTAATAATAGCCTCCTGCAGGGGGCTAGTAGGGATTCAACAGGAGTTAATTTTCTGTCCTGCTCACAACACTCAGAACTGCACTTCTTCGCCGGGCCCCCACCCCCAGCCCCTCCCATTGCAAACTGCCAACTTCAGGATAGCCAGGTCACTCCAGATAACCATCACAGCCATTTTTCTTATAAACTGAGAAGCTGTATACTTACATTCATTGATTCAAAAAACTATGTAGTGAGCACCTGTTAAATGCCAGGCAGCATGCTGCCTTGTGACAGGGCCGTCCCTGGAGTCATTCAGACCTGCCTTTCAATGCTGAGCACTCCTTACTCAGCATTTCGTTGACCTTCAGAAAGGTACTTAACTTCCTGTAACTTTTGTTTCATTTGTGAAATGGGGATCGTATTACTTCTTCCCTCTTAAGGTCCTGGGAAGATGAAATGTAATAGTATTTGGACAGCACCAGGCACAGTGCTGTGAATCATGCTTCGTTCCATGACCTTGCACGGCTGGGGCTACCACGGTGAGCAGGGGGTTTATGTTCTAGGGGCCCCCCCTCAACTATAGTTGTCACTGTCATTCTTGTTATCAGTACAGAACCGGAGAGAAAAGATACAGGGGCACAGACTCACAAGCAGATGACCCAGTACGGGTGCACAGGGATGACCTCGAAAAGACCCGGACAGTTGGTGATGCGGTTGAAGGACTAACGGGTGTAAAGGCATGATACATCTTGGCATTTTCAAAGAATGTTCCAGAATGGCAGAGGAATCGAAGGTGGACGGTAGAAACAGCTCCCTTTAGCTGGGGCATTCCATATCCATGAGACTGAGCAGGCTCCCCACCTCTTTCATTAATCCTGCAGAATCCTCATCTTTGTTCAATGCCTGGAACTTATAACATCTGCTCTGTTCCGCAAATGTCGCCTTTGCTTTCTAGGGGACACACACCGCACCCTGCATGGAGACTGTATTCTGACAGTGTACAGGAATGACAGACTTCAGCTTCATTCTGTTCCCTCCAGGATGAGGGCTAACCACCCTCCCCCACCAGATGTCCCCTGGCACACACAGCTGCTGACATTCGAACAAGACCAGGTAGAGATAGCACCGGCACAGCCAGCTGGCTGCCTTCCATGAGCCGTGACTAGGTGGCACTTCCTCGGGTTAGTTCATCATTTGAGTTCTGCTCTCTCGATGACGTTTCACGTTTACTGAGCACGTACTATGTACCAGGGACTGTGGCCAGCACTTTGCATGTGTCTTGTCATTCAACCTATTAGAGACGAGGTGGTTTAGACTAAGTAGCCTGCCCTCAGGTGTGGCTTTGGCACGTGGGCAAGTCGCTTATCCCGGGCTTATCTGAGATGTTCTATGCTTAACCTGTTTATTGATCCCATTGCCTGATGGGCCCATCTCCACCACCACCATGATGGCCATGACCATCACCGCGGGTCATATTTGGAAGTTCATTCCGTGCATTGGAGAACTGTCTTGGCGTCTGCATGAGATAACCCACTTAATCCTCATACCCCACCACACCCACAAAGGAGTCACTTGTTCGAGAGCACAAGATGGCGAGTGCCCAGGTGGGACCTGAATCCTGGCCACCTGCCAAGAGCTGCCCTCCTGACTTCGGGGGGACTGGCGGCCCTCCCGTAACCCCCGGCAGCACCTGACACATCGCCAGCATGCAGAAGGCGCTCTTGCAGGAAGGGTAGCCCTGTGGGGTAATTAAATAGGGGTGAATCGGGATGTTGGGAGTTACAGGAGGTGATGAGTACAGAGTCCCCGGCACAGAGCGTGGCCCCGTAACTGGAGCTGTTTCATGTTTTTAAAATTGGCCCCCAAGCTCATTTTTAGCTTCTCTTTCTTCCTTACCCATCTCTGACTGACAGGTTCTCTCTCTGGATATGTTAATGCTGTCTGTTTAGAGCCACCGGATCTTGCTGGGGGCCCGGGCGCCCCCCTGGCTCTCCAGAAGATTCTGCCCATCTCCGGCCTCATCCATTCTGTGTATATTTTACACTTAGACTCTCCGTGGGCAGCCTCATCACCCTCATTTGCAAGTCTTTGCTGTTGTCCCCACACACCTCCTGGAATCCTGTCCGCCAGGAGCTCATTTCCTAAGCAACCGTAATAGAGGCTGAGCACGCCCCGTTACCTGTCTCTGTGTTCGGTGTTCGGGGAGGAAGCAGGACCGGCTGGGCCAGGGCCTGCCTCCAAGTTATCAGCGCCAGTAACAAGTGCACTCTGCTCCTGCCTTCCCCGGCCCCGAGGGAGGTTGCGGAGTCCTCAGAGGTGGTGCTCAGATGATGCCCAGGCATCCTGGTGGAAAGCCATGCTTCTATCTAGTGCTGTTGCAGCTAGGCAGTTTACGGGGTGTGCGGGGCAGCCGGAGACAGGGGCCTCTGCTAGCCTCCCCGAGATGCACGCACGTGCACAGGTACACATATGCACACGCGCGCGCACACGCAAATGCCTTTCGTTGCCCCTCCCTGGTTGGTTACATCCGTGGCCGCAGTAGCCTGCTGCTCCTCACCACCTGCCCGCTCACTCGCGGGTTTGGTTTGCACCCTGCCCACGCTCTCGGTTCCAGGAAGAAGCTGAAATCAGAAGGGGGTGGGTGAGTCTCAGATGTGTGCCTCAGCTTTCTCTCCTGGCAGAGATCACCCCCGCCGCGCCCGTGTCCTCCTGGAGAACGTCGCAGGAGAATATGCAGGCACAGCAGTCCGTGGAAGGAACGGGAAGGAAGAGCACTTGGCAAGCGCCTTCTGCGCACCCGGGGCCGTGCTCGGTGCTCGACACGTGTTCCCTTTTTTATGACAACACAGGCAGTGCTCAGGGCCTTCATTCCCATTATCCAAGCGGGAAGATGAAAATGCAGAAGATAAATTTGCCCCAAAGTCCTATGGATTACGTGGCAGGACTACAATTTCAACCCTGTTTTGGAAACTCTGTCATCTCCAAAGGACGGTCTTCACAATACCATCTTCTTCTCCATATGCCAACCACGACCGATTCCTGCCTTCCCTGTACATCTGTTGAGTGCCTGCTGTGTGCTGGAGCTAGAAACCCAGCCATGAGCAAGGGTCACCCCTGACCTCAGGCCTGGCAGGGCCGGCAGGTGCCCATAGGCGACTGCACGCCGTTAGAACCGCCACCTCCCACCATCGCCAGCGCGTGAAACAGTCCCCAAAGAACCGGGCCCGGAGAAGATGTGGCCCGACATCCAGGGGACGCATCAAGGCCAGGAGAGGGGGCAGGAGAGGGGCCAGGAACCAAGCTCCTGCTGCTGGCTGAGCACAGAGCCTTAAGAGAAAGGGTGAGGCCGTTCTGGGGTTTCTGAAACAGGTGGGCGCTCCAGCACAAAGCTGCTTTTCTGCCTCCCATCCCCTTTTAATATAGCTTTCACCTCAGTCCCCGGGAACTTGGGAGAACCGCTTGGACTCCTTACAGCTCGGGCTTGATCAAACAGCATGCCCTCCGACATTGGGCTGGCCTCTGCCAATCCAGCGCTCCGAGGGCTGATGAGCCTCCCTGTCTCCTGGCTTTGACGGCAGCCCTGGGGCCTTCAGCCCGCCGTTCCCAGCAGTGTGTCCCTTGTCAGCACCGGCCTCGGCCACTCATGACATCACCACAAATATCAGCTCAGCCAGTTCCGTTATGGGAGCAGAAGTTCGCATGGACACAGATCGAGGATCCCCCCCCACCACCACCCCTGCCCAAGGGGTAGAGGCTACAGGAGGTACCCAGATGGTAACCAGCACCACAAGGACTGATGCACGAAGCAATTCCCTGATCCAAGCCGTAGCAAGTGGGAAGATGCTTCCAGAATTCTGGGATGGAGTTCCCCAGCTGTGGGCAGAGGGAGTGGTCTTAGCACCAAAGGACAGAGGAGGTGAGGAAGATAAGCATGGACAAGTCTGCCAGATTTGACAAGGAGGGGACACTGCTGACCTTGGCCAGGTCCAGGGGGTCAATGGCAGATTCCAGTACTTTGAAGGAAGGAAATCACCAACGTAGGAGGCCCAGTAAAGCCAGTAGGTCAATGCGCACGTCTCTACCTCTCCAGACACTGTGTGCTGGCCTCTGGCCGTGTCCCTCCCTTCCGGTCCCAAACCGCTATTCCATCAGCTGCCTTGACCCGTGGACTCCAAGAGGCTCATTGCTCCGGTTGCAAAGGCACCACGTTAACAAGACTTGACTCAGACAGAGCCCGTGAGTGATGATCTTTCCCAGTTATTTCCAAGCTGCTGCAGCCTTAACGGATACAGCGATTGCCTTCTTCCCTTGAGGATGACGAGATGATGGTGGTGGGTGCACCTGCCAGCTAGGTTATAAGGCAAATTGCTGAACCTCTTGGAGTTTTCATGACTTTATCAGTAAACCGGAAATACTAGTGTCTCTGTCACACACGGCAATGATTAAAGAAGTGAAGAAGATTAAAGAAGTAAAGCATCTAACGTGCTTAAGGTGCTTGGTACTAAATACAAATAAGCACTCTTTATTACCATGTATTGACTACCTATGGTGTACTGGGCATTTCTAAGAAATGCAGTTCCCCCCAAATCCTGTATGCTTTCTCATTTCCAGAGCTTTGCAAATATTTAGAACCCCCTCCACAGACGCACTAACTCTTGCTTCTTAGAAGACAGTGGTGGGAAGCTCTCTACGACCCTGCACCACAGAGCCCGGCACTGCTGTCTTCCTCCCTCCCTGCACTGTGAGCTCGGCACTCCGTGTCTATGTCTGGCCTCATAAATACCCATTAATTAATGAGTATATTATCTTAGTTCTCTTAATAACCAAGTCTATGAAATATTTATTACCAAGATAAGGAGACAAAAGCCCAGAGAGTTAAGCAAATTGCCCGTGATCACACAATAATGCAGCAGTGGCATGAAGATAGGGTCTCTTGTCGTCTAAAAGATCGCGCTCTGTTTCTTACTATTCAGCCTCCCTTGACACGGGCGTTCCGCTGAGAGAGACTCGGCCCTCCAATGTGTTGAAATAATTTTAGTTGGCTCCTCTTGAACCATGAGACGGTCTGGCCACACGGCGGATGCCGCGATCCCACGGGGCTGCCACGGGCCGGAGTTGAAGAGCATCGCGGCGACAGGCGTGATCCTGGTTCATCCCACCCCCCCGCCCCCATCCTTCTCCCTTGTGTCTGCCCGGCACTGAAGGCTGGCGTCCACCGTTCTCGACCAGCCTGCCTGCCCTGGCCCTGCGGCTGTCTGGGTCTGCCCCCTTCTCCCCCCAACACACAATACCGACAGACTGAAACAGGAGATAATTGCAAAACCATTTCTTTCTGTTTTAAACTTGACTGTGCTTTCTCCTTTTTATTTATGTCAGAGGTAGATTACTTCTCTCATTTTGTTTTCCTGAAGGTGACACCAGATAGGGTTACCAGTGTCCAAGCCCACACCCGTGAGAGAGGGAGCGTTTGTTTCAGGGAATTCTGAATAGAGTCGAATGCATACAAGTAGAGAGGAAGGAGTCTGCTGAGCCTTTAAGGGAAATGGGCATGTAACTCAGGTCCCATTTTCAGGCAAGCGTGACCGTTTGTGGGACCCCCAGAGGGGGTTCTCCTCTCCTCATTCCCAGCTCATTGCTAAAGGGTTGGGTATTAGGAAGTTTGACGTATTTCCTCTCCTCTGCACCATGTACAACCAATTCTTTCCAACCTCTAATCACGTAAGGTGAAACTAAACATTTTTTACAGCCAAGATACTCGTGACAAGGTTGTATGTTTTTTCCAAGTAGAAGGTCCCGTTTCTTGGTCGGTTACCCCGGCCTCTGTGAGCATCCAGCTTCCACTGTAGCCAGCCCCCCCTCTTGACCACCCGTGTGCACTCCGGATGGGGGACGCGGGGCCAGCACAGTGACATGATCCCGTTCCTGACCAACGATTCGACCCTGCTCTTACGTTGACTTGATTCGTTTCTGCAGAACTAGGGGAATGCCTCTCCAAATGGCCATAGCCTCACGCCCACCGACTAGCTGGTCTTGGCTTCTGCTTCAGGTCCTGTTCCAGTTGCCAGCGATCAAGGAAGAAGCCACGTTGCCAAAATCCAGTGGTCAGCCTCCACTTCTCGTCTTGACTTCTCAGCAGCCTCCGACTGCTGATGGCTCCTCCGTTTCTTTCCTCTTGGCTTACTGAAGTGCGTCCCTGTCTCCAGGTGGTTCTTTGACCTTCTGAGTCCCTCCCTGTAGTTCTCATCGATGGCTACCTCTCTTCTCCTACCCTCCCTCGGTGATGTTGTTCAGTCTCGTGGCTTTAAATGCGCCTGCCACTGATCCCCAGAATATCCCCACCCAGCCCTGTCTCTTGACCTCAAAACTCGTGTGTCCAACGGCCTCCTCATCATCTCTGCCTAGTTCTCTCAAGCATCTCAGACAAACTGTTCAAAACCTAAGTCTCATCCTCCCCAAAAAGCTCACGCCAGCGTCTCATTTGATGGCCACTTCAGTCTTCCCATGATGCAAGCCAAGAGCCTTGGGTCATCTCCGGTCCTCCGCTTTCACACCCCATGCCCAGTGGGCAAGGAAATCCTGCTGGTTCTAGAACCAGGCCAGTTCTTTTCACCTTCATTGTGACTCTCGAAGTCCAAGCTAGCTCAGCCGTATCAGCTCGGAAGCCCCCTACTTGATCTCTCTGCTTCCACCATGCAACCCTGCAGTCTGTTACCACCACAGAAGCCGGAGGGATTCCTTAATCTAGAAAGCAGCTCATCTCACTCCTTATCTCAGAGTTCCCCAGTGGCACCCCAACTCACTAAGTAAAATCCCAAGCCCTCGGTATCCGTCTCCTATAGCTGCGGTAACAAATCACCACAAACGTGGCTGTTGAAAACAACATGAAAGTTTTATCTTGCAGTTCTGGAGGTCAGGATCAGAACCCGGTGTCACGGGGCTGAAATCAAGGTCTCCACAGGCTGCGTTCTTGCTGGAGGCTCTAGGGGAGAATGTTTCTTGCCCTCTAGGGGGAACTACATTCTGTGACTAGTGGCCACGTCATCCCCACCTCTGCTTCCATCATCCCATCTCCTTGCTGACTGGGACCCCTCCTGCCTCTCTTGTATCAGGAGCCTAGTGATCACTCAGATAACACAGGGTCCTCTTCCCGCATCTCAACATCCTTAATCACATCTGCAAAGCCCTACTTGCCATGGAAGGTTCCAGATCACCAGGTTTCTGGGATTAGGACATGGACACCTTTGGAGGAGAGAGGAGTGGCGTTCTTTTCCCCCCCCTCAGCCTTCAGTGATCTATGAGACTGTCTATGACCTGCAGCTCTCCTGCCCCCACTGCCTCTCCTGCCCCACGTTTAGGGACTCTCCCTGTCCCTCTTTGTGCTCTTGTCACAGGGCCTTTGCACTGGCTGTTCCCTTAGCCTAGAAAGCTCCAGCCCCAGATCGCCGCATGACTGCCCCCTCCCCTACTGCCTACCCTTCTCCACGAGGCCTGCCTGCACCCCCCCATCTCAAACTGCAACCCGCCCCCAGCCCTGACATTCCTCACACCCCCGACCCAGCTCCGTTCTCCCGCACGGGAATTCTGGCTTTCCGACATGCTCTGTAATTCATTCACAGTTCTGGCTCCGTCCCGGAAATGTCAGCCCCATGAGGACAGGAATTTTCTGCCTGCTGTGTTTACTGATGTCTCCCGAGTGCGCAGTGCCTGGCACGTGGCGAAGCGAGTGAGGAAACAAACCAGCGGAGCCTCGGCCTGCATTGGCACCAGGCTTTGTGACCGCGGTCGGGCCGATGCCCGAGGATGGGCAGAGGTCATGGTCACGGCCAGGGTGCACGGGGTGCTTCTCATCTGCAGGGCGTGGGGACTGCTTGGCCCTCACAGACCCCCAGTGAGAGCACTGCTGTTGTCACCACCCCCCATCATCACTGACTCAGAAGTGGAAGAGGGAGGACAAGTAACCGGCCAGAAGGTGGCCCTGGGCAGCCCGAGGCCACGTCCCCGCCACTGAAGTTGGAAGAACTCTGCCACACACCATTGTTCCTTACTTCTCTGAGATGCTTTCCCAAAATCTCTTCATGCTGGGCTCCTGGGCTGTTTCCCTGGTGACAGAGACCCGTCTCGAGGATGGGATGAGAAGGAGAGAGATGGAGGGAGGGGTATGAGTGTGTGTGTGTGTGTGCGCGCACGTGCATGTGTGTGTATGGGGGTGCACACTCACAACCCACTGCCAGGATCAGTCGCAGGGTTTGGTCATCCTAAACCCCAGGAAGCCCATCTTCCTCACAGCATCCCCTTTGTGCTGTGTCTGATATAATGCTAAGCCGTACGAGCCTCCAGGCGGCCCCCGGCCACCCCCTCAGTCGGTATAGGAATCCTCACTACCCACTCACGTTCTCCCGCCTGCTCGCCACTTTTCCCAGGTGGGAGCCAAACAGGCTGTGAGCTATTTGCACACTTGAGTAAGTGGAGGGGAGACGCTGAGGGAAGATGTGCGTGAGGCCTGGGGGGCTTGAAGACAGATGCTGCCCAGTGTTCAGTCCCCCCTGCCCCCAGCCAGTCCCCGGTCACCGCCAGCTCCACCAGATCAGAGGGGCCAAACTTACTCTGCCAGGAACACCTGAATAGTTTCTGACAGAAGGATACAGAGAGCTGGCTGGAGACTGAGATCTAATATATTCTGTTTCCATAGATAAGCAGGTTGGCAACAAAATCCTGCCCTGGTTGCAAGAGTCTGTTGCCTTTCCTGACTCCTCCACACTCACCCATCTCCGGCAGGAGGTCCACCGGTAAGCCGAGCCAGAAAGGGGAAGTGGGCTCTGTTTGTTATCAGTTACTTTAAGTCAGGCTCGGGTCAGGCCCTAGGGGGACTGTTTTGCTTCATCCTTTCAGCGACCCTTATTGATAAGGGTTATCATCTCCATTTTATAGCCGGGGAACCTGTGACCATGAGAAGTTGAATATCGTGCCCAAGGTCATAAGAGAGTGGCAGGCAGAATTTGAACCCGGGGCCAGCTGGCTCCAAGTCACGTGTATTTGCTTTGCTCTCTGTTGTACCAGCAGGGTTCTGAACTACTTCAGTAGAAATTTTCTTTTAAGAGTTCTTCAGTCCACAAATCTAGTAGTAGGTTTGGGAATATTTTTGAAAGGGTCTTGGGCGAGAAGCAAGGACAGTGCATCAACCAGGATTCTTCGGAGAAATGGAACCAGCAAGATGGAGAGTTCTTTTAAGGCACTGTGAGGACTGGCAAGTCTGAAATCCGTAAGACAGGCCAGCAGGCTGGAAACTCAGGCAGGATTTTGAAGTGACAGTCGAGAGGCAGAATCTCTTCTTTCCCAGGGAAGCTCAGTGTTGGCGCTGGCGTCCTTCGACTGATTAGATGAGGCCCACCCACATTGTTGAGGGCAAGGGCCTTTCTTTAAAGTCCACTGCTTGTAAACATTAATTATGTCCACAAAATATCTTCACAGCAACATTTCGATGAGCATTTGACCAAACAGCCAGCACCCTAGGCGAGCCAAACTGACACATAAAAGCAACCATCACAGGCTTAACCACCATACACACGGTGCTTAATATGCGCTGGGCATTGCACCAAGGACTCCCATGTGCACGTGTGCTTTTCCTCACCAAAATATTTAACAAGAGCATGAACTCTGAGACTCAGAATGGTTCAAGTGACTTTCTAGGAGGAGCAGTAGAGTCCAAGTTAGAAGCCAAGTGTGTCTGATTGCTACCTTCCAGAATCTTCAGTGTCAATCTAGATTTAACATTCTAAAAGATGCGAGACATGACCCAAAGTCACTCAGCTTGTCCGGGCTGGCTGCAGCACTCACATCTCTTGGCTCCCAGTCTAGCCAATCTCCCTGGAAGATTCTGCTCATTTGAAACACTCTATCTCCTGCAGGAATCCCTTTCCAGATAAATGGTGGAGGCACATTGTGCATCCCCAGGGGGTCAGCAAACCCCCAGCAAGAGAAGGATATACCAACAGGAAACCTTGCGGAAGGGCCCAAGCTATATCATTCCCAGCTCAGTGAGCAGATGTGCTCGGAGTCGGTATCCTGAAACCACTTTATTGCTGAAACAACTTCATAATAAGACCCATTCAGGACATCAATATCCAAACCTCTTTGGACTGAATCTGAAATGGACCTATCTAGTTACAAATCCATCCTTGTGGCAGTTTGTGTTTCAGTGAGCTTAAAGGGAGCTTTAGAAGGCACTCCAGGATCTGATGCTCTCTATGCAGACAGAAATAAGACTTTCTCGGGCTGCATTTTGTAAGGCATGCTGCTTGCTGGGTCTGCATACTCTGGAACTTGCAATGTATCAGCGTGCTTTGGTTGCAAGCAACAGAAACCAATGGTAGGCAGCTTCATTGAAATGAAAAGAAATCAAAGGAAAACAAAAGGAAAAAAAAAAACATTTGAGTGGTATTTCTTATGGCACCAAAGTAGAATTTGGAAAACCGATACTTGAGACCATAATTAACCCGGGCAGCTCTGGGCTTCTCTGCAGCCGAAGTTCAAAAGCCTCTAGAGAACTGCCTGACGTTAGCGCATGTCAGCTCTTTGGTTTCCAATCTCGGCATCTCTGTTCAGATTTCCAGGAGTGAGAAACTGATTTGCTCAGCTTGAGTCAAGCATCTACCCCTGAACACAGCCCTGGCCCTGTGTTCCCAGAGCTGCTCCTACATGCAGGGACCATGAGAAAGAGAATCATCTTTGAGCAAGGCAGTCCAAGAAGTGGCTACTGTAACCGTGATTATAATAGTAACAGAGGCAGACACGTGCATCCACAGACCTCTGTTGTGGATGTGTGTACACGCTTTGCCCATCCCTTTGTGGTTCAGTGCTCCTAGCCTCCCACGCTTTCCCCAATTATCTTAACATAATTAGCTGCAAATGCAATCTTGGGCTTTTAGCATCCTGAGATGTTTGCGACAAGAATGTAAATACCAGGCAGGAAGGACTTGGGCTGTTCTGTTCACTCTGTGTCTGCAAGTGCCTAGCATGGGGCCTGGCACATAGTAGGTATGCTCAAGGATTGTTGAATGAGTAGCAACCACCCATCCGTGCTGGGTGCCTCTCCTCTCCCTCCTTCCTGGTGGCTGCAGGGGCTTTGCCATCTGGTGAGTCCAAGGATATCTTCTAGACCCATGTGTCCCATCCCCGATTCCCAGAACCGATAGATAAGGTATCTAGTTTTCCTGGAGGAAAGGCGGCGAGCCCCCATTCTGCCTATGTCTAATATAGGATTGATCGAGAAGGGAATACTTGGCCATGGGTGAGGGAATCTCGGATGTTTGGAAACTGGGAAGTCATTGTTCAGAGAGACAAAGCAGGAGAGGAATGCAGACCAAAGCAGGCTGACTCAGGCTACTTGTCCTCCAACTGGCTCTATATAGCTCACCCAGATCTATCTTGGTGTCATTCTTTATGAGTCTCCCCAGAAATAGTGACATCAGGGTCATACAGCATTTGGTATATAGTTAAGCCTAATTATAAAGAATGAATTACAACTGCTATTCAGAGGATTCTAAAATGACCTGGTCCATCTCAGCCACGCCCTCTCTAGGGGGCACTGATGCCACCGCTTCACCCCTTCACCCCTTCCCCAGGGCTGGCTTCTGACACCAGTCCTTCCTCTGACCTCATCACTCATGGATACCAAACCCTGCCTCGTCCTTCTCAAACGGCCGCTCTGTTCTTGCCCCACACTGGCCTCAGCTAACACAGTTTTCCTTCGTGCTAGCATGACTCCCCTTTGCAGACCCATCCCTGCTTATGCACAAGTTCAAAGTGAAGTGACTTTAGTAATACAGCGGTAAGTCGCATTGCTATGGAAGGCTACTTCTTCCAGTATTTTGCAAAATGCCTCCCAATGCCTTGATTACCCCAAGGAAGACTGCTTTCTCTACTTCAGAGATGATAAGCAAATAGCCTTCTCTGGCACTGAGTCCCAAGAGCCAGTGGTCTGAGCAGGAAGCCAGAATGAAGTACCAAAGTCATGGCCGAAAGGGATCGTTGGGAGATCAAGCCGGGGAATAAGGACCGTGTTGTGGTCGAACAGTGACCATATGTTGGTACAGGTCAGCCACGTCCCAAGTGTGCCAAACGGTATTTGTATTTATGTTACCTCGTTCAGCCTCCGCGACAGCTCCAGGAGGGAGATAGCATTGCCCCATTTCAGGAAGGAGGAACCTGAGGTAGTAGGAAGCTAAATGACTTGCCCGATAGGCAGGACTCACCAAGTGACGGAGCCAGGATTCAAACCCTGTCTGTGTTCGCTACAAGCCTCCTGCTCTGTGTCCCTCTCTAAGCCTTTCTCCCTTGCAGAATGATGGCCGCGGAGCTGGGCAGTGGCCGACAAATGTAGAAGGGCAGCCTCAAAGGTGGGAGTGAGGAAGCGCGTGGAGAATGTCCCACCCTCACGTGGGATACGAGCTCTGTTGTGTTGGGTGCTGGTGGCATGGGGCCGGTCTGGTGACTGTCAAGGCTCAGGGTCTGGGGGATTCGAGAGGTTGAGAAGTCCAAGAGATGGGACCCAGAAATGCTCAGGTTGGGGCTCATCTCATCAACTTGCTGTCCGACGCTCCCATGTGGCCAGTGTGCAGAAGGAGTGGATAGCCAGCCCAGTGGACCCTGCAGTCTGGACTCCAACCCCTGTGAGTCCCTGGAGACCCGCCTTCTGCGCTTGGCTCTGACGGGGACACTCACTGTGAAAGTGAGGGAGGGTTTCCCAGCCCCTCCTGTCCGGCCTGCCCTCGGTTCACTCTCCAGGGAGACTCCATTTTTTGACTCAGAGGCAGCCTTTCTTCTCTGGACTCCTGAGTGGTATTGGACAAGCTGCTTGGCCTCCCTGGGACTCAGTTTCCCCATCTTTAAACTGAGATTTTGACTTGGGCTTTCTGTCCTCCGCCCCCTGTGCCCCCTCCCTGCCCTCAGGTGGGAAAGGCCTCTGCCTGGCCTCATGGGGACCCTGTCTCTGCCTGCCCTCTCCTTTCAGGAAGTCTGTCATCCAGCTCGACCTTGCCAACACCAAGAAGGCGATGATCGTCCCTGCATTCGAGACACTGCGCTACCGGCTGTCTTTCCCCAAGTCGAAAGCGGAGTTGCTGTCAATGCTGGACATGGGGACTCTCTTCACATTCAGGTGAGAAGTCTCAGTGCCGTCCCCTGGGGGTGTGCGAGGCCTTCCTGTCCCCGGAAACCAGACACCAGAGCTATTGGCCCAGAAGTTTGCTGCTACCTTAGACCATCTTAAGGCCAGAAGAAGCACCATTGGCCCCCAACTACGTCTTTGGAATATTCTCTCTTCCCACATGCTGTGTGCTTTGCTTTGTACGTGGGTGGTGGGCGTCATGTGTCCAGATGGAAGGACCAGGATGGCAGGTAGGAAGTCAGCTTACTCTTTCTGTGTGGGTTCCTGATCCTATCTCCTGTCCGAATTCTCTCTTTGGTTTGCTTGCTCCTTCATTCATCTGGGAAGTGGGTCCATCCTGTTCAGCACCATGGTTGCTGTTCCCCTTTTCCTTTTTTGGGGAATGGTCCATACACCGTGGTCCTCAGCCCTAGGATGGGTGTCTGTAGCTTCATCAGCTAATGGCATCTAGGTGATTCCAGGGTTGGACAGGGCAGATGGGGCAGCTGACTTTTCCGTCGCCCGAGTGACAGTTTTAAATAAGCCCCACACTTGCCCGATGTTCCACGCCCCCCAGTCCTGTGGGAGCCTCGCAGGGGAGCTACCCCACCACCTGTCCGACATGCCCAGGGAGTGTGTACGACGGTGCAGGTGCAAATGGGTTCCGACTCCCGGGAACAGGCTGTGGCATTTAGTGCCCTTGGGGGACGTAGGGGTCCTCCCCGGTCTCTTGACTGAGCGGTCTGAAGAGGGAGCCCCTGCTCCCATCTGCTCCTATTTTATTTTATTTATTTTTTTTTTTTAAAGATTTTATTTATTTATTTGAGACAGAGAGAATGAGAGAGAGAGCACATGAGGGGGGGGAGGGTCAGAGGGAGAAGCAGGCTCCCTGCCGAGCAGGGAGCCCGATGCGGGACTCGATCCAGGGACTCCAGGATCATGACCTGAGCCGAAGGCAGTCGCTTAACCAACTGAGCCACCCAGGCGCCCCCATCTGCTCCTATTTTAAAGAGAAGCCTCCACTTTGAACCATGGAAGAATGGCCAACACTGCGTTTGAGTGAAAAAATCACATTTCCAGGCAATCTGGATTTTATTGAAAAGCTTGTAATAATAACTTTGGTTTCTGTACTACTAAGTGACTAGAAGTTTCTAGAAGGTTTTCTCAAACTTTATTTTGGGAAAATAACTATGAGATCAGTTATTCGTTCAACAATTCAGAGATGATCCTTTTTCACATTTTAAGCAGATAAATTGAGGAGTGGAGGGTCCTGCTGGAGCCAGGACTCGAACCCCAACTTTCTTCCTCTATCCAGAATTCTGGAAAGTGACCTGAAGTGGTTTAATAACCGCTGCTCCCCCCAAACTCAAACTTCTTTCTTCTTGGAAAAAAATAACAACTGCCATTTGTTGAATACGTAACTTGTGCCAGGTCTTATAATCCTCACAACAAATCTGTGAAGCAGATACTATCATCCCCCTTTTACAGATAAAGAAACTGAGGCTCTGAGAAGCCAAATAACTTACCCAAGGACACACCACCAGTACACAGCAGAGCCTGGATTCAGTCCAGGTCTGAGGAGCTGCAGAGCCTATGCTTTTAACTCAGATACCATTGGACTGAGTCCTGAATGTTCTTACCAATCCGTGTTAGGTGCAGGTAAAAATTGAGACTCTGAGAGCAGATCTTCGTCCGAGCCTCCCACAGACGCCATAGCCTGATGGCTCCACGCCTGGCAGATTTCCAGGGCCTCTTTCCTTCCATCTCCATCCCCAAGTGATTTGAGAACACATTTCAAGGCCACGTCTGTGGGCAAGGGAGCCCGGGTTTGGCCTGCCATTTCCAGGATTCCTGCTCTGGCCCACAGCTCACAAGCCATGAGGCCAAGTGCTAAATTACAGACCTTCCCCCCGAGAAATTGCTTTTGTCACCTTCCTTCCCCTCCAAACGACGAGCTCTCAAGTCTCCTCACACTGAGATCCCCCTCCCACTGCAGCTGGAATGGGAAATCGTCCCCACCCCTACTGGTGCTCTAGGTTCTCAGAGCGGGGTCCCTGGACGAGTAGCATCAGCATCCCCTGGGAACGTAGACGTGTCAGGTCTCAAGCCCCGTTCCAGATGTACTGGATCAGAAACTCTGGGGGTGGAACCCAGTGATTGGTCAAACTGTAGTCTCCTAGGTGATTCTGATCCGCAGCTCATGTCTGAGAACCACTGCTCAAAGCAGGGTGCCCCCAGATCTCTCCGGAGTGGCATCCCACATGCCATATCCAGGAAACCTCTCTCGTCTCTGTTGTTTTGGAGGCTGCCTGGTGTTGATAGTGTCAGAACAAGTGTCCCCTGGACTGACGGTGGGTTCCGGGGGGCGGAGTCAGGCGCTCGCGTGCTCTTGTGGCAGGTGAACTGTCATGTCACCGTGTTCTGTGCTGACCAGCCGCGCGGCACCGCTTGTCCATCTTCCGGCCGAGCTCACGGAAGCTGCCCCCCACCCAGGGGGACAGGACGGACCCAGCTGCCCTCCCCGCTCTTCCTCTTTCCCACACAGTAGGCCAAGGGTTTGTATTCTAAGTAAGACGGCTGTGATACATTGACATCACGGAGAGTAAGAGCCCTGTGAATTGACACCGTATCTAGGGCAAACGAGGGAGTAATGAGCGTGTCTTCACTTTAGGAAACGTTACTACGTATCAGACGCTGCCCTGGGTGCTTTCTGTGAATTCACATCGCTGTCATAAATCCGTGATGTGGGCATGATTCTCTCTGTTTTACCAAGAGAAAGAAACGAATAATTATTATTATTTATTAATAATTTTACCTAGAGAAGGAAACGAAGGAACAGAGGAATTAGGTACATTGTCTACACCTGCTGAGTGACAGAATTCCAACGCAGACAGGCTGGCTCCGGAGCCATTGTTTTTAGCCGCCTTGTCAAACTGCCTCTTAGGGAAGGAGCATTATTGAGCGCCTACTGTATGTCAGCACTGTGCCAAGCGCGTTATAAACATTTCCTCATTTAAGTTCCCCAGCCATTCGACAAGATAGGTGCTCTTTTCCCCAGGGGACACAAGACGGAAGTAAAGGCTAGTTTAAATGCTCTGCTGACCGAGGGCCTCCGCTCCTAAGCGACGGAGGCGGGTTTCGAACCCCGGTTCGGCGGCCCTGCTGTGCCGAGCTTGAGCCAGTGTGTGTGCCCGGCCGCCGGTGGTGCTGGGCCGCTCTGTGCAAGTGGCAGGTGTCGGGACCACCTGTCGAGCTAGTTCACAAATGGAAAATCAACTTCCCGGCCTGCTTCTTGGCTTAATCCTGACATCTTGCAGTATCCCTCCTTCTCACACTCCATGCCCTCGGTGTTACTCAGCCTCTTGTGTTCCTTCGGATCGTGTGACCGTGGTTTTGGTGGCACTTGCTGAATCCGTGGAGCTGGGGATTCAGGTCCCTGCCCTCGGCCAGCCTGGCCATTGGCCAGTGCCCATTCAGCCTCACTGGGCGGTTCACGAGGGTCCCAGGGAGGTCCAGCCTCAGGGAGGGGGGGTGCGGGGTGAGGGTGCAGAGTGAGCAAGTGGCCGCGTCCCCTACGAGAAGAGCGCCACCTGCCACACTGACCGCCGGCTCTCACTCAACCCTCACGTGCTTTAGAGCCTCCCTGAGTGGAGGTGGAACCCCGGACCGTGAGCTCCTTTCTCCCTGAAGCTCCCTAAGTTGTTGGGGTCCCACCTTTCATATTATCTTTTTCTACAATGTTCTTTTTCCCTAAGAGCAAGGTGGCACCCTTGCTCTTGGGCCAGGTCTGCTGTTTCACGAGGCTCCCAGGCTCCTGCCACCTCTTTGTAGCTTCCAGAGGCAGATTCCTGTCCCACTACCTGCCCTCTCTCATAGGTACCCGTCAGGTTTTGAGATTACTTGTTCATTAATCTATTCAACTTAGTGCCCGATCACTGACTCTCTGCTCTGTAGAGGCCAGAGAGTGTGGGTGACGGGGACGCAGAAGAGAGATCACCCAGCATAGTGGTCCAGGATCCTGGCTTTTGAGTCAGGCTGTCTGGGTTTGAATCCCAGCTCCATTCTTTTTATTTGTAACTTGATATTGAATAAGTTATAAGAATTTAAAGCTATAGATAAGATATTTACAATATACCCAGTATATAGTAAGTGCTTAATAAATGTTAGCTTATTATGATTATTGTTGTATGGTTGTATTCATTTTCTATTGCTATATAACGAATTGCCACAAATTTAGAAGCTTTAAACAAGACAAATTTATTATCTCACGGTCCCCAAGGGTCAGAGATCTGGGCATGGGATGGCTGGATTCTCACTCAGGGCCTCCCTGGGCTGAAATCAAGGTGGGGGCAAGGCTCCAGTTCCCCTCCAGAGTGTGCCGCACTCCTCTAGGCTCCCTGACGTCCTTTCCTTGCACGTGGAGGACTATGGTCACCATTTCCCTGCTGGCTTCTTGCCATGAGGCTCCCACAGGTAGCTCACACGTGGCTCTCTTCCAAACCCAGATCTAAAAGTTCTCATGATTCAGCCAGGGCCACCCTCCCCCCACCCCCAGTAATTCCCCTTTATCTAACCCAAAGTCAACTGATTAGTAACCTTAGTTACATCTACAGGGATCCCTTTTGCCAGATGATGTGACATAATCATGGGAGTGGTGCAGCCACGGGTCCTGCCTCACGGGGGAGGACACGATACAAGGGCTAGGTCACCGTGTTCTCTGGTCGGAATAACCAGCACAGACTGACCTACAGTTAGGTCCATGTAGATGATACCGAGCCCTCCAGGAGTTCACTTACCCTTTCATTGTGAGAGTCTCCTCGTTAATGAAGGATATAGATAACGGACTGGATTAGTTTCCTAGGACTGCCGTAACAAAATACTACAAACTGGGTAGCTCAGCACAATGGAACTTTATTCTCTCATAGTTGCGGAAGCCAGAAATCCAAAATCAAGGTGTTGGCAGGTTCATTCTTCCTCTGAAGGCTCTAGGGAAGAATCCTTCCTTGCCTCTCTCCAGCTTCTGGTGGAGGCTGACCATCCTTGGCGTTCCTTGGCTCGTGGGTACATCACTTCAATCTCTGCCTCCACCTTCCCATGGCATCCTCCCAGTGTGCGTCTCAGTATCCACATTTCCTTCTTAGAAAGACACCAGTGGTTGGATTAGAGCCCACCCTAATCCACCATGACCTCATCTTGATACATCTGCAAAGACCCTCTTTCCAAATCGGTCACATCCACACATACTGGGGATTAGGACTTGAACCTATCTTTTGGGGGGACATGGTGCAACCCACAACAAGGACTGTATCCATGTACACCTTTTCTTCCCCTGAACCAGAAGTGTTGGGGAAGCTCAGCTTCCTTTCACCCAACGGCTTTTCTCCATGTGACCTAGGTACCACGTCTGGACAAAAGGCCACGCTCCCACAAACTTTGCCAAGTGGCGGACTGCCACCACGCCTTACCGTGTTGAGTGGGAGGCCGATTTCGAGCCGTACGTTGTCGTGAGAAGGGACTGCCCTGAGTACGACCGGAGGTTTGTGGGCTTTGGCTGGAACAAGGTGGCTCATATCATGGAATTGGATGCACAGGTGAGATGGTGAGGTGTTGTGTAGTTGGCGCCATGGGGGGAGAAAGCGTCGGCTTCAGGGCTGAAAGGGGACCTTGGAGGTCAGAAAACAGAGCCCTGAGAGGGAATGAGACGTGATCAGGGACCGGAAGTGAGAACGTGGCAATGCTAATTCTCATGGCCACTGATTCCCAAACCATTCCTCCTTCTCTACACCTTTGGGTGAGAGTTGGATTCCCAATCAGGACCCAGGCAAGTGTGAGTGTCCTATGACAAAACATTTCACTCCCCACCCTCACCCAATTTAATGATGAGGACAAAACATCATCACTTGGCCTTTGAGCCATATAACTGGCACACCGCATTCTCCAAGTTCCATATAAGGGACGCAAGAAGGCATGTGGCTGAGATGCAGCTCATTATCCTACCCTGTAACTAAAAGTGATGATTTTCAGGCTGTATTTCGTTGTGAAACACTTTCAGTCATTCAACTAATATTTACTAAACACCTACTTCAAAAGAAATCAGCAGAATTCTAACAGGTTACAACAGGCGTCTGCAAGCTTTTTCTGCCAAGGACCGGATAGTAGATTTGGGGGCTCCGTGAGGCTGACAGGTCTCCTTTTCAACTACTCAACTCTGCTGTTGTAGTTCACCTATAGACAGTATCTAAACGTGGGTGTGGCTGTGTTCCAATAAAACTTTATTTATAAAAACAATGCAGCGAGCCAGACATGCTGAGTTCATCAACCCCAGCGTTAAATAAACAAAAGTAAAGCTAAGCTACTCTGGGTAAGTTAGGAGAAGGATGCCTGGGCCTCTCAGCCCCACCTTTTTTCCGTTTGTGTGCTATTCTCCAAGGCTTCTCATGGAGCACAGCATAAATATTTCTCAACAGGAGCACTTCAAATTCAAAAAAAAAAAGGAAGGTAGGATGCTCAGTGTTGGCTGCCCTGAGAATCACCTGGAGAACTTTCCAACAGTTCCAGTGTGTTTGAGAGCAGTCCTGAGTGATTTTTTTTTTTTAAGATTTTATTTATTTATTTTAGAGAGAGAGAGCACGAGCGGGAGTGAAGGGCAGAGAGAGAAGCAGACTCCCTGCTGAGCAAGGAGCCCTATGCAGGACTCGATCCCAGGACCCCAGGATCATGATCTGAGCCAAAGGCAGATGCTTAACTGACTGAGCCACCCAGGAACCCAGTCCCACATGATTTTAGTAAGCATCTAGGGTTGCAAACCACTGGTGTAGTTGGAAGGTTGTAGAATAGTGTCCATATTTAACAATAGAAGCATGACCTTTAATGTCCATTTTTTTAATAATACCTGGAGGTAGTACACTGCTGCTCGCAGACCGAAGTGTTCAGTCTGCCCCAGCTTCTGCTTGAAGGAAAAGAAATGTCATATGCTTGTGTCCAGCAGTGTGGTGAGGTGAACTGGTTCAAATAAAGTTAATTTTTCCAGCCCTGAGATGCGGGCTTTGTATATTTTAGGCAATTTTGACAGAACTCTTGCAAATTTCTTGGTTATTTTTCTTTCTTTGCCGGTAACACAACCAGATATAACTTTACCCTTTCCAGTGATTTCCGGAAATAATGAGTACATACCTGACAGGTAATGGCCACACCCAGAGGGCTAGTGGGATTGGTCAGGTTCTTTGTCCTCACAGGAAAGTCCCAAACAGCTAAGCTCTGGGGGCTCTTGCATTTTCTTCTCCGGATTATTTGTATTCCTCCTCCCCATCAACTGTCCTTTCTTGCTGCGTCAGTGTTCCTCCATCCGTAACAGCTACCTTTCCCCATTCTGATTTTCCCTTTCAGAGTTTCTTCTGATCTGCTCTGGGCTGGGGAACTAGATAACCAAAGCTTATCAGACATTATGTCCAAAATCAGACAACACGGGGTCCGAGTGAAGGTGTGCTGGGTTCTCCTTGGAGTTCCGTGCCCTAAATTTGTGTCACCTATTTTGGCTATTTGGAGGCATTTTATTTTTGGTCTGAGTTTCTATCTGTATTCTGCCAAGTGGAGGCTACTGTATGGCAGTGTGACTTATAATAAGGATGAGTAGACAAGAGCTTTGTTCTTTTTTTTTTTGCATTAGTTTTTATTTTGTTCAAGAACACCCACTAGTAATTCTTTTTTCAAATATTTTTAAAATTTAAATTCAATTAATTAACATATAATGTATTCTTGGTTTCAGAGGTAGAGGCCAGGGATTCATCAGTCTTATATAACACCCAGTGTTCATTACATCACATGCTCTCCTTAATGTCCATCACCCAGTTATCCCATCCCCCCACCCCCCTTCCCTCCAGCAGCCCTCAGTTTGTTTCCTATGATTAAGTCTCTTAGGGTTTGTTCTTAATGAGCTTCCATCCAGTGGGATCTATTTTTTTTTTTTTTTTGATTCTTTTTTTATCCCCTCTTGTGTACTAATCTGTTGAGGCTGTTAAATCTCATCAAGCCCTATGAGAAATCACAGAAACAGACATCATTTCATTGAGCAAGAGCATCTCTGATGGCTTGTGTCATTCTAGAGCAACCATATGGGCACGTGCTCACATTTACCAAGAACCTTTCACAGGCCATGAGCTCTGCCCAGCACTATCCATCCCTGATTGGTCATCTTTCAAGGTAGGTGTTACTATGTTTACTCTATAGATGAGAAAGCTAAGGCATAGAGAATCCCAGTAATTTGTCCGGAGTCATGGAAACAGCCCTGCACCGTCCCTCTCCAACATGGCTCTCTTTCCATTGCCCCCCTCCTTGCTGATGTCGTTCCCCTCTTCATTCATTCACTTGGTCATTTGGTCATGCGCTTGGGCATCGGTCATACATTCCCGGGGGTCCTTGCAAGTGCTCACGCTGCTCTTGTCTTCCAGGAATATGAATTCATCGTGCTGCCCAATGCCTACATGATCCACATGCCTCATGCCCCCAGCTTCGACATCACCAAGTTCCGGTCCAACAAGCAATACCGCATCTGTCTCAAAACCCTGAAGGAGGAATTTCAGCAGGACATGTCCCGCCGCTACGGCTTTGCCGCCCTCAAGTATCTCACGGCTGAGAACAACAGCTAACACCAGGAAGCTCACCACTAGGGAGAGAGACCTGTTCTGCAGGGGGAATGCCACTCGCCGTTTGGGGTCCAGCCTTCAAACTCAAAATTGAGCAATGCTTTTTTGGTTTGTTTTTACTTGTCTCTTTGGCCCAACAAAGCCGCCCACACTACAGAGATCTGGGACAAGGATCCGGCCAGCGCCTCTCTGCTCCACAATCTGGCTCTCCCAGAATGTGGAAGAACAGCTCGTCGACACAGTCTCTCCAAGGACGGGACACAGAGGAGTCAGAGGGAGCAAAGGGGTTATCCGACCACAAAGCCGCAAAACCAAGCAGGTCTTTAGGATGTTCTCATTGCTTTTTAAGAAAGGGAAGTCAGGGTGCTGGGGGTTAGCCATCCCAGGAAATAAAAGCAAAACTGTCTCTTCATTCAGAGGAAACTTTCTTTTTTTGTCCTGCAATCTAACTGTGTATCCAAGGTGGGAGGCAAACCAATGATCTGAACCAACCATTTGGAAAAACCCAATGGGGATATTATACCAGGTGGGACCTGGAGGTGGGGGTCGGTTGGTTCCTTATTCTCAAGGACACTCTTGTTTTGCTTTGATTTGTTTTTGTTTGGGGGGATTTTGTTTGTTTGTTTGTTTTTGGTCTGGGAATCCAAAATAGAAAACCTGATCGTTAAGGCTCTGAAGGAGAATCCGCTGCCCCATCCAGCATGCCCCTGCCATCAGTGGCCCAGCAAGGAGTACGAGAGTCTTCAGCCAATATTTATGGGCAGCCTTCTTCAGGATTATCCCTGAGGACCCCATGACCTTGACTCCCCTACTCTCCAGAATCCAGGGGCTAAGACGGAGACGGTAGAAATACGAAGACCGTCACATTTGCTATTGGCCGTGACTGGTTCATGGGGAGAGGGCTAAGAAGGGACTGTTCTGGTGCACATGGAAGGTACGGACCTCTCAGGCCTTTAGAAGAACTGCAGTAGTTCACACAAGCTTGTAGTTCACACAGTCTGAAGATCCACGTGTCCGTCTGGAGACCATCAAGAAGAACGTGTTGGGTTCCTCTGTGTCCGTGCCGCTTCCCTGCGGCTGGGACGAGGTCACGGCCTCGGGCTCCCTCTGGGACCTGTGCAGAGGGTAGGCAAGCACCTTTACCATTACATGGATTGAGGAGACACTGGACTTTTTACCCATTTTCTTGAGTCTTCAATATTAATGTTGTGTTTACATTGATGAGAACAAGAGTCCACGCCCTACTCTCGGTGGGGCTGTTTGTATTGAGTTGCAATGTGACCAGCGAACGCTGCATTCAATAAACGAAAGTCCGGACTGTTCCTTCTCTGCTCCCTCCCACTACTGTAAGAAGCTGCCGAGACACACGCCAGTGTAGAGAGCAAGATCCATAAACGGCAACCTTACACTTTTCTGTTCTCCTGTTTTGTTTTTCTCATCCTTTGAACCTTACCCTTCTTTCCTCCCCTTCTTTTTTTTTTTTTTAAAGATTTATTTATTTGAGAGAGCGAGAATGAGAGAGAGTACATGAGAGGGGGGAGGGTCAGAGGGAGAAGCAGGCTCCTCGCTGAGCAGGGAGCCCGATGCGGGACTCGATCCAGGGACTCCAGGATCATGACCTGAGCCGAAGGCAGTTGCTTAACCAACTGAGCCACCCAGGCTCCCCTCCTCCCCTTCTGAGGTTAGATCTCGCTTTATGCTCTCACCCTCAAAGCATCTTCAGAGTCTCTGTCCAGCTTTGGTCTCAGCACGGAAGCTAGACGTTCTCTATCCCAGATGCTAGCAAGCTAAATCGTGGTAATCATTAGCAAAGCGAGCCCCCAGCCCGTCCTGGTGGTCACGTGACACCCCACAGCACTCTGACTTCTGAGCCCCTCCCACGTGTTATGTGCTCAAGTGGAGATTTCACTTAGATGTATTTTTAAAAAAAATTTAGGAAAACAATTATTTGGACTAATCCTCACACAGATGCAGATAAATTTGTGTGTGTGTACATGTATGCGTGTATATATACATATATATATACATATATATATATAGCATATATGTGGCATGTACATCACAAAATTAATACACGAATACTGTAAAAAGTAAAACATCACAAAAGTATTCAGTGTGTGTTAAAGTCCCTTTCTCCATGGGTGTGTGAGAGCCGACTCCCACCAACGCACAGGACTTACTGTGTGCATCTCTTTCCTACTCTTGTGTTCTGAGCTTCACATTTGTACGTTGAAATTGGCCATGATGGAAGTATTTACGCCACGGCAATCAGAAAACCACAAATCAGGGCACCCTCACCACCCCAAGAGCTGTTGTTAAACATTTACCAGCATGCCGATGCCTTTTTCTCTTCCCTGTGTACACACACACACACACACACACACTCTCTCTCTCTCTCTCTCACTCAAAAATCATCTTTTCTAGAGAAGACCATTGTTAATAGATGTAACTTTTAATCAGTCACTACCAGCTACTTGAGCCAAGTGGAAATGTACTGGTAGTACTGGTTCCTTGATGTTAAAAATCAATTTTTAATCCCTTAAGCCTTTTATTTTTTACATGTTTTACAGCCCCTGAATCCTGCCCAGCCACCTTGCTTTCACTTGCCTTTCTATGGGTAGAGTCTGGACCATATAACTTACCATACAGACTGGGTCACATCTGAGAGTAAGAGTAGGTGCTAAGTACTTTGAGACAACAGGTATACATTGGAAGACAATGTAGCTTCATGTACCCTGAATTTATTTTATTTTTATTTTTTTAGATTTTATTTATTTATTTATTTGCCAGAGAGAGAGCAAGAGCACAAGCAGGGAGAGGGAGAGAAGCAGACTCCCCACTGAGCAGGGAGCTTGGTGTGGGACTCAATCCCAGAACCCTGGGATCATGACCTGAGCTGAAGGCAGACGCTTCACCAACTGAGCCACCCAGGTGCCCCTACACTGAATTTATTAAAGCCAGAAACTGACTCTCCATACCAACAGGAGAAAATCTTACTTCCCCAAAGACAGGTGCCTGACACAAAGAAGCTGGTCTCACTGAAGGTTAGAGCTCAGATGCTGGCTAATGCCCAAGTTCAACTCAGAGGCTGCCAACCCAGGGGAGGCTGAGGTCTGCGGAGCCCACGGCATGAATTCCCAGAACTTACACTGGGAGAGCATCAGCTTACTGCCAGCCCCAGTTCATGGGCAGGCGGGGCTGCAGCCCTCTGGGCAGAGGCAGGTACCATGCATGGTGATTCCTTAGTCTCAGTGCCCCAGGGCAAACCAAGCTTATAAATGGGTCACCCTGGTGTTTTCATGCTTCAGTAAGCCAAGACGATCTTGGGTTTCAGCTGGGAGGAAAGAAAGGTTTCTCTCACTTAATCCCCATAGTAGTCAGTGTCTAGGAGAGCTAAGATTCATTGAGTAACCACTATGTAAAGGGCCTGTTGCATGCATTAGCTCACTGAATCCTTGCAGCAAAACTGCAAAATGAAACTTACTGTTTATAGATGAGGAAACTGAGTGAGCTCTGGGAAATTAACTTCCCAAAATTCACATCGTCACTATATGGCAGACCCAGAATTTAAACCCATGCCTACTTGGATGGATCCCAAACCACATAACCTGCAATGCTGCTCCCTTCCCCGATAAGAAAGAATGTAATGATAATTTTATGCCATCATTAATATCTTTGAAGATTAGAATGCCAACTCGTTCTGAAATTGATACATAAAAGAAAAGAATGAAGCATATATCCTTTCTTTCCTATTTAGACTGTTTCTCAGGGTAACCAAATAATTGATGAAAGTTCTTCTTTATAAAAGAATCACAGCTAATAAAAGTAGGAAGAGTTAATGACTTAAAAAAAAAAAAAGAAAGAAATGTATGAAATACGGGCAGAGGATTTGAACCTATATAGGAAGAGTATTAGATTTCTAGTCTTCCTCCTTCCACACCCATCCAGTAACACAGCCCACACAGCAACCTCTCCTAGATGCTCCAAATCTTGCTATGCCCATGGACTTTCTGAAAATTCATGTGAAGTAGACCTGGCAGTCGATAATCCTAGTTAGCTGGCTGGGATCACCTCTAGGGGGCAGTCACTGATTCCCTGAAGGCTTCTCCTGGCTTGCATGGCACAGGTAGACACTCTATGTTTTAAGCTCCCCCAGACCTGAACTCAGCTGCTTGCTGCTTCCGAGTGGTCTCTTCGAATGTGCTGAGCTGATTTACAGAGCACATATTTGCTGAGTTGACTAATAGCTTCTTTGTACCCCATCATGAAAGCACAGACCCTACTTTAATTCTATTCCCTTCAAAGACTCTACTGTCCTTGAGTTAAGGCTTCATTTGTGGTTACCAGGCCTTTAGGGAGCTCTGTGTTTAGTGGAAGAAACATGATTAAAATCCCCTCAGACACGGTTCCTGGACCCTCTTAGGGAAGACAATAAGAGCCGCCCATTCACTGAACCAAGACTTCTATGGTAGTTGGCAATTATGAGTCTTCACGGCGGCCTAATAATATAAGGAAGGTATTACTATCCCTGTTCTTTAGCTAATGGAACCAGCCCTCAGAGAAATTATGTGAGTTGCCCAAAATCACGCAGGTTGTTCATGGAGGTGCTGGGATTTGAGCCAAAATCTGGCTCACTTCAAAAACCCATGTCTTTCCACTCTGTGCTGCTATCTCCCCATAAGACACTGAAATCAGCTTGGCTAAAGGCTTATGTGGCCACGTGGTCATGCAGTTCGTGGGGATACGCGTTTTTTTCCCCCTTTGCTTTTTCAATCCTGTTTACTTTCCAGTTTAATGCCACTAAAGATAATGAAATGTCAGTTATCTGCTACGTGCATTCTAAGAAGTTTCAGACCCATAGAATCTAACGTCAGAGATACCATGGTTTCTGTTTTCATTCATTTAACAAAACTGTTCTTAGTCAGTACCCTCCAATGTCAAGGAATGATTCGTGATATCTGGAAGATAATGGGGGCATCACAAACGTGTAGGGTTTCTGATTGTGACTATTTGACAGAGTTGGTCTTTGGTTCATTCCAACACCTTCAGATCATCTTGACAGTATTTTCTGGAATGAAAGAAGGGGGGGTCAGTTTGGGGAAAGTGTTTCCAAGATTTGGAACCAGTGAGGCTGGGATGATGTCACGGAATGATTGACAGGGCTTGCCTAGAGCGAAACTGTTCAACAGATTCCTGGGTAGGTCATGCTGCTGAGATTCTAAAGTAAGAAAGTAAGAGCTGTTGTGGGGGCAGAATAATGTCATTGTGCTCCCTGTTACTTCTTTCTGCATTCCACTAACATTCATTGAGCATCTGCTCTGTGACGGGTACTGTGAATACAGCAGCAAACCAGGCACAGGCAGCTTTCATGTACAGTTACCTGGAGAGCTGAAAAGTTCATTTTATTACATTCATGTAAACAATTTTAGTTTATTTTACTTTTTTTTTAAGATTCATTTATTTATTTGAGAGACAGAGCGAGAGCATGAGCGGGAGGGGCAGAGGGAGAGAGAGAATCTCAAGCAGACTCCACGCTGAGCAGGGAGCCTGATGTGGGGCTCAATCTCTTCGACCTGAGCCGAAACCAACAGTCAGACGCTCAACCAATGGCGCCACCCAGACGCCCCTAGTTTATTTTTATTTTTAAACTCACATACAGAAGAATTGTAAGAGTAATACAATGAAGTTCTGTAAACCCTCCATTTAGATTCACTGATCGTTAACACTTGGCCACCTATGCTTTATATCTATTTTTTTTTTTTTCTGGAACCTTTAAGAGTGGATTGTAGATATCATGCCCCTTTAAGTATGAATACGTTAGCATGTTTTTTGTTTTTTGTTTTTTTTTTCCAAAAAAAAGGACATTCTCTTGGGGTGCCTGGGTGGCTCAGTCATTACGCGTCTGCCTTCGGCTCAGGTTATGATCCCAGGGTGCTAAGATCGAGCCCCGCATTGGGCTCCCTGCTGCGGGGAGCCTGCTTCTCCCCCTCCCACTCCCCCTGCTTGTGTTCCCTCTCTCACTGTCAAATAAATAAAAAATCTTTAAAAAAAAAAAAGGACATTCTCATATAACCACAATGCAGTGGTGAAATTCAAGAAATTTTTGCTACAGTACGATCCTCTAATACACAGTCTACCTTCAAACTTTGCCAGTTGCTCTAATAATTTCTGTGTAACAGGAACCACGGCCATCCCACCCCCAACTCCAGGGTCCAATCCAGTCTGAGACACATTGCACAGTTGCCAACAGTCTCTAATGAGGAACAATTCCTTGGTGCTTTGCACTTTATGACAATGACATTTTTGAAAAGCACAGTCATTTTGCTAGTTTAGTGTTTTGAATGAGAAATAGGTATACACACACAAGGCAATTCATAAAATAAGTATGTATGTGTGACTTTCTAAATTCATTATTATTATATAGCATATTATGTAACATAAAATCGTATGGCAGATAGTGTTAGAGAAACCAGTCCTCAGAAGGATCACCATCAATGTGGATGCGTGTGCATTGGTGGGATGGTCCAATAGGTGGGACTCTATGGCAGGCAGCACGTACTTTCATGGGGACACATCGCTAACCCCACTTAGTTTTCTTATCACCAGACAATGAAAGTGATCATTTTCTACTTACTTGAAAGTTTAATAGCAACTTTTACGGTATACTCATTAGTTGAACTACTTTGTGTTAGGATGAATGTATATTACATGTGGATAGAAACGTGGACATTTTTAGTTCAGTTTCTCAGAGCTAAAGGAGCAAAGATGAAACAACAATGCAAGAATTCTAACCTTCCCCCCAACTTTAGTATGTATAGACCCACATTAACCAGTTCATTAATATTTCCAACCTTCCCAAAGATTATTTAATACTTAGGTAGAACTGAGCAACTTGGTTTCCTTCCACATGAATATTAAGATCAACATCTAATATTCAGACCTTTAAAAGATCAGAAATGTCTTCTAAGTAGGTGAGAGAAAACTGTCTCACCCGTTGATACCAACAATGGAAATGAGGTGGAAAGACAACGAGTCTTCTTTGTGTACACTGGCTTGGTAATCTGGCCTCCAAACAAAAATCCCCACTCAGAAATGCCTGTTTTCCTGGTGGTCCATGGTCGCCATGTTGCACCAAGCTAGTCATGCTCAGATTCCAAAGTCCCACTCATCTCCATGAGTGACGCACCCTGCCGTCCAGCAAGGCTGGTGTATATGCCTCAACAATGGCAACTCTGAGCTTGGGCTTTTCATCAACTCTGAGTTATTGGAATATAAAAACCTATGTCTGATCCAGCAGAAAAGACTAACGGAAGACCCCTAGTTAATCATGACTTCCAACAGGTCCACTTTGAACATTCTAATATTGCTCAGAGCTACCTGTAACCAATCCCAGCTACCTTTATGCAGCATTTAATGTGCTGGTATGCTAATTCCTTGCTCCTGTTGTCTACAGGAATCCCATGGGAGGAGGGATTATTATTTTCATAGTTGGGGAAACCGAGGCTCAGTGGGATGAAATCCTTGATGGGGAAGGAAGTGAAATGAGTACGGGGTACAGGGACAATGAGCATGGGGCTAATCAGTGGACAGGAGTCTGTCTACTGGTCTCCTCCAGCATTCCCAACCCACTGTAGAAAAAGCTAGACCTCATGGTCTCCCTCCCTGAGAGTCTAAGTCCTCTTATACCGTTGCTTGGGTGTCATGAACCATTCTGAACGATGCAAGCAAGGATCGGTCAGAGCAGGGAAGGAGGGGAACGGAACAGACATTTGCTGACTAATACACAATTTGCATTATCTTATTTAACCAGCAATAGAAGGTATAATGTAGTATACTATCTCCATTTTAAAGGTAAGGAAACAGAAGCTCAGAGAGGTTAAATAAGAGCCATGACAATGGAACCCAGATCTATGTGCTCCAAAGCTCATGATGTTTCCAATCGTCTGCACTGTTTCCCAGGGATTCAGCCAACGCAAGGTTATAGAATCTTTGTTTTTTCAAAGGACCTTAGTAGTGAGAATAAGCCTAGTCATCAGCAGGGTATGTCTCTTCTTTGGCCTACAACTAGTGCTTCTCCAACTTTAATGTGCTTGGGAATCCTTTGTGGGATCTCATTAAAAGCTGATTCAGTGCATGCAGCCCGAGATTCTGCATTTCTAACAAACTCCCATGTGCTGCGGAGGCTGCTGGTCCACACACGTAAGATGGTCTCTTCGTACCCTTAAGACTCTCAGCTTCTTTCCAAATCTTTGTGGAGCTCTGACAGCATGTCTAGCAGGCATCACTACGCACCTTAGAAAATCGTTGTTCAGGAGATTGATTGGTTCATTTTTTAAAAAACAGTTACTAGGGTTCAGCAACAGTGCCAGGTGGTGATAATCCAAAGATGAATTAGACAGTCCTGGAGCTCATGGAACCCGCCCCCCTCAACCCCGTAAGCAGACAGGTGTATGAAGAGTGACATATGGGGAAGTAGCGGGAGAGGGGCCGAAGGTGCTGTGGGAGCTTGGCAGAATGGGGCTCACTCCAGGCTGGGCTCCTGGAAGCCTCTCAAGACAAATGATGCTTATTAAAGAAAAATGACTGACACTTGTTAAAATGGTAAGGATGGCTTTATTCAGGTGTCAAGACTATTGCAGTAGGGGAGAGAAATTGGACTCGGCTCTGAATACAGGGGAGATTTATAGACGAGCTGACTGGGGGGATTGGTGGATGCGAGATCACGAAGAGGAGACCTCAAAGGTAGTGGGATTCTTGCTAAACCGAGTTAACAGGATTCTTGCTGAAGGCAGGTCAAAGACTTATGCGTCAAAGGTGGGGGTGAAGAACTTGAGTAGATGTCAAGAGTGATCAGCTATCAAAGGTGGGGGATTCTTACTAAACTGACTTAGCAGGATTGTTTGCTATAATGGGCTGGGCTCACCGAACACCAGGAGGGGATCATGTCCCAAAGAGGGCTCAGAGGAGATTGTACAGAGTTTGGCCAAGGAGAGAGTCTTTGTCACACCTGACAGAAGACAGTCATGGGCCTGAAGAACAAGGAGGCCAACCTGATTTAAGTGGCCCGCCCAGCAGGGAGAGACTGGAAACTGCCTTGTTTTTCTTCACCCTGACTGAGGCCTGATTTCCCCGTGAACGGAGTACAATATGATGTTATCCTGTGGACTCCAAGAGCCTTACCTTCAGGATTAAATGTAGTTTGTGAATTTTAAATCATCCTTCTGACCTTGAACAAGACATCTCTGGAGCTCAGTTTCTATGTCTATAAGATGAGGCCATTGGGCATGTGTGTGTTTGAACACAAATTCCGTTCTTCGTTTTGTTTTTGATTTGCTAATGATTTTAGGAAATGCTGGGGTAGTACTTACTATGTATCAGTCCCAGTTCTAGGCATCTTACATTTAGAAAATTCAATAGGAAATTAGTTTAAGTAGTAACCTAAGGTAGGTACTATTACTAGACCTATCTTGCAAAGGGGCAAATTGAGGCACAGAGAGGGTAAGTGGTTTGCCCAAAGTCACACACTAAGTAACAGAGCTGGGATTTGAACCAAGGCAGGTTGGCTCTAGAGTTGACATTCTTAACCACTATGTCCTACCACCTCCCTGATGGGGGAAGAAATAGCATGCAATTATAACAGACCCTCATTGTGCTCTGTATATCTTTGTGGGGTGTATCATTTTTCTATTGCTGTGTAAAAAAGCACCACAGACTAGGTGACTTAAAACAACACACCTTTATTATTTCATTGTTCCCAAGGTTCAGGAGTCCAGCTATGGGCTGGCTGGATCCTCTGATCAGGGTCTCACCAGGCTGTGACAGAGATGTCAGCCATGGTATGGTTCTCATCTGGAGCTCAGGCTCCTCCTCCAAGTTCACTGTTTGTTGGAAGAATTTGGTTTCTTGTGTTTGTAAGACTGAGAGCCCCATTTTCTTTTATTTATTGTTTTTTATTTTTTATTTATTTATTTTTTTAATTTTATTTATTTATTTGACAGAGAGAGACACAGCGAGAGAGGGAACACAAGCAGGGGGAGTGGGAGATGGAGAAGCAGGCTTCCCGCGGAGCAGGGAGCCCGATGCGAGGCTCGATCCCAGGACCCTGGGATCATGACCTGAGCCGAAGGCAGACGCTTAACAACTGAGCCACCCAGGCGCCCCTGTTTTTTATTTTTTTAATCAAAGTATAACTAACATACACTGTTATATTAGTTTCAGGTATACAATATAATCATTCAACATTTCTGTACATTACCCAGTGCTCGGCATGGTAACTGTGCTCTTAATCCCCTGTATCTATTTCACCCATCCCCCACCCACCCGCCCTCTGGCGACCACCACTTCTCTGTATTTAAGAGTCTGTTTTTTGGTTGGTTTGTTTTGTTTTTTTAAGTTCTACATATGAGTGAAATCATATGGTATTTGTCTTTCTCTCACGGATTTCATTTGGCATAATACCCTCTAGGTCCATCCGTGTCGTTGCAAATGGCAAGATCTCGTTCTTTCTTACGGCTGAGAAATATTCCATTGTGTATATATACCACATCTTCTTTATCTATTCATCCATCAATGGACACTTGGGCTGCTTCCGTATCTTGACTATTATAAATCATGCTGCAAGAGCCCTGCTTTCTTGCTGGCTGTTGGCCATGACCACTCTCAGCACTTAGAGGACACCCATCATTCCCTGCCAAGTGGTCCTCTCCATGATCTGCCGGTTTCCTTCTTCAAAGCCAGCAGGAGAAGCTCTCCCTCCAGCCTGCTAAGACAGCCTATTATAAGGTAATGGAATCATGGGAGTGATATCCCATCACATCCCCAGGTCTTGCCCACACTCGGGACAGGATGGAGTTCTATAGGGCATGAACACCAGGGGATGAAAATCATCAGGACCTCCTTAGAATTCTGCCTGCCATGGTGGGGGTGGGGAGTGGATTCTGTTATGAGTTTGTGGCCAAAAGGATTTCTGCAGAGTGAACCCACTGCCCTTCAGGGAAAAGGAAGTCATTGGTTATCACCGTAACTGAAAGGCAGAGTTCTGTGGGAGCATGGAGGGGCGCCCACCCCAGGCTGGGCATCACTTAGGCTTCCTAAGGAGGTTACACCTGAGCTTAACATTGAGAGATGGGTAGGACCAAAGGCCTTCCTGCAGAGGAACCAGGCTGTGGGGAGGCAGGATGGCCCGTGTCTCCTCATTGCAGAAGAACCAGAGGTGACACCAGCAATGAAGGACTACAGGCCTTAAACAGAAAACAATGTGACTCTTCCGGCCACTCCCTGTGCCCCAGAAAGGGTTTAACCAAAAGCCAAGGAGGAGGGAGAATTTCCAGAAGTTTTTTTAAAATGGCCTGGTCTGGTGGCAGTTGTGGCCTGGTCATGGGAGCTCTGTACTTGAGGTCAGACCCACATGAGCTCCTGTCTCGCCCAGACCACTTAACAGCCAGGTGACAGTGAAACCAGCTAGCATCTCTGCCCCAGGTTCACTCAACTGTGAAGAAAAAATGAAAAACTCCTGCCTGTCTCTTAAGATTTTTGAGAAGATTGAAGGTGTTAACGTGAGTGGATATGTTTTACACTTAAAGTACCCCATCCATACAAAGTACTGTTTGCTCGAAAACTCTTCATGCATTTCTTTTCCTGTCCAGCTTCTTTGAGTGGGAAAAGGGAGCCAAGAGGGGAGTTATCATGAACATCCCTGAAACAGAGACTCTTTGGGGGCGTTTGTTTGAAGCGCTGGGAGGAAAGGCCACAGCCAATGTGGCCTCTGGTTGCCACACAGTTTGATTCTCTACCCTAGGGAGAGAATAAATCATTTTAGGGATGAGGAATCCGAGGCTAAAACAAAATGAATTGATTCCCAAACTCATGGCAGGACAGACGCAGTCTTCTGATTTCAGACTCATTTCCTTCCCTCTTCAACACACTGACAGGACGTCGGAGGTAGAAACACCTTACGGGAGTTCTAGAATCAACTACAGATGGGAGCGTCTGTCTGGGTCTGCCTTTGGCTCTGGATTTGTTGGGGCTTTTCTTCTTCTTTTGTTTTGTATTACATCCTGGCCTTGGTTCATTTTTTTCTTTTTCCTACTTCTGGTAAAAGAAACCACCTTTTCACACATCCTCCTTCAGAGAGCCACTTTTGAATCACAGTTTGAATTGGGGACACAAGAAAACGGCCCCAATGCCTTCAGTCAACAGTTGCATCTCAGGTCATCTCAGAAGCGAGCATAGGTAAAGAAGAGCCGAGAGCCTGGGACAGAACCCTCAAAATCCCCCTTGCCATTGTTCTCTGGATGTTTAAACATTGCGAAACTTGCGAGAGAACATAAATCCAAAGGAAAACTCTGAGCATCAATTACAACATCGTGTGAGGAACCCTCTAGTTGGCACAACCCAGCGATCGCATCACTCTCCGCTGTCCGGCCCAGATGGTGGGCTCCTTGCAAGGAAGGGCTGCAGCTGCGTCCCGTGACCGGCACTTTGTCCTCAAGGGGGCGCTCGGTCCTTGCTCAGTGTGAACTGCCAGATGCCACAGAGAACACACCGCTCTTACTATGGGCCATGCACGGTGTGGCACCAACACGCATGGGACACGAACACCTCATTTTGAAAACACGGACATCCAAAAGGAGCAATCCCTCCATTCCGTGACAGGGAGCTTTACTCCCCGGCAGCTCCTTCGTTATCATTTTTCTCTCGTTCTCTTGCGTTCACTCTCTTCCGAGGGCGGGACGGGGAGGTTCCTTTTTCTTTGATTAAACGCAGCAAGCATTCAGAGAGAACTTTTGTGTGTGTTCTACTCTCTAGAGTTTTTATGTTTGTCTACTCCCTAGAGTAGAGAAATCTTCAGCCCCGCGGGCACTGAAAGGACTCAGAGAAGAGGCTCACTGTTTAGTGCAGAAGATGAACACACAAAAACCACCAGAGTCAGGCAGGGCAACAGAAGTGAACACTAGGAACAGCCCTGACTCCAGGAGAGGTGCTTCCTTCCTGTGATTGGCTGGGGGTATCATCTTTATAATGTGGTCCTTTAGAAAGAAACGATGTCCCTGGCACCTCGTGTTGTGCCTGGGGAGCAAGATATCCTAGTAGTCAAGAGCCCAGACTCAAAAAAATCCTCATTTTGAATTCAGGAGGGGCCGCTTCCCAGCTAGTCACTGCAGGTCTCTGTGTCTCCATTTCTTCATTTGTAAGGTGATGACACTGAGGATCCCCACTTTCCAGGGCTAAGAGGTTTACACGGGACAGCACCTGGGACGCACACACACAAAGTGGATCCTTTATCTTCCTGTGGTTTTTCCTGCCCCCTTCATAGATGTTCCCTGTAGGATCCTTGGGATAAGGGAGAAAGGAAGGTCTTTCAAGCTGGACTCCCAGCCCCCAGGGGGTTGGTGATGGGCGGTGGGAGGCCTGGATGGTGGGGGCGGAGGATATACTTCCTATACCAGGAAGGTGAGAGGGGAGGTCAAGATACACAGAAGAGGCAAAATGGAGGGTCATCCCGACTGCCTCTCGTGTTTTTCACAATAGTTCTCGCTAGTGTTAGATCACTTCTCATGTTACCCTCTTCGTCCAAGGTGTTCCGTCTGCTTTACAAAACAGTCCTAAGACAGAGGCAACATGTGCATTTTTATTCTGATTTTACAAATGAGGACGTCAAAGCTTGGAGCGGTTAAGCGATGTGCCCCCAGGCACGCAGGAGAAGCCCTGTCAGCTCAGGCCGGACTCCCAGTTCTGTGCTCGCGGGAGCCCTCTGTTGACAGGTTTGGTGAGAGAGCGGCGGGAGAGAGCGCGGGGTCCACGCGGCTCATCCAAAACCCCCTTCTCAGAACCTGTCAGGGTCTGCTGGGGGCTCATGGAGGGGAAAATAAAAGGCTTTGGTTGGCTGGAGGTTAACAGATAAAGGAAGCAAAGGTTGAAAAGCTTACAATAAATCAGGGATTTTCTTCAAGACTACCGGTTGACTGAACAGTAAAACTGGCAGGCAGAAAACAGACAGCAAAGGAGGGAGGGGGGAGCCAGCATGCGCTCAGCAGCCCCGGTGTCCTAGGTGCTAGATGCCTGCCTGCATGATCTCATTTAAGCCTCAGGCAGCTGTGGTCCTCAGTTCTGTGCGCGGGGGAGTGAGGGTCAAGGAGGTGAAGCAAAAGGCCCACAGTCTTGCACCTGGTACCCGGGTCAGCAGGACTAAGGGCTCAGATCTGCCAGGCTCTGAAATCCATGCCTTTCTGCTAGCACGTAGGGCGGGGGGGAGGGGGTCGCAGAGGGATTTCACATGGGACTCCTCAGAAGGGAATGAAAGAAGAAGGTCTAAGGAAGAGTCTGAAAAGGTAGGCTTTATTTTTATTCAGATATGATGAGGCCAACAGATCAGGAGGTGACTGTTATTGACAAGGTAGTTGGTTACTCGCAGTTCCCAAGAGGAGGGGGCATGCCACATCATGCAGGGCCTCGTGGGGAGACACCAGGATCAGTGAGAGGCAGAGGTGGTGGAGAAAAACGTTGGTAAGAGCCGTTATTGTGGTTTCCAGGGCGGGAACCGGTGAGGCAGGGGAAGCGGGCTTAGGATTGGCTAGTTTGAATAACTTCAGTGGGCTCTGGGGTTAGGGCTGTCTGGAGGTGTCTGGTACCCAGCCCTCTGGTGACTAGAGCAGGGGAGTGGCCCAAAGTAGAAGAGCCAGATGAAGGAGGTGGTAGGGGTGTTGGTCGATGTGCATATGGAAGGCCAGCCATGGGAGGGGCAGTCTCTCCATGGTTGGCAAGGCCCCAGATGTCAGAAACACACGCTGCTTGCAGAAAAGCAACACTCAACCAGGCAAAGAGACATCACAAACCTTCCATGGTGGCTAATAATGGGGTCTTCTCTATGTTCTGGAACCAGAGAGTGAACTCTCACACCAGGAGAGACCTCTCCATTGAATTACCACCATTCGGAGAAATCAGGATGGGCATTATTTTCAGCACCTTGACAGCAAGTAATCACAGACCAAATGACCCAAGTGGATAAACTAATTGGAATTAAATGAGATTAATCAGAATAAGCTCTGTTATTCCTGTATCAGGAATGTCAAGAACATTGCTTGCTAAAATGAAGAAGTACATGTAAAGTGTGTGTGTGTGTGTGTGTGTGTGTGTGTGTGCAGTGCATACACAAATCAGTCTTGCAGAGAAATAGAAGGCATTCGACTGCCCAGGTGGCTAGGAAAGTATGATGTGACAAGGACCTGAAGGAATGTTTTTCCAAGTTATTTTTTCGCCCTTTAGATGGATATAAATAGAAATCAAATCTGCCTCCTCTATTACTTATCCTTAACATTATTTGTCAGTGTACTTAAAGGTAAGGAATGGAAATAGGAATCAGATAAACCTTTCAGCATTTCTTAGGATGAGGATACAATTTCTTCTCAGAGCTTATAGGGAGCCACAGACTCTAACCTCTACCTCCATTTCTAACCCATCTCATACCCCGTCTACCCCGCTGCCTGAAATGCCCTTTCCTCCTTCATCCAGCGGCTGTCAGTTATTCTCCCACCATCAGCTCTAGCTGAAGAGCGTGTGATGATCTCTCCGTCCAAGTCAACACCTCAGACTACGCTGTCATAGCACCAGGACCTCCTTCGTAACACCTGCTGCAGCTGAATCTCGCAGTTGTTTATGTAGTGATTTGTCCAGTGACCCCCTCTCTGAGAAGGCTGGAGGCGCTAGAGGTAGGAAGAACTGAAACTGGTTTTATTCACCAGGGGAGCTCAAGACCCTAACATGTAGAGGGTCCTAAATAGATGTTTGCTAAATGAATGAATAAATAAATGAACTTGGATTCTCTTCCCAGACCCATCTCTACATAGCTTCGCATTCCTGAGCAAGGCACTTTCCCTCTCCGAGCCTTCCTTTCTTCATCTGCTAAATGGAAGAACTGGTTGCAAGGATTTCTAAAGCCTCTCCTGTTTCTATGCTGTTCAGGGCTGTTCAAAGGCTTTCTGTGTCCTGTGGGGAAAATGTGTTATTTCCTAGCGAGGTCTGTTTCTTCCTCGTGGCAAGGAGAAAAGGACTTCTTTAAGATGCGGGGAGGGGGGGGTTGCAATGTTAACACGTGGCCAAGGAAAACCTCACTGATAAGATCAGAGACTTAAAGACGGTAAGAGTGAGACATGTAGGTATCTGGGAAAGAGTAGTCAGGTAGAACAAAACAGCTGATGCAAAGGCCCTAAGGCAGGAGAATCCCTGGTGGGATAGATGATTAGCAAGAATGCGATGGCTGGAGCAGAGTGAGCTGGGGAAGAATGGAGAAGCAGGGAGGACCCAGAAGTAAGGACAGGAGGAGACAGAACACACAGGGTCTGGTGGGCCATTGTAAGACTCTGACTTTTACTCAGTGAGATGACAAACCATTGGGGGGCTTTGAGCAGAGCAGTGATGTGAATTTAGGACCTAACTGGGTTCCTGGATGACAGTGAACAGATCAATTGTAAATGGAGCTTATACTCCCTACAGGTGTAAATTCCTTGGAGTTCCATTTCCATAAATCCGTGTCATGCCATAAAGATATTGTCCTTACTGAAGAAAACAAATAAACACAAATACATACCTTAGAACAAGACAGCCTAGGAATTCCACCCTCCCCTTCCCTACTGCCTTTCCAGGGGCCTCCGTGTGAACAGTATACACAAACGTACACCAGCTTCGGAGTAAACCTAGAACTTGAATTTTGTCTCTTAAAGTTATCATTATGAGACTCTGAGCAAGTAATCACTTCAATTCCCAGAACCTTGTCTGCAAAGTGAACGCAGAAGTATGTGTTAATATGCACTGCATTGGGCTGGCGCAAAAGTTAAAAGAAAGCACACCTGTAATATCCTTTGTAGCATTCAGTGTTTTCTTGGTGCCCAGCGCATGCTGGCCTCCTTTCCTCTCTTTCCTTTTGCCTGGCTGGAACGGTAATTAATATGGGGATGGGAGGCTGGGATTTGGGGCACATTAAGATCATAACAATACTGTATGTGTGTGTGTTTTTTTTAAGAGTTATTTATTTGAGAGAGAGAGAGCACTTGTGCTCGAGAATGGGGAGAGGGGAGGGTGAGGAAGGGGCAGAGGGAGTGTCTTTAAGCAGATTCCCCGCTGAGCACAGAGCCAATTCAGGGCTCAATCCCAGGACCCTGAGATCACAACCCTGAGATCAAAACCTGAGCCAAAAACAACAGCCAGGCGCTCAACCAACTGCGTCACCCAGGTGCCCCCACAATAGTATATACATTTAAACAGAACTTAATTATGTTTCCAAACACTGTACCAGACAATTTTGTGAGCTCTCCAGAAGACAGATTATTATCCCCATTTTATAGATGGAAAGAGTAAACCCCAGTAAGTTCGAGTGGCTTGAACAGAATCACAGAGTGAATCACTGGCAAAGCAGAGGGTTTGCATTTCACCTAGGAGTTTTGCTTTTGCCCATTTCCCTCTGTGTCCTTTCCAGCTCCTTCTCCCCAGTGTTCGGCTTCAGTGTGTTTCCAAGGTCAACCAATTTCAAAGAATGTGGGGCATCTGTGGATGGTTTAAGTCACAAAGGCATTTCCCATAGGTATGGCCCACACTATGCCTAAGAATCTCTTCTGTAGTCCTCCACATGTGTAAAAACCACATTGGAAAGATTCAAGGAGCTGTGGCTTGTCTTTAGGTAGATTAATTCAGCTGGAAGAATTACTGCTGATAAATTCTTGGCTTGCCTTGCTGACAGTTCCCTGCCCAGCTGGGGGAGGGAAGCAGCAAGAACTGCCATTCTGGACTTGTTTTAGATCAATAAGGAGCAACTGACTGCTTGTCTGGAAAGGATAATGAAGTAAGAGAAACAGGTGAGCAGGGGGTGAAGGCAGGGAGCCCCCCCGCCCCCCGCCAGGCCTGGAACTTTGATAATGCAGATGTCAAATGTGAGGCAAAAAATGAACATGATCCCAGGAACTGACTCTTCACAAAAGCAAAACACTTTAGAAGAAGCCTAAAAATGAAATCTGACAATATAAAGTATTTCTAGCCAGAGATGGAAGAGACACCTTGAGAAATTAATGCATCTGCACAGGTAGGGTCTGTGTCTTAAGTAGGGTCCTTTTGAGTGTGAATAAAAAAAATCACTTGGAATTAAATTTAAAAAATCAAATAAAAGAGGAATCTATTTAAAGGGCTCTAGGATAAATCACAAAATCCAAGGGCAGCTAAGCCTCTTTAATCTCAAACAATAAACTCAGATAAGAAATATTACATCAACTTACATCTGGTTTTGCTTCTCCCATCTTGCCAGGTTGGAGGGATAGAAAATCTTGGTTATCTGGGGGACATCCTTGCCCACCTTTGTCCAAGGGGGCACCAAGGAACAGAAGAGGCCTCTCCAGGTTTTGGTCAGCAGTCGTGAGTTTCCACCCATTGTTCCATGTTTCCCAATCTCAATCGGTAGTTCACGTCTGGAAGCATCTGTTGCTTTCGTGCTGAACCAGACAGGATTCAATCTGGCTGCATACAAAAATTAAAAACAAAAAAGCAAAGACTTGATTAAGATAGAAGTCTCTTTCCCTCTGGTACAAACATGATCCAGCCACTTTGACATGGGTAGCCAGCTAAAATTTAGCAGGAAGAAGGAAAGAATAGAAATTGGGAAGCAGCTAGCCCCCTGTCCTCCATGCCAGCCTCTGGACATGGGGACCTCTGGTGAGACCTGGGAGCGGGGTCCTGCTTTCTCAGACTCACAAGGCAGCCCTCCTGTCTGAGGTCCAGCCCCATCGTCAGACACTGTGTCAGGGTGCTGCAGGAACCACTGCTCTTCCAGGCCATTCTAATCTTCACTCTACCTGGTCGGCTTCCTCAGAGATGCTCCTTGCTCTGTTTCACCCTCGGGGACACATAGCACTGCCCTTGAATTAGTTTCAGGCTTTGGAAAACAAACAAACAAAGATCATAAAAATACCTTGCACATATTAGTTATTTTGTGACATGATGGTAATTGTTATAAGGATGTTACATTTTTTGGTTAATTGTCATGATAATCCTACAAGGTAGGCAGCATTATCTTTATTTTACAGATGGGTCAGCAAGAGTGATTAAGTCACTTGCCTAGGTTCTCACAGCCAGGAGGTGACAGATTCTTCTAAACCAGATGGCCTGTCTCGAGACTCTTGCTCTTACCCGCAGCCCTACACTACTTCTCTGTGTTCCCGTCAAGCTGTGTTTGGTTTCTGCCTTGTCACATGGACAGTCAAGGGAGTAGCAAGAGTCTAGCCCCTGCCTCATAATGGGAGCAGGGAAGAGCAAGAATACACATTGAAATTTCCGGAAATTATCCTGCCATGATTTGCTAGGACTCCATCAGGAGCTCATCTCCTTGGTGCACTCTCTGCTTCATTCTGTACATCTGTCCATTCCTCTCTCACCAAGTGATGGTGTACCATCCAACTAGGCTCCATTTCATAACTTCCAAGGTCCTAATCTCTCCACTCAAGTGGCCAATCTAGATTCAAATAGCAATCCCATCTCAGCTCTGAATTCTTGGGAGAGAGTTTAGTTTCCCAGGTGTCCATCCTTTCTCCAATCAACTTCAGTCAAGGAAGATGATGGCCTCGCACAAAACTTAAATCTGGCAGTGGGCTCTCAGAGAAAGGCGGTGACCTCACCAAGTGTCCCCTAGGCTGTCATTTGGATAGAAGCGTATGTACAAAATATAGAAGAAAGGAACCATAGCCGAATAACAACAAATTATGGAACCTGAAAGCATATTGCCAGGAAGAGCAGAGGCTAGGCAAGTTGTAAATAATACTACAAAGGAGACAAAGGTAGAGACTCAGTTCTTAGGGCAGACATTGGAATGTTAACACATGAAAGGGAGAAAAGCAAATGACTCAGTTCCTACTTGCCTTCACTGCCAATGGGAATAATTCTAACAATAAATGGTAGAAAAGCTATCTTTAACCAGATACTTCCCAGAAGATAAAAGGTGATAATAAGAGAGCATTTAATATGCTTTAAATGCATTCAAATTCTCACGAATGGAATAATTCTGTCTCAGGGCACAGGATGTATTGATCAGATGTGTCTATGCTGATGGATCGACATTTCTGCTAAAAAATAATTGGGAAAGTCAGCTAGGCTGGAAGGCTGGGGAAAGGTAAATATTGTTCTGTTTCACCAAAAAGATAAAAAGAAGATCCCTCCTCTTACAATTGGAGTTTGAAATTAGAACAAGAAAAAACTGAAAGAATTATTGTTAAAAAGATGGCTTGTGAACACTTATAACTTAAGAAGATAGTTATTAGGAGTTAGCAATGGTTTATATGATTGATTAATTTATTCATTAGTCAAAACATCTGCTGAGTATGCAAGACATGCCAGACACAGAGGTCATAAAAATATAGAGGATTTAGCTTTACCTAAATGTTAGTAGCATTTACTAACAAAATTTCGGAGCAAACTAGCTTCACTTTCTTTCTTGATACTTTACCTACCAGGCTGGTGGAACATAGGGATGCATCCAGATTTCAGCAAGCCCTTTGAAATGGACTCCAATAGCTTACAGACAAGACGGGGATATTTGGACTGGTTGGTACTGGCTAAACGTTCCCATAACTGGCTAAATCACCATAGGCAGAGGCTATTTTCTACCTGTCAGCCTTACCAGAGTTGGAGCTTCTTTGAGACCCAGACATTCTGTTTCCCAGCAGGTGGGGAGAAGAAATGAGCCGAAAGAGTGTTCAGGTTCCTTCTGTCCCCAAGGTGGGACAACAGTGGGGAAACTGATCCTGCAATAGGGGCTGGTATTAGAATTTGAATAAAGCTAAATAATAGCGCCTCCTTTTCTAACCCTTCAAGTTGGGTGAGAGATGTGAAAATAAAGGCAAAGAGAGCCAAAATGCCACTTTCACTACCAAGAAAAGCTGATGCTTGTAAATATGACACATCTGCAGGCCAGCTGATCCCTGATACTGGGCCCTAGGATAGACAGGTCCATCCACCTTGTCAACAGGTGGTGATGGACATTGGCCAGGTTGCCAAGTGACAGCAGCTCCTATTCCATGTTTGGCATTATCCCAAGGGGAAACAGGAGGAAGGCACTGGCTCACTCATGCCCACTTTCTCCTTCAGAACTCACAGATCTGATAAGGGAGGGTAGTTAAGGCCAGGTGTATTTTACTAGCTGAGCTACCTCCACATGGAAGGACCATCAGCAGTGAAAGAGAAAAGAAGAATGTCTTTTTTAATGAGCTCCAGAAGGAGCACACAAGACATTCATATTCAAAGGAACACAGTAGTCCCTCTTACTGCCAAAATTCAAGCAGTTGGCTCTAGGATATTCAACACGGTAAGGGAAGTAGGGTTATCAAGGTTCCAGGTAGTGAGCAACAGTAGATTGAGTCATGGGTCAAAAATCAATGATGAGGTTCCAATCTTGGGGAAAAAGAAATGGCAAAACTGAGGACTGATACTCACTTAGTCAACAGTCTGTGATTCAGGGTAATTCCCTGATTTGGGGGTGGGAGGCTTTCTGAACTTGATCAGAATTGCTAGCACGAGCCGCAATTTCTCAGCATTTGCAGAGCACTTCATTTGTTGCAAACAGAACACCAATTTTTATCTCATATCCAGCTTGATAATTAGTAGCTTGAGACACGTCCCAGATCCCACAACCATATTTCCTACTCTTTATTCCTTCTAAATTGGAAGATTCCAATTCACAATTATAAGGATATTTAGATAATTCTGGATATTCAAATAAAACATTGACTCAGAAAGAATAGATTTATCACTAAAGATTGCTTTTCATGTTCCACTGACATAAATACATCATAAGCAAAGTTTTATCTTTCAACTTGAAAGATGAACACCAATTCATTCTTTGGTTGAATGTGTCTCCGGAATATACTTCTAAATGGTTTGTGGCAGCATCAGGATGTGATTTTTCAAACATTATCAATAATATATCATCAGTTTCTTTCTCTGACAGTAGAAGAAAATTATTAGCCATCATGATTGAAAGATTTCTTCACAGTTTGTTCTTCTTGAGAAATTCTAATATTGTGTCCTAAACATTTGGAATTATAATCCTTTAGCTCTGAAATGATAGATTCATTTTATTCAAGATACTGACTCCAATTTTGAAGTATATTAGTTCATTCTAAGTAATTGAAACGATCAAGTCACAAAGAAATGTTCTTTTATTCCTAACTTTAAAAAATCAATTTTTGTTTTTTATCAACCACTATGTGTTAGTATAAAAAAAAAACAGAGTTTTGTATTCACTAACCATTTCTCAACACGTCGCAGTGAAAAGATGTACATATACTGGCTATGATTCAGTCACAGTAAAAATTTCCCTGGTATTTTCAACCTTGGATCAAAATTGAGAGGCATATTGTTGGCTACTGATTAGTCTCTTTGAATAAAATATTCAAGAAAATATATGTGCACTGTTGGTATGGGTCCCAGTGTATTTGTACTGTCCTCCTCTTGGCTCACAAAATCATTTTCTCTCTCTTTTTTTTTAAGATTCCATCTATTTATTTGACAGAGAGAGACACAGTGACAGAGGGAACACAAGCAGGGGGGAGTGGGAGAGGGAGAAGCAAGCTTCCCGCCGAGCAGGGATCCCGAGCCCAGGATCACGACCTAAGTCAAAGGCAGACGCTTAACGACTGAGCTACCCAGGCGCCCCAAAATAATTTTCTCTAAATGAAAAAAGTCTGCTTATGGCACAGGCTTTCAGTGATAATGAGCTGTTGAACACGGCTCTGTCATGTACGCCCGCACGTACTCAGGGAGTTGATTTATACTCTGCAAACCAGTGGTTTGATCTACATGTAAAGCAAACTCTGTGCTAGAAATTCACACCTCATAGTTTCTCTTCACATTTTTTTTTTACCATTGATAGTATGTAGTATCCAAAAGTTATTGGATTAGGAATTTGCAGTTTTCATTACCTTTTTGACTAGCTTAACAGGTTTTTCAGCAATGGTGTGATCTGTATATATTTTGAATAATGCCTCTGGAGTTTTGGACTCTCTTCTACATTTGGATATACAATTCACTTAAATCATACTAGCAAGTGCTATTTGGTGCAACGACAGGGGAAAAAGTGACTGGATTACCAAAGAGGTTCCTATTTTATTTGAAAATGGTGCATTTCTTTGGCTATCCGTCAGTATTTGCAAGGATTTAAAACTGACAGTTCCTGGGGCAGCAGAAGCAAATGGGATTGCAAGTCCAATAAAATACATTTTCAGATATGTATTATTACATTTTATGTTTCCATGTTTTGGGCTGGAGATTTACTCAGCATTCTATGTTATATGAAGACCTTTCCATAATTTGTAATATTATTTTAAATTTCTCTTCACTCTGCATTGTATGGAGATCTTTCCACAGTTTACATTTATAATATCATTACTATTTTCATGACTTTTGTGTTTCAAAGAACTACTTGGAGGCAATTATACATTTTTTAAAGAACATTTTGGAACATAAGGTAACACAGTAGAGTAATACTGAAAAATGAAGCTTTAATAAGTGGAAACAAGCACACTGATGATGTAAATGATGCAAAGTATTATACTACGCCCATGTGTGGCATGCATAAAATTTTTAATGAATGCAATGATTTTAAGAAACAATGAGATTTCTATAAAAAGCGTAAGTAATTATAATTCATGTCAAATATGTGAACAAAATTATGTCCTTGTTTTATGTCCCCCTCTGCCAAACCACTTGCAAAGCATTAAGTATTTGGGGTGGGGAGTATACTCTTAGCACACAGATAGGGAAGTGATAGGGTGAGGGGGTAGGGAGGTCAAGATATGGAATGTGATGTCCTATGAAAGGGGCATGTCTGCATGTCATCTTAAGGATGCCCACATAATCAGGAGCAAAAGGAAGTACCCAAAAGGTATGAATGGGCCATCAAATCCCAGAGTGTGAGAGTAAGATTTAATAATCAACCCCACCAGGGGCGCCTGGGTGGCTCAGTTGGTTAAGCAACTGCCTTCGGCTCAGGTCATGATCCTGGAGTCCCGGGATCGAGTCCCGCATCGGACTCCCCGCTCAGCGGGGAGTCTGCTTCTCCCTCTGATCCTCCCCCTCTCATGCTCTCTGTCTCCCATTCTCTCTCTCAGATAAATAAATAAAAAGTCTTTAAAAAAAAAAATAAATAATCAACCCCACCAATGAGAAGGGATGGGAGAAGCTTATTGAATCTTGCTTCAGCCTATATCTTCATAGGAGCTTGAGACAGAGGAGAGCTAGCAGTGACTCCAGTTTGCTCAACCTGGAATCAGCAGAAGCAAAGGAAATAAAGTAGGGCTATTACTTTAGTTGATGAATCTCACACCTCAGAAGGGAAAAGATCAAATCTAATGAAAAAGAGCTAACGTGAATGACAAAAGCAGAACTCAAGATTATCCTGACAGACTAGAATAAAGTGTCCAAGTCAACTAAGTAAAAATTTGTAGGGTAACATGAAATGTGTCCATTTAATTTCCAAAAATCAGTTGCATAAGTGCAGATGGGAAGGAGACCTAAATGGACAGAATTCTTGTAAGAACGAAAAAGAAAATACTTGCAGGACCACAAATTCAAGAGCACCAGTTCAGCATCTAGAATATTAATGAAACTGCAAGCTACATTAGTCATTGTGTCCAGACACAAATATGTAAGAAAGTAATGGTAATCATAATGGCTTATCATTTCATAATATACTATTAGCAAAGGTATTTCATTCTCTTTGTGTTTTCCCATTGCACTCTGCATAATGTCATCCAAAATGGGATAGTTCTTGTCACTTTATTTAAAAGATGACAGCACTTTGAGTCATCTTCATGAGGTTGTCATAAATAATTAGATAAGATATGGGAAGCCAGCACAGAGCACAGAGCAGCTCCATAAATGATAGTAGAGTCTAAAAGAGTTGAATCCATAGGGGTACATGAGAGCATGAGGATAATATTTTTCTAAATTATTTTATCCAGTTTAATCTTCCTGGTAACCACATAAGCTTGGTTCTAGATGCTCCTCACCTGGCAAACTGCTGTATATTCTTAATGGCTTACATTAAATGTTACTTCTCAGGGGAAGTCTAACCCCAGTCCCAAAACAAGGTTCGATGATTCTGTTCCATGCTCCCATTTAATCCTGTAATTTCCATCTCCTGGCGCTTGTCTCAATTTCTTGTTAACACTTGTTTAATGATCTTTTTTTTTTTTTTTAAACCACTTTCTTTAATGTACAAGAAACACAGGAGACACAAAGAGAGCCCAAGAAAGTGCTCAGTCCCCAAGCTGGGGGGGTGGGGGGGGGGGGGGGGGGGGGGGGGGAGTTGAAGACAACAAGCCTTTCCAGTCTCCCAGGGAAAGATGGGGTTGAGGGGACACAACATCACTAGACCCCCGTGAAGCCAGTGCTGGGGCCATAGTCGGCCTAGTTCTCCACCAAGTTTGGAAAGTGCTGATTTTCCTTGTCCTGGTCCTGGCCCTGCTCCCACACTTGGCCTCCAGTTTTCCGAAGTCGTCCAGTTCCCAGAATGGCCCCTTCCTTTAGCTCCCTAGCATTGTCACTCAGGGGAGAAGGCCGCTTACCCTGTCATGGTGTCAGAGTTCCGGGGGAGTTGTCATCCTGTAGGATTGTGAGGGGAGATCTCCCTAGTACCTTGCCATTTGCTTTCCGTCTATTGTGCTTAGAACCTGAAGATCGGGGAGTCTCAGGGTCTCTCAAGGGCTTGTCCGAGCCCTGGCTGGCCATGGGGGTTTCTGAGGTTTGTCCTGCTTCCTCCTTGGAGAACACCTGCTTGGAGGGGAGCTCAGTCTGGCTCCAGGGTGGCATCTGGTCCTCAAGGGAAAACTGGGTGCCCAGAGGCAAGTCCAATTCAGAAGATGAAGTTGCCTCTAAGGGCAGAACAGGCTCTGGGGGCAGATTCAATTTGGGGGCTTCAGTCTCAAATACTTCACTCAGCTGTTTCACCAGTGGGCTTGGGGGTTCTCCGCTGCTGCTCTTCATAGGTGTCCGTGCAATGCCAAGGGTAGGAGAGCGGGGATCTGAGTCTTGGGACTGATTGGGACCCTCCAGCTGCTCCCCTGCTGGTAGGTTTGGCTGTGGAGAGCTCTCCACCTGGATGGGAGTGCGCAGGATGCCGGCACTAGGTGAACGGGGGTCCGCCACTCGGGCCAGAAGCTTGTTGTGCGGCGGAGACTGCGCCGGAGTGACTGGGGTGCTCTTGGCTGAGCCCATCTCAACCAGGAAGAATAAGGTGGGGCAGGGCCTGGCCTGGGGCGAGGAGGGGACGCCAGGCCCCGATTCCTCTTTTGGGTGCACAGCAGCTCGAGCCTCAACTCCTTGTTTAATGATCTTTACTCCTCACTGGATTACCTGCTTTATGAAGGTAGTGACTATGTCTGTTTTGTTCAATGTTATATTCCTAGTACCTTGGACAGTGTTTGGTTAAAAAAAATAGAGCTTAATAAAGATTGGTTAAATGAATGAATGAATGAAATTGAGGTGCAGAGTGTTTGAGATGCTAAAAATCTCATAGTTCAAAAGCAGTAAGTACCTGTATCTACACCCAAATCATCTTCCTCCAAATGGTTTGGAAACTATGTCCTGAATATTTACTTTAGGAAAGATCTAAATTTCTTCAAATCCTTAAGTGTGTCATATACAAGGAGTCAACTTACTCTGTTACTTCAGTGAACTAATCTGTATCTAATAACCTATAGCACAAGTCATTTCAGCTCCAAATAGGAAAACATTTTTTAAATCAAGTAGAACTGCCCCATCATGGCATTTAGTAACTCTGGGGTTTCTTGTCCCTGGATGTTTCAGAGCAAAAGAGAATAATCACCTATCAGAGATGCTGAAAAAGAATTCCTGAAGTTGGTGGGAGTAGGGATCCAATCACTTTTAAAAATTTTTAATTGTGGTAAAATACATATAACATAAAATTTACCATCTTAACCACTTTAAGTGTACAATTCAGTAATGTTAAGTATGCTCACATCACTGTACAACAGATCTCCAGAACTTTGTCATCTTGCAGAAATGAAACTCTATATTCATTAAACAACAACTTCCCAGGTCCTCCCACCCAGAACCTGGCAACCACCATTCCACTTCTTGTTTTTATGAGTTTGACTACTCTAGGTATCTCATATAAGTGGAATCACACGGTATTTGTCTTTTTGTGACTGGTTTATTTCATGTAGCATACTGTCCTCAAGGTTCATCCATGTTGTAGCATGTGTCAGCATTCCCTTCCTTTTTAAGACTGAATGATATTCCATTGTGTGTATATACCACTTTCTATACATCCACTCATCCATCGATGGATATTTGGGTTGCTTCTACCTTTTGGCTTTTGTGAACAATGTTGTTATGAACATGGGTGGATAGGGGTGCCTGGGTGGCTCAGTCAGTTGAGCATCTGGCTCTTGATTTTGGCTCAGGTTGTGATCTCAGGGTCATGAGATCAAGCCCTGCATCAGGCTCCATGCCCAGCATGGAGTCCGCTTGAGATTCTCTCCCTCTGCTTCTCCCCCTACTCGAGCTCTTGCTCTCTAAAATAAATAAATAAAATCTTTATATATATATGATATATATAAGATATATACTTTGAGGCCCTGCTTTCAATTCTTTTGAGTATATACCCAGAAGTAGAATTGCTGGATCATATGATAATTCTATTTTTAATTTTTTCCATGGCAGCTTTACCATTTTACCTTCCCACCAACAGTGCCCAAGAGTTCCAATTTTTCCACAACCACATCAACACTTTAGTTTCTGTTTCTTTGATAACAGTTATTGTTATGGGTATGGGGTGATATTTCATCATAGTTCGATTTGCATTTCCTTAATGATTACTGAAGTTGAGGGGTGATCCAGTTACTTTCATTGTCCTTCCCAATTCTGAGTCTATGGTAGTGGATTCTTTGATGGCCATGTGTTATGTGAGGACTACCCAAGCTTTTTCTAATTGAAATTCCAGTGCATCAACATAATAGGAAATGAGTGTTGAATTTGTAAATCACTGTCAAGAACAGGGAGTTTTCATTTATTCATTCATTCATTTCTTCACTTATGCACCAAAAAATGTATTGACCCTACTAATGAAGATCGTAAGAAAGCCCTAGGAAAACAAAGATGAATAAGATATAGTTTCTGACTAGTTCATGTCAATCAAGAATTTCCTTGAGATAAACCAACAGATCAGAGAGTTTACCATAGGCTAGGTACTTTAATCCTTAGAACCTGGTTGACAGGCAAGATATTTGTGGCAGGCAGAATAACGGCCCCCTAAAGACATCCACATCCCAATCCCTGGGACCTGTGATTATGTTATGTTACATGGCAAAGGTGGATTGAAGCTGCAGGAGGAATGAAGATTGCTAATCAGCTAACTTTGAGATGGATTATCTGAGTGGGCTCAATATAATCACAAAGGTCCATGTAAGTGAAAGAGGGAGGCAGAACAGAGAGTATCAGAGTGATATGATGTGAGAAAGGCTGGATGAGCCATTACTGGCTTTGAAGATGGAGGAGCTGCAAGTCAAGAAATGCAGGAGGCCTCTAAATGCTGAGCAAGGCGAGAAAATGGTTTATCTCCTAGAGCTTCCAGAGAAGAAGGCCGCTTTGCTGATTAGTCCATTGAAACCCATTTTGGACTTCTGACCTCCAAAACTGAAAGGTAATTGTTGGTTTGAAAATTGGCCTCCATACACAGAGGGCAAGAAGTGACTGAATAAAGAGGCAGACCACTCCAGGTTGCTAGGTGGCAGTTCTAAGAAGCAAGAAAACTTACATACAAGGCTTGTCCTGGGCAGCCACAAGAGGAGTAATCTCTGCAACCACCTGCCAGAATCTTAGTTTCCATAGAGGCCTTACTTGGGTTCAGGACTGTATTCAGTCCAGATGATCTCAGTAACACCTTATTCTCTCCAGACTACATCCTTGAAAACAGCCCTGTTATGGGAATGATGGGCAGAAAATACATTCCAAGGACAGAAGAAGGAGTGAGAAGACTCTGATCATTAGGGTTGACCTTGCAGATCAATTGAGGATCACATCCTCTTCATGACCTCCTTCAACAGTAATAAATTTGTCTAGTTTTAAGTCACAAAATTGGTAGCAATAGGAAACTAATACAGCATTATTATCTATTTTAGATACGGGTAAACTAAAGCTTTGGGAGGTTAAGGAAATTCACAAGATACCACAGCTCTGAGAGATGGAGTTCTGGTCAATGTCAAAGCCTGGGTGCCCAACCACCTCCCTTACTATGATCAGCTGCTTGGAGAGAACTCAATCTTCTGTACACAACAGAGCCTCACAAGTCTACTGACAGACCTGGTCAAATGATGCCATTTTGCAGATTTCATCGACTTGCAAGATAGGAAATTGAGGATTTGGTGGAATTTTTTGAGGGAGGTTGTTTTTGCCTTTGTTGTTGTGGTGGTAGTTGGTATCCACTTCCTCTTTACCCCACACACTCCATGATGGAAAGCACTCAGGTGGCCACAATAGCTCTACCATTTCTATATCATTTCTCTGATTATTTAACTAATGCATCATCATGTAAGACACAATGGTCCAGGCTATCAGTGAAAGATCCTTAACTATGGCAGGTCAAGGAGGGGACTCTTTGATTATTTTATTTCCCTCTGCCTAAAGACACTACTATGTATCTATTCACTGAAATCCTCAAAACAGACCTGGTGCTCATGTTCTGAGGGGCTGAGGTTGTCCTGAAAAGTGCCTCCTCCAGTAACTCCCTTCCACTTTGACTCAAACAAAGTGGAATTTTGGATAAAAAGGCACTAGAAGATGGAGCTGAGGGAGAACAGCATGATGAGTCAGAAGGCTTGGGTTCATGCTCCAGTTCTCTTCTGGAGAGTCACTTTGCCTCTTTGAGACTCAATTTCCTCATCTGTAAAATGGAGATGGTCACCTTTGCTTTAGAGTCTCAGAGTTTGTGACAAGAATGGAATTTGTTCATGAGTTTGGAGGGTTTGAAAACTAAAGACCACCATACAGATTATAATATTGCAATGATGATACCTAAATTTTCACCTGGGATGTTTGTTGGGACTCTTATCTAGAGTGGGCAAATGAAGGGGCTCCACAGGTATCTGCCAACACCAGGGAAGTATTTGGCTGACTTTGCAACTTACAGAATCAAGAAAGGTGACCTCAAAACTGGTTTTGAATGACCCAACACTTCCATTCTTAAGTATTCACCTAAGATAAATGAAAACATGTGTCTACAAAAAAGACTAGTGTATGAATGTTCATAGCAGTTTTATTCAGGAAAGCCTAAAACTGGAAACAACCCATTGTCCATCAAGGAATGAATGGATAAAGAAATTTTGATATGTTCACAGAATTAGATACTACTCACAAATAAAAGGTTGGGGAAGATCACTGAAAAGATGTCACCACCAGTTGATCTGTGACCAGTGGACCCTGGCATTTGGAGGCTTTTCACCCCTTCCCCTATCCTTTGAATGTGGGATCCACTTGCCTTTCCTGCTCCCAGAGACTGCTCTGAGGACATGGCCTTGAGAATGTGATGTGTTGGGGCACCTGCGTGGCTCTGTCGGTGAAGCATCTGCCTTCAGCTCAGGTCATGATCTCGGGGTCCTGGGATCAAGCCCCTGCATCGGTGGGGAGTCTGCTTCTCCCGCTCCCTCTGCCCCTCCCCCTGCTCATGATCTCTCTCGTTCTCAAATAAATAAACAAAAGGGGGGGGATTTGGACACACAAGGAGAACACCACGTGAAGATGAAAGCAGAGAGATCAGCATGATGCTTGTATAAACCAAGGAATGCCAAAGATTGCCAGCAAACTACCAGAGGCTAAAAGAAAGGCATGGAGCAGATTCTTCCTCACAGCCCTCAGAACAAACCAACTCTGCCAATATCTCAGACTTCTAGCCTTCAGAAATGTGAAACAATATATTTTTGTTGATATGCCACCCAGTTTCTGGTACTTTGCTAGGAAAGCCCTAGCAAACTAATACATGCCCCTAGAGTTTAGTTTTCAACCTTGCTAATTGTTAAATCCAACTTATGTTTATTGAATGACATCAAGGTATTCTACACTATCTTAGACCCTGTGGGAAAACACGGGAAATAAGAACTGCCCTCTATGGGGAACGTATATATGAAAAAAAGGGAAAGAAAAACAGTTCTTTCAGTTCCCAGCAGGAGTTCTAAGATTGTATCCATGTCAACCAAAATAATATGATTGCTTTAAAAAACAGAGAGCCAAAATACTCATTTACAATGTGCAATCTATCTGCCAATAGGCTAAGAATGTATCCACCAGCCAACACATTTCCGTCACAGTTTAAGAAATCTACTTGGGAAGTGCATTAAGATTGGAAGACTGATTGGTGCATATAAATTGAATATGGATAAGGGATATTTTTAACAAGTGCTGGGAGCAGAATGAGTCATCTATCTCCACCACAGGTACACAAATGCCATGATGTCTTTAGTAAGTCAGGGTTCCCTAGGAGTATATAATATACTGACAGTGTCTACTTATTAATTCTTTAATTTATCCATACATTTAACAAATAGTGACAGAGAGCTTTGTATGTGCCAGGCAATGTGCCAAATGGTGGAAATTCAACAGTGAGAAAGACCCAGTCCCTGCCTTCAAGGGGCACAGTGTAATAGGGCTGCTATGAGGAATGGCCCACTGTTGTTATGAGAGCTCAGAGAAGGGCATCTAAACCCACCTGGAAGAATCAGGGAAGGTTTCTAAGCTAATGGGATGGGAGTGGGTATGTCTGGGGAGGGGAACATACTGTTTCAGGAGATAGTTATAGGATATGCAAAGGTCCAGATGTGAGAGAGCATGTGTATTTGAGGAACCACTAGTGGCTTATTATGACCGAAGGAAGAGCACAAGATAGTGAATTTAAGTGATGAGGCTAGAGAGATATGAAGGAGTTTGACCATGTGAAGGCCACATGAAACTGAACTCCCAGGGGTACAAGGCATCCCATGGAAGCTGGAAATGAAAATGCCTTGTTGCCAAGACAGAGAGGCCATAATACTGAGTACGTAATCTGAGCAGCACTCACCCAGGAAGGAGACAAGCCATGAACTTGGATAAGTTATGGATTGGTAATTAGAAGAGAAGAGAGACAGCAAAGGAAGAGATAGTACTGGTACAAACTGAGTTTAACTGGATGGCAAAGTGAAGAGTAGAGGGGGCTCAAACACAGAAAAAGAAAATAAGTAGTGCCTAGACCTAGAGTTAACAACGGACAAGAAAGAGTTCATCAAAGTCGATTAATATATAAGAACATCGGTTCTTCCCAAATTGATCCATAAGTTCAATGCAATACCAACCAAAAACCCACTGACAAGCTTATTCTAAAATTTATATGGAAATACAAGGAATTTTGAAGAGCCAAATCAATACTGAAAACTAAGGAAAAAGTTGGGGGACCTACACAACCTGATTTCAAGACTTACAAGATCGAGACAGAATGTTATTGACATGAGGAGAGACAAACAGATCAATAGAAGAAAATGGTCCAGAGATATACCCACTCATATAAGGTCAATTGACTTTTGGCCAAGGCACAAAGTCAATCAAACAAGGATGGGAGGTCTTTTTAACAAATGGTGCAAGAACAACTGAATATTATTTTGGAAAAAAATGGCAAAAGATCCATACCCAAAATATAAGAACATAAAGAAATCCTTCAAATCAATGATAAAAAGGCAAACACCCAATAAAAATGGGCAAAAACTTGAAGTGACACTTAAAAAATGATTTATGAATGGCAGTATGCAAATATTAATCTTCAGGAAATTTTATTTATTTATTTATTTATTTATTTATTTATTTATTTATTTATTTTATTATGTTATGTTAGTCACCATACAATACATCATTAGTTTTTGATGTGGTGATCCATGATCCATTGTTTTCGTATAACACCCAGTGCTCCATGCAGGACGTGCCCTCCTTAATACCCATCACCGGGCTAACCAATCCCCCCTCCCTCCTCCCCTCTAAAACCCTGTTTGTTTCTCGGAGTCCATAGTCTCTCATGGTTCATCTCTCCCTCCAATTCCCCCCCTTCATTTTCCCCTTCCTTCTCCTAACGTCCTCCATGCTATTCCTTATGTTCCACAAATAAGTGAAACCATATGATAATTTGACTTTCTCTGCTTGACTTATTTCACTTAGCATAATCTCCTCCAGTCCCATCCATGTTGATGTAAAAGTTGGGTATTCATCCTTTCTAATGGCTGAGTAATATTCCACTGTATATATGGACCACATCTTCAGGAAATTTTAAATTAAAACCACAAGAGATATTTTATACCCTTGATAAAGACTAAAGTAAAAAGGACAGACAAAATCAAATGTTGATGAGGATGTAGAGCAATAGGAACTCTCATACATTGCTGGTGGGAGTGTAAAATGATACTACTATTTTGGAGAATGGTTTGGCAGTTTCTCATAACATTGAATGCATTTCTACATTACGATCCAGCCTTTCCACTCCTAGGCATCTATTTTCTAGAAATGAAAACATACATTCACAAAATGGCTTGCAAATATGTTTTCTCCTATATCAGGAGAAATATGCTATGCATTTAACTGCCATAAGATTAGTGTCTAGAGTTTATAATGAGCTTCTACAAATCTAAAAAATGTAAACAATATAATAGTAAAATGTGCAAAAAATATGAGAGGGAAATTCACGGAAGAGACTATATGGAAATATTGTCAACTTACTAATAACCAGGAAAATTCAAATTGAAACCACTATGATATACCACTTTACACTTATCCAGCTGCAAAAAATAATAATAATAATAAATAACAACCTGTTGATACTAAATGCTGGCAAGCCTATAGATAAGTGAGTGCTATAAATCACTGCTGGTGGGAGTGTAAATTACTCTTTTTTTAAAGCTGGTTGGTAATATTTATTTAAGTAGAAGGTACACTTTGACCCAGCAATTTTACTAGGTATCTACCCCTTCCCCCCAAATTCTGGCATGAATAAACTACCAACAATGTTCAGTACAGCATGGTGTTTTATGGATTATTTTTTTCTTTTTAATTTTATTTATTTATTTATTTATTTATTTTTCTTATGTTCAGTTAGCCAACATATAGTACATCATTAGTTTTTGATGTAGTGTTCAACGATTCATTAGTTGGTGTTTTATGGTTTAAAAAATCTGCAGATCTGTCCTTTGCCTCTCTTTTCATTCCTAATCAGGTTAATTTTTGTCCTCTCTTTTTTTTAAATTGATCTTTTGTTTAATTTATTGGTCTTTTGAAGATAACTTTGACTCGGTTGGTCTTATTGTTCCCTTGTTTTCCATTTCATTAATTTTGACTCTCAGTCTTACTATTTCTTTCATTCTATTTCCTTTGGGGATTATTCTGATGTTTCTCTTTATCTTCTTTATTGTAACAGCTTCCTAAATTATTTTCAGAATTCCTTGCTTTTCAATATACATATTTAATGTTATAAATTTCCCACAAAGTACTACATTAGCAATGTCATAAAGTCTTCTGTATATACTGGTTTCATTGTTAAACAATTCTAAATATTTTCTAATTCCCATTTTACATTTACATTTTACCCATTTCTCCTTCTAACCATTATTTATAAAGGTGTGTATCTTCAGTTAGCAAGTGTGGCTTTAGCAGATGGTATTTTTGTTACTGATTTCTAATTTTATGGCACTGCAAAATATTTATTCTTTGGTATCTGCCAAGATTTTACTTAAGGGCTATTTTGTGGTCAGTTTTTGCACTGGTTTCCCATGAGCCAGAAAACAAATGTATTCTCTGTGGTGGTGAATTTCTCTATTTGTCCATTAGCTCAAGTTTGCTTATTAGATTTTTTAAATGTTCTAAATACTACTAATATTTGGTCTTCTCAATCTGTTTCTAAGAGAGATATCTTAGAATATCTTTTTGTGATTGTAGATTTGTCACTTTTTCTTTGTAATTATGTCAATTTTTGCTTAACATATTTTGAAGTCCTTTGGTTTAGCCACTAACAGTTTGAAGATCTATTTTGGACCCTTATTCTACCCTCAGTGTATAACTTCTATTTCACATTTTTTTTTCTCCATATCCTTTTGTTGCCTTCTGGGTAATTTTCCCAGTTTACCTGTTCTCTCTTTAGCTGTATCTAATTTAATTTTAACCTAACCACTGGGTTTTTCATTTCAATGGTTCTATTTCCACTTCTTGAAGTTCTATTTGTTGCTGTTTTTAAAAACTCTAAATAGCTTTTTTTCCCCAGTCTCCCATCTATCAGTATTTTTATTTTATATTACTATGTTCATTTTAAATATACTTACAGCTCTTTTAGATTTACTATATTAGTTCCCATTTAACAGAGGGGGCAGATAATTTTCCTATCATCACACGTTCTCATGAAGGTTCACTTGCCCATGTATTTTGTAATTTTTTCCCTAGTAAACTCAACATTGGCAGAATTTTTTCATATTTCATTTCTATTTGGAAATGGGAAGAGGGAGCCATGACCACTTAATTGTGAAAATGTTCCCTCAGGATAGTTTTACATTTAATCCTGTTTGAAACCTATCCTGTGGTTTCAAGCATCTTGGGCTAATTTTATTTTTAGATTTTCTTTTTTTTTTTTTAAAAGATTTTATTTACTTATTTGACAGAGAGAGAAACACAGTGAGAGAGGGAACACAAGCAGGGGGAGTGGGAGAGGGAGAAGCAGGCTTCCCGCAGAGCAGGGAGCCCGATGCAGGGCTCGATCCCAGGACACTGGGATCATGACCTGAGCCGAAGGCAGACGCTTAACAACTGAGCCACCCAGGCACCCCTTATTTTTGGATTTTCAACTAGGGCTTCTCATCACGCAGGTTTAATTCTTACATCCATGCATGGCAAAGGTATGGACTTTTGTCATCTCATGGATGACTTTCTCTCCACCTCCTCTGCCTGCCACTAAATTATCTGGACAGACAGCAAACTTCCTCACCACTGACAGCTGGGTCCATAACACATTTATATGGAAGTGAGTTCCCTGTTAGTGCAGGGATATGGTGGAAGGATTTGTTAGGAGCTGGAGTCCATCATGGTTCAACGCTAAGCATCCATGATAATCTCTGCTTTTATTTGTTATATCTTTCAAAGCTTATCCACATCCACTGTCTCAGTTGACATGAGATGCCAGTAATTCCATGGTCTTTAAGCTTCAAGCCTTAAATCTCAGATTCCTGGTAAACAGCAGAGCACACTTTCCTGAAGCATGCTCAGAAGGCACAGGAGACTTATAGAAGCCTCTTCAGTGCTTGGAACGCACTCCATCATTTCAGACCCACGGGTAGCTGTTGCATATGCCCGTTTCCTGTGGTCTTCTAGTTTTGGGCTGGACTGGCCCTGGTGCTTTGTGCAGAGAAGTGGCAGTAGTGTCCACCAACCCCTTGGTGGTGGTGGGAACCTAATTATGGTTCCTTGATCTCAGCCACAGCAGGAGCTCAGAAATTGTCACAACTGTAGCTCAATCTTTACATCCTGCTGAGAAAAAGTTTGAAATTCAGTCTGGCAGAAAGGACAGTGAAACTTGCAGGGTGAGGTGTAAGCTATAGCCCTAACCCAGGGAAAAAAAATGTTGTTGGTTTGTTCACACCCCAGCACTTTCCAAAGAAGATACTGGGAGCTTTACAGCAAGGAACACACACACACACACACACACACACACACACACACACTGGCTCATAAATAAAAATAGAACATATGAATTATTAAAGTAAGAGGAAAACAAACTATAGCTCCTGAGGCTATTACTGTGTGGGGTATAAACACTAGTAGCAGGTTGTGTTTTTCCAAAGGTGGCCCTGACAATATCTGTCATCATTGTTTTTTTCTTCTGCAATGTGACCTTCACACTCATCAAGGGGTGGAGTTTATTTCTCCACCTGTTTATTAGTTTTCTAAGGCTGCTGTAACAAATTACCACAAATTGAAAGGCTTAAAATAATAGAAATTTATTTTCTTACAATTCTGGAGACCAGAAGTCCTAAGTCAATGTGTCTGCAGGGTCATTTCCTTCTGGGGACTCAGGGAGTATGTTTCCCGCATCTCCCAGCTTCTGGTGGTTGCTGGCAATCCTTGGTGTTCCTTGGCTTGCCCGTACATCCCTCCCATCTCTGCCTCTGTTACCACATGAGTTTCTTCCCTGCATCTCTGTCTCTGTATCTCTCCTCTTACACAGGGACGCCAGTCATTGGATTTAGGGCCCACGTTAACCCAGTATGACCTCATTTTAAATTAGTACATCAGCAAAGACCCTACAAGATAAGGTTACATTCCTGATATTCTGCATGGACATGAATTTGGGGGAACACTATTGAACCCAGTTCAACCCTCTTGAGTCTGGCCAGGCCTTGTCATTGCTTCAACTATCAGAATAATGTGGATGTGATTCTGTGTTAACTTTAAGCTAGTTTCTGTTTTCTGCCTCTTGGAGTGTTTGGTCTTGGACATCCCCTGTTGGAACCCCACCATCATGCTGTGAGAAATTCACCAGTGCTCCTTACCGAACATTTCTACTTTCTGTCTTTTAGACACGTGGTAGGATTGGCCCCTTTGGAGACAGGCATGACCCTGTGATTCACATTGTCCAATAAAATGTATGTGGACATGGCATATGTCACTCCCTGGGGGCGGAATTAAGAGTCAGCATTTGATATGCCACCGCCTTGTTCTCCCTTGGTAATTGTGTACACACACCTTAGGATGGAGGCTTCATCAACTGGGCCCCTGAGTGACTATGATGATCAGAGACTTTGCTGACACATGTTGGACATGTAGCATGAGCAAGAGTTTTTAGATGAACACACTGGCTATGGGGGCTGTGGCTACAGCGGATTCTGAATGATGTAATGTGTTTCTTAGTGCCAAGGCATGGTGGGGACATTCTGGTCCATGAGAGGCCACATGACACAGGAGTGTAAGGCAGGAATAATGTCCAAGATATTTAACAACCACTATGGCACAGGCTCTCACCAGTCTGAATGGTGGGACCTGCAGAGCTGGAATAGGAGCCTGGCAGACCCTGGAATTAACCCTCAGTGTGTGGATTCTGAGCTAAGGCTCCTAGGGGAGGGGCCTTGGTGGACAGGGCAGCAAGAGGGTATTAAGGAGTCTTGGACTACCAGTTGTATGCCAACAGATATAGAAGCATTTGATATTTTTATCACCGTGTGGACATACTGTTGGGTAGTGATTAATATAGCTCCAGTTAAGAGTTTGGCCTATGCCTTGAAATCTGGTTCTGCCACTTCCTTGCCTGTAACCTAGGGTAAGTTCTCTCTGTGACTCAATTTTCTCATCTGTGAAATGAGGGTAATAATAGCTATTTTGTAGGGTTGATGATAGAATTAAATGATCTGATTCAAATGAAGCTATAACCTATAACAGCACCTGGCAAATAGTAAGTGTTACATAAATGGCAAGATTGGTTTTCAACATCTATACATGTTGACATTCTCTGAGATGTCCTTGTTCATATCTTAGGTAGGATACCATTGTTTCATTTTCTCTTTTTCCTGATGACACAGTTTTTTAAAGCCTCCGCCTATTTGTGCTATGTCTGACCTGCTCTTAGGTACAAAGGGCTTGGCCACTCTGAATTTGACAAATTTTGTGAGGTGAGCTCATACTTTCCTGCATAGATACAACACATAGCCATTGGGGTCTTGTTGCTTTGCTATACTATTTGGGAAAGAGGATTCAGCAAATCCTCTGTACTTTCCCCTCTTTCCTTAAACTACCTATGGTTTTATTGTGCTCTTTGTCCCTTTGGCCATTGTTATGGGCTAAATAATGTGATAATAACAATAAATTGTTATGGGCTAAACACCAAAGTTCATATGTAAAAGCACTAACCCTCAGTACATTGGAAGGTGACTGTATTTGGAGATAGAGTTCTTAAAGAGATACTTAAGTTCAAGTGAGGTCATTAGGGTAGAAGCTAATCCCAAGTGACTCGCATCCTTATTAGAAGAGGAAATTAGGACAACAGACACACACAGAGGGAGAAGACAGCCATCTGGAAGCCAAGAAGAGAGGCCTCAGAAGAAACCAACCCTGCAGACACCTTGATCTTGGACTTCCAGACTCTAGAATCATGAAAAAATAAATTTCTATTGTTTAAGCACCTCTGTGTTATTTTGTTATAACAATCAAAAAACTTAGTCAAAAAACTAATGCAGCCAGCTCTCAGGGTGTCCAGCTAGGAGACTCTTTTCTTAGAGACCCTCATCAATACCAAAGCTTTGTGTCCCCTTCGATACTCTCCTTTCACCCTAGTTTGGGAACTCTTTTCTCATCTGCAACCATACCTCCATCTCAGAAAACCTGATAATGTGTTCTCCATGGTCTGAGCCTCCCACAACCCAGATTTCTCAATCCTGAGGCCTAAAATTAAAAAAAAAAAAAAAAAAAGAGGTAGGGAACTAAAAAACAAAGTATGTGGGATGCCAGAGGGAAGGGAAAACTTATGACCCCTGTAGACATATGACACCTGTAATATATGGAAGTTCTTAGTGTAAATCTGACATAGAATAAATGCTTTGCAAGTGGGAGGGGCTGTATGGTATCATGGTTGTCATCAGCAGGAGCACCACCACCACATAGGCCGCTAACAACCTGATAGAGGCAACTCCCTCTACCTGGAAGTTTACCACTCCTACACCTTCATTATGCTCTCTTTTCCTAGAGCCTCTCAGAATTCCTCTTTGCTCCCTTGGATGCTCAGGTGCTGGACTTGGTTTAGAAAATCAGCTCCTGATAAGATTTAGCAACCCTTTGAAAATGAGAATTTGAATGAGTTGTAATAACTCAGAATTCAAAGCACATCCTACCTTTGAAACTCTGCAGAGGTTTTCAAGGCATGTGAATTCCCCAGCCCAGGTGACAAATGGTGCACAGAAATGCCACATGAGGCATGAACATGGGCTCCTGCTTCCTGCTCTCAGAAAGGTGGATTATATTTGGCGTGCAGTCACTTGCTCATTTTTCTCTATCATTTTGAACCACAATCACCAAGTTCTAAAAGACATGAGTCCATAAGTCCCACACTTTGCAAAATGGCTGCCATCACTCTCCCGTTTTTCACACTGCCTTGCGAATAGGCCCCATTTATCTGTGGCTTCCATGCTGCACAGCTTTCTCCTCCTCATTACTGCTTTGTGTTCTTGTCAAATAGACTTCAGTGAGGCCATCATCTCGGGATGCACTTCATCAAAATAATTATGCCAAGAGTTGGAACAGAGGAGCCAAAGTGAGAAAGCTGAAGTTTCAAGGCTTTCCAAATACCACGAGGAAGACAGGACTTATCTAAAACTGATCTTCAGGCTATCTTCTGCCAGATTCCCAGCCCCATGGTGGTTTTATCTTGGTTTTTTTTTTTGTTGTTGTTGTTCCCCTTTTCCCGGCAGATGAGCATGACAGAACTCATCTTGCCCTTGGTCCCCAGATGACGTCCACAGACTTGTCATTTGCAGGAAACATTGCAAGTCAGTGGGAGCGCTCCACTTTGATGCTGTTACAGTTCTTGGAACAGAGGCATCTGCTGGGTATAGAAAAAGCCGTCAGCCTGTGCTTTTTCTAAATCATTAAAATGCCACTGGCACTTTGACAAATTGGCACCGATCATCAGGCTCAGCAACTGGGAGCAATCTGTTTTGCAGGCTGAGAGAAACAGCTGTAAAACTCTGGTAAAAATCTGTTCTTTTGTACTCAAATACATTTTAGGTAGAGAGGCAGATTGGTGAAGTAGAAAATGTATGGTCTTGAGAGCTAGCAGGATCTAGGTATGAAACCTGACCCTTCTGCCCACTGGCTGTGAGTGGTGAGCAAGCTACTTAACAATTTTCTCAAATGGGGCACCTGGGTGGCTCGGTCATTAAGCGTATGCCTTCGGCTCAGGTCATGATCCCAGGGTCCTGGGATCGAGGCCCACATTGGGCTCCCTGCTCAGCAGGAAGCCTGCTTCTCCCTCTCCCACTCCCCCTGCTTGTGTTCCTGTTCTCGCTCTCTCTCTCTCTGTCAAATAAATAAATAAAATATTTTTAAAAAATTTTATCATCTGTAAAATAGGAAGATAAGGACACTTCTTGCAGAGTTGCTGTAATGATTAGAGAGAATACTTTTTTGAGAAAGTACTTTTTTAAAGTGTCTGGCACAAAGCTGGTACATCATAAGTGGTTCTAGTGCGGAGGTAGAGAGGATAACACAACAGTGGAATTAGTTATGGTTGTGGTAATAAAGGCAATAATAGCAGTATTTGTCGCATAAGTATTATCAGTGGCTGTTGTAGTAATAATAATAATAAAGTGTGGAAGTGCTGGTTTGGTTATGAGCCAGGAGACTTGGATTATACCAGTGATAGAGCTGACAGAATGAATGGGAGGTTGAGAATCAAGAGACCTGGTATCTAGTCTTGGTAGTTTCTCTATATTTTATGAGTTGGTGTAGGAATATAGAAAATTGGAAGATTGTATGTTCCTCTCCAAATCTTCATCTAGATGCCCTTCTCTTACCTGCAATAATATGTAAATTGAATAGCAGATGTTTCTTCCTCGTTCTGTGTTGTTTAAGTGTTAATAAAAATAATAGCAATGCATGCTAATTTATATTGAGTATGTGCCATGTATCAGGCACATTTTAATTTTACATATATTGCTTCATTAAATTCTTGCAAGTACTACATGAGTAATGCCTTAATTTTATTCCTATGGTTTGGTATTGAGACACAAAGAAATTAAGTATCTTACCCAAGGTCACAGAGCTAATGGTAGAATCAGAATTAGATCTCAGGAAACCTGCCTCCAAAGCTTGCATCTAAATTTCTGTACTATACCATATATGCTTTAATGAAAGTTGTCACAACCTGGAGGTTATGTCACATGGCTTGTATAATAGAGATTTCTCTTTCTGTACAACCTGGTTTATAATCTATCCACAGCAATTTAGCACAACTGAGATGTTAAGACATAAGGAGATATGAATTGCTTTTGTTTATTCAACCAGTCAACTAATCAACCAACAAACAACCCATATTTATTTAATATGTAGTTCTTAAAATGGGACTTGTTTTCAAGGGTTACTGAACAGTCCAACCATTTGGAAGAGAGTGTTAGTTTGGGGAGTAGTGAAAGATTATCTTGGAGAAGTTATGATGGGACATGATGGTGAAAGACATAGAATGTCAAGCTAAGTCTGAACTTACAATGAGCTGGACATTTCCTCTTTGAGTGGCCATGGCACCCCACTTCCCTCCTTTAGAGCACACCCACTCTTTATAATGATTATAAACTTATCTATTTCATTCAGTATCTCATAAGCTCTTTGAGGCTGTGACAATTGCAGAATTTTCCTGACCAACCCAGACAACTCTGTGTGTCTTCCATCAGGGATTCTTGGGCCAGTTTAATCACCTGCCTATAATATGAACCCAGCCTGTCTCCGAGAAGAGATTTGCTCTGAGAGGCTGGAGTAGGTTAAGAACCTAAAATCAATCCTAACATATCTGCCATGGGTTTCCCTTCTTTTTCTAGAAAGAAAAAGATGTTTTTTTTTTTCTTTGGGGAAATTCTAAGTCCATCAATACTGGTTTACAGTGATTTCCAGTTTCCTTTTAATCTGCTGCTCCATGGGAACAATGCTTGGACCTAATCACTCTAGAATGCTCACCAATGTAGTATTTCATCACTGCTCTTGAATATGACGGCTGGCAATGAATTCCAGGATGGCAGTTATTTTACTAAGAACTTTGAGGATGCCATTTTACAGTTCTTTGGTCTCTACTGCTATTTACAGGAACTCTGCAGTCAATCTAATTGTAATTCTTTTGTAGGAGAATCTTTTTTTCTCTCTCATTGCTTTCAAGGTTCAGAAGCTTTTCTGTGATGTGTCAAGATATGGGATGGTTTTTATTTTTTCTCAGGACTCAGCGTGTATTTCAAACTATCTTTGTTTATTTTAGGAAAATTCTCAACCATTATCTCTTCATACATTGTTTCTCTCTCCTTTCTATTCTTTCCTTCTGAAATATTTAAATTCACTCTTTCTGAAATGTCTATTACATGTACACTTAAACCTTCTTCTTATGTCCTCATTTAAAAATAGCTCATAATTTTATTTCTCTGTGACATAATCTACTTTATTTCCTGAGGTTTATCTTCCAGTTTATTGATTCTCTTTGCAGCTTTTAAATCCAGCATGCTGTTTTCAATTTTAATGACTACACTTTTTATTCTTCAAAGTCTTATTTGCTTATTTTTCAAATATGCATATTATTTTGTTCATACACCTTATTTTTATTTTTTAAAGATTTTATTTATTTATTTGTCAGAGAGAGAGAGAGCACAAGCAGGGGGAACAGCAGGCAGAGGGAGAAGTAGGCTCCCTGCTGAGCAAGGAGCCTGATGCAGGACTCGATCCCAGAACCCTGGATCATGACCTGAGCTGAAGGCAGGTGCTTAACTGACTGAGCCACCCAGGCGTCCCCTCATACTTCTTATTTTTAATATGATTTCTGTTTTATCATTTTTGTCTCTATTTTGCATATTACCTTTTTTTGTCAGCTTGTTTTCTTTTTTCCATGTTGTGAGTGTTAATTATTCTTTTTATTACCTGATGAATTTCCCTATGATAACTTTGATTTTTAATTTATAATTGGGAACTCATGTTCAGAAATTTTTCCCCCTGTGGTAGGTCCATGTGTCCTGGAAGTATCCTTGCAGAGTTGTTTTGAATTTTTAGCTGCTAAGATCCTTGTAGTCACACTAATTCCAAAACAAATTTTGCCTCAATTTCCTATTTGGGGGCTTTCTGAATTATGATAATAATGTGAATTCAGATCATCTACTCTGTGTGCTTCAGGGTCAACATTTCTTTTTTCAAAAAATATTTATTTACTTTAGAAAGAGAGAGAGTGTGCAACCAGAGGGAGGGGCAGAGGGAGAGCATCTCAAGCAGACTCTCCACTGAGCATGGAGCCTGACGTGGGGCTTGACCCCACAACCATGAGATCACGACCTGAGCCAAAACCAAGAGTTGGACATTTAACCAACTGAGCCACCCAGGTACCCCCAGGCTCAAGATTTCTATTTCTTATGCTGACTTTGTTTTCTAACCCACAGTTATACAGAAACTTCTATGAGCTGGGACTGAAGTTTTATCTCCTTTTCATGGATTCTTTTTATGTTCCTTTTTATAGAATAGTATTCAAAGCTCTCAGCCTTACACATGGGGGTCAGTTACAGCTCAATCTCTCTTTCTCTCTCCAAAGTCAAATATCTTGCCCTTGTGTGGTTGTAAAATCTTAATCACTAGTTCATATGATCTATATATAAGACCAGTAATCCTATGGACCATTACAGCATTATCCTTTACTTAACTTTTGCTTCAAATTCTTGTTTTGTTTCTAGCAGCCAGGTATTTCCTTTGATTCCTTTAGAGTGCAACATAAGGCCAACCACGTGGCTGGTATGAGAGAGAAAGTATATATATTTAAAACACTAACATAACATAATCAAAAAATAAATAAATAAAAGACTATGTACTCATTTCTTTCTAGTTTTGACTTAGCTAGTATTTGTGGCACTAGGGATGTCCTGCAACACGAGCTCAATCTGACATATTGTCAGAAGTTGCCCTCTCCCAACATCATAGATTCTTAATTTTCACATAGAGCCAAGATTGAAAGAATATGCAGATAATTTCAGAATTGCTTTCATAGCATCCTGCTGATTTTGAGGCTCTGGTCAAGAAACAGAACAACTGTGTTGGGTAAATTTTTACTCCCACGTAATGTTCGCTTAACCAAGTACAGTTGTGGTAAAGATTCACTCCATCTCAGTTATAATGATTAATTTGAGTTGCAGCCACATTACATTTACCTTTTATCTGTATCACAAGTACCTACTGTTATGGTTGGCAAATGATAATAACAACAACTAACATTTATTGAGCTCCTACCTATGTGCCAGACACTGCTATTAACACTTCACATTCCATTTTGTCTTTTCAACAAAGAACTGAGGCACAAAGAGGTTAAATAACTTGCTGATGGTCACATAACTAATAAGTGGTGGGCCCACAATTCAAATCCAGACATCCTGATAGATGAGCACCTCCAGTGAACACCTAAATAAATATCCATTGGATGAACAGGACTATGTCAAAGGCATTATTATTACTATTGTAATTGCCATATTTGAAGAAGATGAATGCATTTGAGAGAGATCCTCACTGACTGTGAGTGAATGGGAGATTGGTGGGCAAGAGAACATGGAGGCAGAAAGCATAAGGAAGCTGTGTAGGAGTGTGCCTGGCCCAAAGACCTACATTCTAACTGCGGCAAATTGTTTTTTCCCTTCACACATGGCTCAAACACAGTATTTATGCAATTGATCATTGCATAAGCTTTTCTTTGAAATCTAGTTTTTCTCCTCCTGAACTTTTCAGGCCTTACTTAGCATTGCAGATAAAAATTTAAAATGAAGCAAATTAAAAAAACGATCTTAGGTAACACCAAGTAGAAACAGTGCAGTGGAGAGAACATATTTTTTAAAAGTCCGACAGGGAGGGGGGTTAAATCCAAGCTCCACTGCTTACTGTGCCTCAGTTTTCCCAATTGTAAAATTGAGAGAACGTACAACCAGCAGGGTTGTTATGAAGACCCATTTGGATAATGTAACTGGCGAAGGGCTTTAAGATAGTATTTCTGAACCCTTGATGGTGGGCAGAGGAGACACAATGGACAGCATTTCTTCTCTTAATGGCCCACTGTGTAAGTTTGGGCTTGTCTTTGGAAGTAGGTCTCCCTCTGTGTGGATGGGGACCACTGAAGCGAAGTGTGGTGAGTAGTAAGAGCACTGACTACAGAGTCAACTGACCTGGGTTAAATCCTGCTCTGCTACTTGCTGGCTGTGTAATGTCAGCCAAGTCATCCAATCTCTGTGCCTCAGTGCCCTCATCTGTCAAATGGGAGTAAAAGTAGATGCTACCTCTTATGGTTGTTATAAGCATTAAATGATCTAATATTTGCACAGCACGGTGCCTGGCACTCAGTAGGTGTTACGCAGGTCTGCGAAATAAATACATAAATATATAACTACACACATAATTTAGTTATTCAGAGGTAAAAGCAAATGACAAGTTTCAAATGCATATACTTTAGACTGGATGGTCAAACTTTCTGTTTAGTAATTACAGGGCTATCTTCATCATGGGTGATAACTCTCCAGTGAGTTGCTTTTACCTTTCAAAAAATTTTCTGCTTCCTCTTGCGAGGCCCTGAGGATGAGGAAAAAGAGAAGGGGGCTGGAACTGCAAATACAGGACTTTTAAAAGGGGATTTTTGTCTGACTAGATAAATGAGCCCCCACGTCATGGCCTGAGGTCAGCAGCGAGGGGTCACAGTGATAGGAATTGGCACCTGCGAAGGGGCAGGGCTGATGTGTCCTAGAAGCAGTGACAACAGATGTCCAGTTACAGTGTAGTGTCCTCATGTTATTCTTATACTTTGGTCAAACACATTTGACACAACAATCTTGTGTCTGCTGTGCTTTGGGGCTTCGAGGAGGATCCTGCATCTACTCTGGGGGTGAGGTGTGTGTGACAATGTACAAAGTGGTTGAGAGGCTGGACCACGGAGACGTGATTTTGAGGCAGCCAACGTGAACGAACTTGAGTTCAGAAAGCAGCCCAGAGGGGAAGGCAAATGGGTTTTTGGAACATAAAGCAGTCTTTGGGAACTCTCAGAAAAGCCTGGAAAACACCCTGGTCTGCCAGCAAGCTCAGGATGAGTGCTTCTATTATTTGGTTATTTACAAATAAAGGCTTACTCTGAAATTTTGTAAAAGATGGCTATCCAATGTCTATCCTTAAAGCATCCGGCTGCCCAGCACATCTCCTTCCTCTTGTTTTTCTGATTTTTTTGTGTGTGGACTAAGGTATGCCCAGGGCACTCCACAGTTAGAACCAGGGGGGTGGCAGCTCCTCTAGCCCTGCTCCCAGGCCCAGAGTGGCCTCCACAGCTTTGCCAAGCAAGTCAGCCTCAGCTGCCTCTCCTGGCTGGTCTTTATCACACCGAAGGCTATACCACCCAGGGACACCTGTTCCCTGACAACCCTGCAGATGTAGGAAAGCAGTGTCTTCTGTCAGGATGCTGAGCAGAAGCTTTCCCACTGAACCTTGGACGGTCCTGACAACTGACGCCAAGGGGACTTCATCAGGAAGTGCAGAGCATGCAATTGTCGGGGTTTCCTGACAATGACTTGGCAGGTGCTAGCCCACCCAACAGGGGTCACGCTTACCTAAGCATATCCTGCAAAAGAAGAAAAAAGTCTCTTCCCCCTTCCAGACAGATGACTCAGAATAATTGTTATGATTCATTTCCTCTGGCTGGCAGGCATGGCTCTGTCTTCTTTTGATGGGGTTGACAGCTTGTGAGCTTGTGAGCCTCTGAGCCTGTGGCCTGCCTCTCCTGGTCGTTCCAGACACCAGGTCTCCCTCTCCCATTGCTAACAACTGTTGCAATCTGTACTGCCCCTGACAAGGCCCGCAGGTGGCATTATTCAGCTGGCACCAGTGAGTTGATTCAGCTCATGGTGGACCCCAGGACCTAGGGCAATGCTTCCCGAAGTGTGATATTTGCACAATAGTTAATACATGACATGGTGTTCCAGGGTGTGAGGTTCGAACATTTTACTGTAGTACAAAGATACCAAGATATCGTTTTTCATTCAGTTAGGATTTTTACTCAAAACATTTAAGGAAAAAAGTGAGTCAATTGAAAGGATACCTACAATATAATAATAGTTCTGGAACAACATGGGTGTGGGAAAAGGCACAAAGGTGATATATGAATGAATAAATTTTAGACAAATGTGACTCAGGGAGGATGCTGCACTATGTACACGTGTGGGGAATTAATCCATGTATCCATTCATTCACCAGCTTTCTGAGTACCCGCTATGCTAGGCTGTTGCAGAGATGGGGAGCATTGAGTGGTGGTTGCACATGGATCCTGACCTATGGCTGGGCCACGTAAGCATTAGCAAACTGTTTGGGGATTGGGTGACTGGTATTTACGATAACAAGCTGTAGGGTCAGGTGCTTGGTAGTTCTGAGAAAGATCTGGTATCCGAGACCTAAAACAAGATACTGTTAGAGGCTGATCTGTGCAGAACTCGGACATCTCCAGATAGCTATCACAAGTAGGGTTCCTGGAGTGAGTCACAGGCAGGGCAAGGCCAATCCAGTACGGAGCTTCTGAGGGACTGGACCGGATAGCTATCACAAGTAGGGTTCCTGGAGTGAGTCACAGGCAGGGCAAGGCCAATCCAGTACAGAGCTTCTGAGGGACTGGACCGATTTATATGAGGGCTGCTTCCACTGAGTGAGGGAAGAAGGAACTTGGTGTATGGGTGTCCTTCCCCCTAACATGGTATAGGACATCAGCACTTACTGTCTCTGAATGCAGGACAGACTGTACAACTGTGGAGGGCGTCAGTCTCATCTAAGGCACTGTCCATTTGCACCCAGATTGTGGCAGTTTCCAGAAGATGATAGTAAACGGTCTCATTCTGTGCAAATCAGCATATTATGACCATTTTCTAGTAGATGGAAGTAAAGTACCTTAAGGAAGAGGCACCTCTGCAAATGCCCAAGCAGTCTCACACTGCGCATCTAGTTCCTCTTGGTGTAGATTTTGTCTACCAGCAAAATTCTGGGCCCATTTTCTGCTCATGGCTCTGCCTTGCCCTTTTGGCATTGATCGCTTCAAGGTTTTAGGAAGTGATTAAGTGACAGTCCACGTTCTCCACCTGAGAGATGGGCAAAAACGTCAGGTAGGTAGAGATGAAAATATCACCCTTATTACCGATGAAGCTGGAGTAATATGGACCAGGCCTAGTGTAAGGTGGTCTTGCTAATTAACCCTGAGTGAGACACGCTTATTCATCCTGACACCGGCACAAAGTCTTCACACTCACATGCCTCCCTGGATAGGGGCAGCAGAAAGCAGATAAAAATACACACGTGGGCAGATCCCAAAGAGCAGAGATGGGGAGGGTGGAAAACTCCATAATAAGTCATTTTGCCTTCTGTGCGAAAAAAGGCCAGGAATGTTACTCGTAAGTCCCTACTACACAGAGTGATGTGCAGATTCCATGTAATCCCTATCAAGATTCCGATTACATTTTTCATAGAAATAGAAAAGACAGTCCCCAAAGGCCCTGAATACCCAAAGCATCTTGAGGAAGAAGAACAAAGCTGGAGTCATCACCCTGATGATGACTGATTTCAAACCATATTACAAAGCCATAGTAATCAAAACAGTATAGACACATAGACCAGTGGAACAGAATCAAGAGCCCAGAAATAAACCCATACATAGACATATGGTGAATTAATTTATGACAAAAGCACCAAGAATGCACAGCAGGGAAAGGACAGTCTCTTCAATAAATGGTGTTGGGGAAACTGGATGTCCACACGCAAAAGAATGAAACAGGATCCCTCTGTTACACCATACACAAAAATCAGCTCAAAATGGATTTAAGTCTTGAATGTAAGACCTGAAACATAAAACTCCTAGAAGAAAACATTAGGGGTCAGCTCCTTGATGTTGGTCTTGGCAATATAATTTTTTGACCTTGACACCAAAAGTAAGGGCAACAAAAGCAAAAAGAACCAAGCAGGACTATATCAAATTCTCTTTTATAACTAATTTTTTTTCATTTTTAACACAAAGAAGAAGCAAAAATTTTACTTCAAAATTATGTCCTGCCCTTCATTCAGCAGGTAGCCCCTTGCAGGAGAATATAAGACTGACAGGGGAGACAGAGTGAGAGAATATAAGAGAAGAAGAGAAGACACAGCCATGTCCCCTCGGTGTTTACAATTGACCCTGCTAGCCATGTGAGCAATATCATATGTGCAACCAGAATTGTATGTTGAAATAACCTTTTCAATTAATTCCTTTTTGCTCTTCCCTCTTCTCATCAAGGGCAAAGTATTGAGCAGATGAGAGATGCCCCTTGCACTTGTAATACGTTTCCTAACGGTGGGAGGATGTCCCATACTTCTCTAGGTGTGTGTGGTGGGGAGCAGAAACCTAGAGGCCCCCTGGGCGGTCCTGCCTGACCTTCCAATTTTTCAGTGTCTCCCTCGAATGGGATTGGGAGAGAGGAGGATGGGGCAGATCAGAATCCAGAATCCTTGCTCTCCCCACGCAAGGCCAGATAGCTCTGGCCCCTAAAAAGCAAGGGATTACATGCAGCTGTATTTCTAAGAGAGCAAGCATGAAGGATTCAGCTGAAAGCTTTCCTGGGAGATGGTGAGACACAGAGGAGGGCAGCCAGCATGGGCCGGGAAAAGGCGCCAATCCAGAGATTTATTCTTTTTCTGTGGTTGCACCCTCTGCCAAACAGCATTAGACTTCCAGTGGTCTCTGGACAGCCTCAGTGCCGTGCTCAGGCAATTTAAAACTCTCTAAGATTATCCCTCAATCCTGTTTCAGGCCCTGAGGAAAGAAGAAACAGGGTCACTGACAATTTTAGGGGGTGGGCGTCGGGACAGTGAGAAGTTTATGCCCATGCTCTCTTCAAATGAAAAAGGAGGGAGGCAGGACCTAAATTTTCTTCCTCTTTCACTCAACCACGTTTTCACCTGTCGATTTGCTCCGCTATCTTTCTCTTTGCTGACTCTCCACTCTCCTCCCTTTCTTTCTTTAATCTTTTTATTTGGTGCGATTTTTCTTCTCCCTTGATTTTTCCACATTTTAAACAACCATGAAAACAAAACGAAAAATAAAGCCGACAAAAGAGCAGATAAATATTGTTTTATAACCTAACCTCGGAGCCTCTAACAATATTAGCATAATATCTTTCCCTAGAGAGACAGTCATTTTGAGAAAACAGCTTCAACTGGCAGCAAACTCAATAAATTCCATGCTGCCCAAACTGTGCATGACCTCACAGATCCAAAAATGGCCTTTCTTTGTCCCTTTCCATTAAGAGAGGTTAGCAGTTCTCCCCAGAGCCCATGGTAGTGGAATTCAGGGTTGAACCCAATCCACCACCAGTTGGATGATCCTAGCGGTTATCAGCCCTTGTAGAATGCTCCGCAGAAATCAAGTTAGCCGCAGACTTTTATTAGAAAGTAATCATAAAGTTTTTTTCCTCTTCTTAGGACAAAGTCTATTTGAGTGGGAGAATTTCAGGTCTTTTATGAAAGATGTTATTGGGAACAACTCTCCCTGGTGACAGTGGGGAGTTTGATCTTAACTGCCTCTCAAAGCTTCAGGCCAACTACCTGCTCGGTGGACAGGCTGAACATTAACTTCAGCAGGCACAGGGTCTGAGTTCTGGCAGCTTTAAGAAAAAGCCTCCAGGGCGCCTGGGTGGCTCAGTCGTTAAGCGCCTGCCTTCGGCTTAGGTAATTATCCCAGGGTCCTGGGATTGAGCCCCGCATCGGGCTCCCTGCTCTGCGGGAAGCCTGCTTCTCCCTCTCCCATTCCCCCTGCTTGTGTTCTCTCTCTCGCTGTCTCTCGCTCTGTCAAATAAATATAATCTTTAAAAAAAAAGAAAAAGAAAAAGAAAAAGCCTCCAGAGTCAAGAACAGCAGAGGGCCATTTCTGACAATGGCTTAACTTCCTCCCTAACTTAAGGAATCCAAAATGGTGCTGTGCAATGGGGTTTAGGGAAACAGCACTGGACTTGGAATCCAGAGACTAGAAGGTGTGGGGTCCCTTTCCAAATAAATGCCCTATTGGCTCATACTTTTGTTCACTGACTTAAGCAATGCTTTTGGATCTCCACTCTGTGCAAAGCACTATTCTAACTACTTGGACAGCATCGCTTTAAAAAAATTTCTCATTGTTTAACACACACCAAATTCTCTTGGGGAGATTGTTAATGATGCAGATTTCTTGTCACCAATACTAGAGATTTTAATTCAGAAGGACTTGAGTGAGGTCCTAAGCTTACATCTGTTACAGGCGCTCCTTGGAATTTACCCCTTTAAGAACTCTTACAATTTTGAGTTTTTAAGAATCTATCTTTAAGAATTTAAAAATAATTTCCCGTTGTGTTAAAGTCGTTTTTACCTATGTCTCTTCTAAGAGCCCCGTGTTATCTATCACAAGTACCATGTCTCACTTGTTTTTAATTTCTATATTATCTTGTATGGACTAAGTACTTAAGGTTGGCTGCATGGAATTGATCTTACACGACAGAAGGAAGACAAATCACAGCATCAATGCCTAGAAACTTCTCATTGTGCCTAAGCTTGGTGAACCCAGAGAAATTCATGTGAAAGACGGAGACCACTAGAATATAGAACCTGAAGGAAAATCTTACTTGCAAACCCTTCACTTGGGAGTACTATCTCAAGGGAATGAGGAAAATGGGGTTGTGTGGCAAGGAAGAAGATCAGAGCTGGCCGTAGCTTTTTAAGGGGCCAAGAGGTTACTTAGTCTCCAAGGTCATGCTCAGAGAAGCTTCCTAAAATTACTGTGTCTCCAATGGGAAAAAAGGGAAAAAGGGAAAAGAATTTGTCTACTGGATTCCATCTCGCATATTAGCCAAACATGCCTGTTATTGGCTGAATTGTGTTCCCCCCACCCCCGCTTAAATTCATCTGTTGCAGCCCTAATCCCAAGTACCTCAAAATGACTGTATTTGGAGATAAGGCCTTTAAAAGGTGATTATGTTAAAATGAGGCCCTAATCCAGTACGACTGGTATCCTTATAAGAAGAGAGTAGGACACAGACACACACAGAGCAAAGACCATATAAAGACACAGGAAGAAGGCAGCCATCTATAAGCCAAGGAGAGAAGACTCGGAAGAAACAGCCAGCCAACACCTCGATCAAGACTTCCAGCCTCCAAAAGTGTGAGAAAATAAATTTATGTTGCTTAAGCCACCCCATCTGTGGTCCTTTGTTATGGCAGCCCTAGCAACCTAATATAATGCCCATGGGCATCAACTTCCTTACATTTGGGGGCAGGGGCCACAGAGCTATCAGAGCATAGGGAGGGCCTGTGAGCACTTGAAAATCAGAGAACACGCCTCCCATCTGCCTGCCACCTGAGGGGCCTAGCCAGGTGAGCCCACGTGCACACCAGCACTTGGAGTTGCTCAGTGGGAACGAGGGTGAAACAGGGAAAGCATGCGTGGTATACGTGTCAGGCTTGAGGCAAGGGGCGATCAGGAAATGCTGTGAGTGATCTAAGGGCTGGGAACAGGGTCTGTCGGCAGGGCAGGCAAAGCACCGTGAGGGTAAAGACTGAGTTCATCAAAGACCAAAACCTCCCCTCTGCAGTTTCCAAAAATGCAGTTCAGCCTGGCGATCTTCCCGGAACGTCATTAAATCCACGGGACAGAAAACCACGGCATAGCCAATGCAAGGATGCACGCAGACCGGGTTCCACTGGTGACTTTCTCTTGGAATTTTCCAGGAAAAGGGACAATTGACAGATTTATTTTCACCACTAGATGTCACCCTTGTGCCACCCAGCCTTCCATCTTCACTAGGGCTGTGTTATGCAGAGGGGAAAAGAGGATCAGGGCACTGCTGGTCCTGTGGAGGCCTGCAGAGGTTTGAGGAGGGGTCAAGGACCAAGGATGAGAAGGAGTTAATGGGAAAGGGAAACTGACAGACTTCTGAATTTGGAGCACACAGTTCTGGAGTACTTTACAATAGTGTTTCTCAATTTTGGCTGCATACCAGAAACTTCTGAAAAAAACTTAAGAAACAAAAAACAAAAAAACTGAAGCCTGGGTCTCACTCTCAAGAACCTCTGTGTAAATGGGTTGGGTGTGAAAGCTCCCCAGGTATTTTTAATGTAGAGCCAAGGTTAAGACTGAGAACCACTGCTGCAGGCTATTATGTGAATCCCGATACTGCATGTAAAGCAAATATTTATCAAATGAATCATTAGTGAAATGTACTGTGGGAACTTGCTTTTATGAGCAAAACAGAATAGAGGAAAGTCAGTGGAATTGACCCCCACACCATCATATTTTCCTATGTTTGAATTCAACCTGAAAGACATCTATTAGGCACTCATTTTATGTCACATCCTGTATGGGTTACATTAACACTCTAGGGCTCTGAAGACTGCCAGTGCGGGAGGCAAATTACTATAGATTCCCTCCGCTACCTATGTAGGTATCAGCTCTGGAAAGCTGGGGTTGTGAAAAGAATCATAGAAAGGCAGTTACAAAATGGAAACTGTAAAGAAAAGGAGTGACTAGGTACACAGTGGTCTTCTTGGCATATGTTCTCTTGCCATTAGGTTTCCAGAAGGATGCTCATACACTTCCAATGGCCACCACACTAGAAAAGCTTGGAATGCAATACAAAGAGTAACAATGTTTCTGACACTACAAAGAATAACTAGGAAGAATAATAATGGTGTGGTCACCATGTTTCCTGCTAACTAAGGGGCCAATGCAGCTTCAAAATGCTGGACTGCTTGAAACCTCAAACACCCATGCAGGGGGAAGGGACAGACATATCCTTATTTTTCTGCAGTGAAATATCTAGGAAGATCTTCCAGCCTGTTCTACATGCTTTGCCACATTTCCTTGGACCTCATTTTCTTGGCCTTCCATTTCTAAGATCCCCACCCTTAATTTCTTTTTTTTTTTTCCTACATCATCTGCATCTAAACAGGTATAACAGAAACCACAAGCTAATGCCCTAAAACTGAGCACAATGAGCACTGAGCATCCTGCGTTGTGAGTGTGGCACTTCTCTCCAGGCTTATTATGATGAGGCCCCTCCAACGATGACCAACACCCATCCATGCCCTCTCCCGTCTATAGAAAGAAAAGACTAGAAATTTGACAATGATTGCCCCAACTAATTGAAATTTGTTAGAATATGGAGTCATTGCTTTTAGGGGAGAAAAGCTGTATTTTTTTCCCTCTCCCCTCTCCTCTTTATGGTGTTCTCTCCCCTCCTAAGTCAAACAGGGCGGGGGGTGCTCTGAAAGGACCGCTTGTAGAGCCTGCGTGTGCCTGCAAGGTGGAAGCCCAGCATCCCTTTGCCCTGTGGACATCTGCTGGAGCAGTGGCTTTGCCATCTTCCCTCCGTGTCTGTTTTTTCCCCCAGCTTTGCTGAGGTATAACTGACAAATAGGAATTGTACATATTTAAGGTATACAACTTGATGTTTGGATATATGTATACAATTGTGAAATGTCCACAATCAAGCTAATAGCACATCCATCACTGCACATAGTTACCGTTTCCTTCCCTTCCTCCCTCTCTCCTCCCTCCCTCCCTTCTGTTTATGTGTGTGTGCATGTGGTAAGAACCCTTAAGATCTACCCTCTTAGCAAATTTCAAGTATATAATACAGTACTGTTAACTATCTTCACCATACTGTACATTACATCTCCAAAAGTTATTCATTCTACAGAAATGAAACTTTGTACCCTTGGCCAGCATCTGCCCATTTCCCTCCTCTGTGTATATTTGAGTAAGGGAAAAAGAAAGAAGTGGATCAGTGGCAGGGTGAAGAGAGGAGCTGGTAGCAGCAGTCTGTGTCCTCACTTCCTGGTGTAGGTCACCTGGAAATCAAGAGTTGGCCAGAGCTGAGCTTGTCTTGTAAGCAACCCCTCCTTCCCACCTGCAGGGATCCTGGCCAACAGTTGAGGCTACCATAGTAATAAGGGACTTTGGAATGTATCCCCCGGGGCAGGAGGGAGGTGACTGTTTGGAGGAGGTCAAGTCAAAAGGTTCTCCCACATCCAGGAATCATGCAGTGGGGAGCCCTAGGGTCTTGCAGAACCTCTGAAATATGCAAATCAATGGAAGTCCACCATAGGGAAGAACCATCAACAGTACCTGCTAAGAAAAAATGATTTTGCCACATTCCTCTAATTCCTCCTTTCAGATCCTGATCTTGGAGAGGTCCAAAGCATCAGAAGAAAGGGGAAAGATGCATGAAGGAGAAGCAAAAGAAAAAGGGTCCAGTCCCCAGTGTGCAAGGCAGGTCTGGGCTGGTGGGAATGGGAGATGCTTTGAATTGGATATAAGAATAAGATTTTAAACTGGGCTAATGGGGCTGGACAATTTAACATCAGCAAGTGTCTGGAAAGCTGTGAGATCTGCCCAGTATGCCACAAAGGAGCAGGAAAGGAAGAGCCAACAGCACTTGTTTGAAGACTGAGGGGCAAAAGGTAGTTTTCTCTTGTAACCCACCAAGCAATGAGACATATCTCATTTTATTGTGCTTCACAGATACTACATTTTTTACAAATTGAGGGTTTGTGACAACCCTCCATCAAGCAGGTCTATCGGCACCATTTTTCCAACAGCATTTGCTCACTTTGTGTCTCTGTGTCACATTTTGGTAATTCTCACAGTATTTCAAACTTTCATCTCAAACTTATTGTTATTATATTTGTTATGGTGATCTGTGATCCACAATCTTTGATGTTACTATTGCAATTGTTTAGGGGTGCCATGAACTGTGCCCATATACAAGAGTTAACTTAATCCATAAATGTGTATGTGTTCTGACTGATCCACCAACCGGTTATTCCCCCTTCTCTCTCCCTCTCCCTGGGCCTCCTTATTCCCTGAGACACAACAATGTTGAAATTAGGCCAATTAATAACCTCTAAGTGTTCAAGTGAAAGGCTGAGTTGCACGTTCTCTCACTTTAAATCAAAAGCTAGAAATGATGAAGCTTAGTGAGGAAGCATGTCAAACGCTGAGACAGGGCTGAAAGCGAGGCCTCTTGAGCCAAACAGTGAGGCAGGCTGTGAATGCACAGGAAGAGTTTTTGAAGGAAAGTAAAAATGCTACTCTAGTGAACACACGAGTGATAAGAAAGTGGAACAGCCTTATTGCTGATATGGAGAACGTTTGAGGGGTCTGGATTGAAGATCAAACCAGCCACACATTCCCTCAAGCCAAAGCCTAACCCAGAGCAAGGCCCTAACTCTCTTCAATTCTGTGAAGGTGGAGAGAGGGGAGGAAGCTACAGATTTAGAAAAGTTTGAAGCTAGAAGGGGCTGGTTTCTGAAGTTTAAGGAGAGAAGCCGTCTCCGTAACATACAAGTGCAAGGTGAAGCAGCAAGTGCTGATGGAGAAGCTGCAACAAGTGATCCAGAAGATCGAGCTAAGATCATTAAGGTGATGCCCTAAACAACAGATTTCAATGTAGACAAAACAGCTTTATATTGGAAGAAGATGCCATTCAGGACTTTCAGAGCTAGAGAGGAGAAGTCAATGCCTGGCTTCGAAACTTCAAGGATAGGCTGACTCTCTTGCTAGGGGCTAAAGCATCTGGCAACTTCAAGTTGAAGGCAATGCTCATTTGCCATTCCGAAAATCCTAGAGCCTTTTTTTTTTTTTTTTAAAGATTTTATTTATTTATTTGACAGAGAGAGACACAGCGAGAGAGGGAACACAAGCAGAGGGAGCGGGAGAGGGAGAAGCAGGCTTCCCACCGAGCAGGGAGCCTGATGCGGGGCTCCATCCCAGGACCCTGGGATCGTGACCTGAGCCGAAGGCAGACGCTTAACGACTGAGCCACCAGGCGCCCCCCAAAAATCCTACAGCCTTGAGGATTATGCTGAATCTGCTCTGCCTGTGCTCTAGAAATGGAGCAACATAGTCTAGATGACAGCACATCTGTTTACAACATGGTTTATTGACTATTTCAAGCCCACTGTTGACATTTGCTGCTCAGAAAAAGAAAAGATTCCTTTCAAATTATTACCACTCATTGACATTGGACCTGGTCACTCAAGAGCCCTAATGAAGATATACAATGAGATTAATGTCATTTCCATGCCTGCTAACACAACATCTGTTCTGCAGCTCATGGTTCAAGGAGTAATTTTGACTTTCAAGTCTTATTATTTAAGAAATACATTTTGAAAGGCTATAGCTGCCATAGATAGTGATTCTTCTGATGAATCTAAGCAAAGTAAACTGAAAACCTCCTGGAAAGATTTCACCAGGCTTGATGTCATTAAGAACACTTGTGATAACACGGGAAGAGGTCAAAATATCAATGTAAACAGGAGTTTGGAAGAAGCTGATTCCAACCCTCATGAATGACTTTGTGAGGTTCAAGATTTGAGTGGAGGAAGTACCTGGAGATGTGGTGGAAACAACAAGAGGTCTAGAATTAGAAGTATAGCCTGAAGATGGATTGCATTGCTGCAATCTCATAATAAAACTTGAACGGATGGGGAGTTGCTTCTTATGGATGAGCAAAGAAAGCCGTTTCTTGAGATGGAATCTATTCCTGGTGAAGATGTTGTGAAGATTGTTGAAATGACAACAAAGAATTTAAAATATTACATAAACTGAGTTGATAAAATGGCAGCAGGGTTTGAGAAGATTGACTCGAATTTTGAAAGAAGTTCTACAATTCTATCAAACAGCATTGCATGCTACAGGAGAAATTGTTCATGAAAGGAAGAGTCAACTGATGCAGGAAACTTCATTGTTGTCTTATTTTAAGAAACTGCCACAACCACCCCAACCTTTAGCAACCACCGCCCTGATTGGTCAGCATGAATCAACTTCAGGGCAATATCTCCCACCAGCAAAAAGATTACGACTCCTGAAAACTCAAATGATGGTCAGCATTATTTTTAGCAATAAAGCATATTTCAATTAAGGTACGTACATTGTATTTTTAAACATAATGCTATTGTACAGTTAAAAGACTACAGTATAGTGTAAACATAACTTTCATATGTACGGGGAAAACATAAAATTCATCAACTTGCTTTACTGCGACATTCACTTTATTGCAATATTTGCTTTATTGTGGTTGTCTGGAACTGAACCTGCAATATCTCTGAGGTATGCCTGTTTAAGTGTTCCGATTTTTCAGTTAGTCAGTCAATAACTTTTGCTCATTATCCAAGGCATAACAATCCTGAAGTGGGTTGTATCATGCCCTCCCCATTATGACCACCCCAGGCCCCCTCTCCCCTCACCTCTCTCCCCTCTATATTCATGACAGGAAAGTTGTTGTTCTTTAAGTTTATTGAGGGATAGGAGTGATGTGGAAATTTAAGAGTTGGGTATGAAAAAGACCTGGAGATTAAATACTTAGAGATACATTTTATAATTAAAATTGCTTTCTGTGTTTCATTGTGTTTGAATGAGTTCTTTCCTCCCTTCTTCTGGTGACGGAGCAGGACATGTTGCCAGGGCAGCCAGAGGAGGTCATTCAGGCACATATTTAACCCTAGATCTGAGTCACTGGCCTGTTCGGAATTCACTAGAGATTCAGTTATGGCCCCAATGGAACACTCTCAACTGACTACCTGTGCTCAAGAATAGAAGGGAAAATTTTTCTGCATCCTGCGTGGCTCGCTATCTTCAGATCCATCTGGGGATTGGGCATCTAAGAGAAGGCAATCAGAAAAGTGCACTGATACGGATGGGTGGGTTAAGAAAAGCTGGATCCTCTCTTGCTTGTTTCCCTCTCTGTACATCTCACTCCCGGCACATATCATTTGCGCCAGCCGCTGCATAATAAGAAAAATCTATCTTCTCTCAAGTGAGACAAATTCCTCTTCTGTCTCTAGAGGGTGCTGGGAATCCATGGATCTAGACATCAGCAGCTTCAGAAACAAGTGAAGAACACCGAGGAGCCAGAGCAGGAATAACACAAAGAAGGAGCTAAGAGAGCTCAAAAAAAAAAAGAGCAAAATCCTCCTCCCTTTGGGGAAAGAATCAGTGACCATTGGTTCTCTGGTTTGTTGGTCTGCAGCATTTCAATGAGCACTTGGCCTTCACCCAACAAGTATCTTTGGAGACAGAACTTATCTGTACATTCTTCAGTGCCAGACGCCAGAGGGATAGCAGTATGTAAGAATGGAGTAAATATAACTATCATTAAATGTACATCCATTTTGTGTGTTACTCTGTTTAAGATGCTTTACCCACACACTATATCTTATCCTCACAGCACCAGGACAGGATGAGTTTTATTACATTCACTTTAGAGATGTGGAAATTCAGTTGCAGAGAAGGTGAATAGCCTGCCCAAAAGGAACACAGCTCTTTGGTACTGGAACAAATTTCAAATCTACAGCTTCTCCAATACACCATCTAGCCCTTTTCTCAAGATCTCGAGAAGTCCCATAATTGAGTTAAGCAAGCAATGATTTACACACATAATGCAAAATAGCAATGCATGATACAAAATTTTACATGCAGCATATGAAGATCTAAGAGCAGGAGAATCTCAGGGCTACCTGACCTCAGAGGCCATTCAGTCCAAAACACAAATCAGTGAGTCCATCTTCATCATATATTGAAAGGGGCCTCCCCAAGCTTCTGCTTGAATGACTCCAATGCAGGAATCCACTACTTCACAAATATATCCTTCCACTTTTGAACTACTCTGTCAGAAAAATTTTCCTCATGCAACCCCAAGTCTGCTGCTCTGGAATGTCCAGCTATCTCCTAAAGCCATCCTTTGCAGCCACACAGTATAAGACCATTCTTCATTTTATGCAGCAATATTTCACACGTTGCATGCCCATTAAGCTGGCCCTCCCCTCTAGGATTTCTTATCTCCGGGTTAATAAGCAAATTCCAAGTTCCATCTCTAATGCCCTAAATGGTATGGATTTGAGGTTTACCCATTATTCTAGTTGCCTTATTCAGACACATTCATAAAGGTGGTACCAAGAATGAGCAGATATCTATTCATTACACACACATAAACTAACTCACCTCTGTCCCATCCACTGCAACTGTTTCCTAGGCTGTTTCCCTTCTCAAAGCCACTCCTCTTTCTACAGCTAGAGTGGCATGTCGCATTTCTGGGTTGTAATTCTAGCTCCACATCTGTTTCTTCAGCAAGAATTTGAAGGCAGGAACTATATTCATCTTGACAGCCTTCACACAGTAACTGGAACATACTGGATGCTCAATAAATGTTTCAGTTCTCTCATGGTAGAGATTTTGTCTATTTTGTTCACTGATGTGTTCTCAGCACCTACCCAGAGCCTGGCTCTAGTTCTCAAAAAATATCTGCTGAATGAATGTGTGAATAACTCAACATAGTGTTCCAGAAAAAAAAAAATGTTAAATCATGAATTATTACAAATGGTAATCTGCCGAACTTATACTCTGTGTGGGGCATTATTCAATTCAAAATAATTCTATAAATGCAACCCAACGTGTCACTTCATTATTTTGACTGTTTAAGATGATCCAGTAGTCTAGGTTGTTTCCAGTAAAGACAAGACGTGAGTCTTTTTTTCCCAAGAGTCCTTTTTTTTTTTTTTTTTAAAGATTTTATTTATTTATTTGAGAGAGAGAGAATGAGAGAGAGCGAGTACATGAGAGGGGGGAGGGTCAGAGGGAGAAGCAGACTCCCTGCCGAGCAGGGAGCCCGATGCGGGACTCGATCCAGGGACTCCAGGATCATGACCTGAGCCGAAGGCAGTCGCTTAACCAACTGAGCCACCCAGGCGCCCAATTTCCCAAGAGTCCTTGATGAAGCCATCCCTCTCACTTACTCTCACGACAGTGTTTGGAGGTCTAGAGGCAATGTTTTAGATTTATTTCCAGTGCGATTCAACTTGCTCTTTTCTTCCCTTCATGCCAGGCTACTGATAGTTTTGTGAATCCTGATTCTATTATACAATCCATTTGTTCTTTCCCTCAGCCTCAGTGCATCGTGAGATTTGATTCGTGGGCCATCCATCCTGTCATATGAACCTGATAAAACTGCTGAAACGGACAAGACCAAACAAACTTGGAGCTCCTTCACAGAGACCATTTTCCTAGGTTGATATTGATCCATTAGTGGTCATTCTCAGGGCACAGCCAGTCAGTTATCATTCCACTCCGTGGTAATGCCATCAATATTTTGTCATGTGTTCAGACAGGCATAATGAGATTTTGGTAAATGCCACACTAAAACCCCCATGCCCTGTGACCCTAGGAATCCCCTCAGTAATTCATTTATGAGCAAACAAACAAACAAACAAGGTGAGTTTGGTGTAATTTGTTCTTAGTAAACCTCTGATGTTTCTTTGTAATCACTTTTATTTTCCAAGTCTTCATGTACTATCTTCTTGGTATTCTTACCTAGAAACTCTCCTAGAATTTTCCATCAAGCTCACCACCTATAGCTCATGACTTCCATTTCCCTCCTGTATTTGAAAATGGACACATTTTCTTATATCTCCAGGAATCCAGTCTCAATACCTCTAGGACCCCTAATGCTGTTCAAACAAATTAAGCTTCTTTTGAACACTTACACGTTAATTAAAAAAAAGGGTAGGGGTATAATCTAAGAAAAGTACTTACAATACGGTAACTGAGGGCACCGTTTGTGTCATTTGTCCAACATCCTCTACTCTGAGAATCTGCACCAGACTATCTGCGGGCAACTCAATGCCATTCCCCGCCACGTCCCCTCTGTGTTCCTCTTTCTATATCACAGGAGCCAGGAAACTGTGAAGGCCGGACACATATCTCAGAGTCCCTGACAATTAGTTTGCCGATGTGAGGAATTTTCACAGATTTTGGAAGACCGGGATGGATGGATGGATGGATCGATCGATTGATCATAGATAGTCACTGCTTCTTTGGAAACAGGAGATCTGTGGGCTGCAGCAGATGTGAGATTTTGAGTAGCCTCCAGGCATTTTCTTGCGACTCACCCACCACAGCACTGAAGATGTTTGTAGTGCTGAGGTCCTTCGCCTTCCTGATTGCTTGAAAACTAGCAGCATAACTGAAAACTAGCTGCCACCTTCCTTGGCTTTTTCCCCTCCGGCTCTTACTGTAGTTTTATAAGCATCTAATTTTCTATATAGAATCCCTTACTGCTTACAAAATAGGGAGTGTTTTCTGTTCTGACCAAATTATGATAAAGGAAGCAATCCACCTCCACTCTATGTGAACCTTATGGGATTGACAATAAAAGTATCTTTTTTTTTTTCTACCCCAAGAACAGGTATGTGCCTCAGACTGGCCAATGTACCCCATCCTCTAGTACAGTGATTGATCCAGGGATAAGTTTCTAAACCAAGCAGAGAAAATCAAAAGAGTATTTTAAGTTTTGCTGTTAGGTCACTGGAAAACAGATTTCCCCTCCTCTGCATAATGGATGGTAAGGATGTAGGGCTGGGAGTGCCCGTGGCCATCTGACCTGCTTCAAAGAAAGATCCTACCAGAAGATGAAGCCAACACAAGAGAAAGGTGGGTCTAAAATATGGAAAAAAAGTGTCCTGACGTTGTGGAAGCCCCTAAATCCAGACGATTCTGAAGTCAGATGTGTCCTGGGACTGCCAGTTTATATTGTCAATGCCCTCTGGCCAAAGATCCCCAGTGACACAGCTGTAGTTGAACAAGTTGGGGTTACTGATTACTGTGGTGGGAAAGGAGGGGCAGGGGAACAGTGGACCGTTACAGTAAAAGGATTTTAGAAAGGATTTAAAGGATTTGGCTTTGGTTGTGTGATTTGGGGAAGGATATAAGGAAGTGGGCTTTGCTCTGGATTAGAGATTGTCAAGAAGCAGGGGTTATTTTCTCCTTGGATATCTTAATAAATCTTATCTATAGAGAGGGAAGACAGGAGCAAGGCTGAAGGAGTAATTGGAAGAGAAGCAGAAATCACTCATATTACTCAGGATATTTGCTTATTTTTGTGGTCATGCTTTTATCTTATTCCATGGTAGAGTGACTTCGCTTACTATTGGCAGTTCTATGAAATCGTTTGAGTTCAACAGACCTAACTGTGAGTTCCAAGCTGGCTCCTAGAACACCAAGACCTCTCTGCCAGCACCGGGCCAGCTCCTCGATGTCAGGAATTGCTTTTCTTTTTCTCAACATGCACTCAACTCATGTTTATTAAACACCAACAATGTTCCAGGTACTCCGAGATATTGACATTCTAGAGAGAGACATATAATGTACACAAAATGTAATAGGTAATTACAGATTTGGTTAAGTTCTATACAGGAAGGAAATAAATAGCATGACCTTCAATTAGCGAGTAACTTCCAGTGGCCACTTTCAGTAAGATGGTTAGGGAAAGACTCATTGGGAAGGTGACATATGGACTGAGACATGAAGCATGAGAATGAGGGAGATGTTTCAGGCAGAGGGAATAGCAAGTGCAAGGAACCCCAAAGCGGGCAAAGGGCTTGGGGGAACTCAGGAATGGAAAGGAGATCGTGTGCCTGAAATATCGCCAGCAAGAAAAAGGTAAGACCAAATAAGAGAGTCAAGAGGCCAATCATGCCAGATCTTGTAGGTTCTTAGTAGGGACGTTCCATCCTCCACTCCTCATGCCTCCATAGGATGCAACTGGAGTAATAGTTCTGGAGTCCTCATCCTTCACCCACTCTTCCTTAGAAGGAGGAACGATTTATCCAATGTGTGACTTTTAGAAAATAAACCCTGGCCTATCCTCTCTCCTCTTTAGCATCCAAGGTACCTAAAGGAGGCAGATATTTTCTGTTCCTCCTTACCATAAATTTTACATGGTCAAGCCCTTCAGGAGGAAGCCTGAGGTTGTCCTTATCTGCCTATGAACCTGTGAATCAGACTATTTCTTGGGTGCTGTCTTAGCAAACCTCCTATATTAGTTTGCTAGGGTCACCATAACAATATCACAGACTGGGTGGCTTAAATAACAGAAATTTATTTTCTTACAGTTCTGGAAGCTGGAAATTCCAGATCAGTATGGTCGGGTTCTAGTGAACCCTTGGTTTGCAGATAGCCTTCTGTTTGAGTGTGTTTACAAAGTCTTTCCTCTGTGCATGCTCATGTCCCCTTCTCTTCATTGTAAGGACATCAGTCCTATCGGATTAGGGCCCTACCCTTATGAACTCAATTAACCTTATTTACCTCTTTAACAACGCTATTTCCAAATACAGTCACACTGAGAGTCAAGGCTTCAACATAAGAATTTGGAGGAACACAACTCAGTCTATAATTCCCTCAGATTTCAACCTATTTCTTTTTTTTTTTTTTTTTTGAGAGAGAGATTTTATTTATTTGAGAGAGAGACAGAGATAGTGAGAGAGCATACAAGCTGGGAGGAGAGGGAGAAGCAGGCTCCCCACTGAGCAGAATCCTCATGACCCTGGGACCATGACCTGAGCTGAAGGCAGACACTTAACCGAATGAGCCACCCAGGTGCCCCTTTCAACCTATTTCTCTACAGGCTTATGCCATATACTCCAAACAAATGTATGAAGTTTTTTTATCTATGGTTTCCTCAGTTCGGAACTCAGGTGGAGAATGAAAATAACATTTTCCAGACCACCAAAAACCCTCACATAGACCAAGGCAGGACATAAGAATGGGAACATTTCATGCAATGGGAACATTTCAGAGTTTAAGCAGGAAAACAACACAATCTGATTTATGAGGATTAATCTGGCTATTGTGTGGAATATCTGTTTTAAACCACTAAGTCTTCTTGAAACCCATGTGACCAGGTTTAGTTATAAGTGTCTTAAATTATTGAATTTGTCCTTACTATCACTCAAGAGATGGATGTTGTTATCCCCGTTTTGCAGATGAAGAAACTAAGATTGAGGCAAGTAGCCTCCCTAAGGTCATGCAGTACTGCGGACCAAAGCCAGAATTCATATCCACTACATTTAACCCATAGTTAAAAGTGAAAATCACACGGAAACAAGTGTATGTGGTTGTTTCAAAAGTATGGAAGGATGTGAGAGAAGCTATTAACAGTGTCTGCCTCTGGATAATAAGATGTTACCCACCATAATGTAGTGTGAAGAAGCTGCAAACAGCAGTTAAGAGCACATGCTCTGGAATTTATAGATAATAAATAATGGACATTCGCACTTACTATTTTCCACACACTGTGCTGAGTGTTTCACAGATGTTGTTAGCTCCTTTATTCTTCAAACTAGGTCTGCCTGCCCTTAAAATCCCATTCTTTTCCCTCTAATGAACCTTGCCCGGATAACTGACATTCTTTTAGCAAAAGAGCATAAGAACGCGACTACTACCAATAATGTTAGTATCAGTTGACAGTCACTACATACCATGTACTGTTCTAAGCCCTTAACATGTATTAGCGAATTGGAGCCTCACGACAACCATGGGTACTATTCATAGCCCCATTTTACAGAGGAGGCACTGAGGCACATGGTTATGTGACTGTCCCAAAGACATGAAGTTACTAAGTTGGAGAAGCAGGTTTCAAACCAGAGCATGGCTCCAGTGTAGTGTTTGAGTGCACAGTCTGGTTATTACCCTTCCCAAACAAGTGAAAACAACCAAGGCTTAGGGAGGAGGTTAAGTAACTTTCCTAAACTAGCAAGTCATGGACATAGCTGGGCGACTGTGCACAAGTTGTTTATCCTCTCCTGGCCTCAGCTTCATTAGCTGTAAAATGGGTAAACACTACCTGCTCAATAAGTTTGGGGTGATAATTTTATTTATTTATTTATTTATTTATTTATTTATTTATTTATTTAATTTTTTTTAGAGAGAGAGTATGTGAGTGCACACTGGTTAGGTGGGGGAGGGAGAGAAGGAATCCTAAGCAGGCTGCCTGTGGGGGCTTAATCTCATGACTCCGAGATCAAGGCCTGAGCCGAAATCAAGAGTCAGACGCTCAACCGACCTTGCCACCCAGGAGTGATAATTAATATGACAATTAAATGACATAAATACGAAGAAGGCTCTATGCCAATTTCTCGCCACAAAGTTAATGCTCAAAATAGTCCCTATTGATAGCTTGAGAGTTTTACAATGAACATACATTTCTTCAAAATCAACAAAAACAATAAAGACATTCCCAGTTTGAAATGAATGTCTAAACAATAAGACCTGAATGCATTAACAGAACAAGACACTTTCTCAACATTTTTTATTTCCTCCAACCAATGTTAGCTCCCAGTCTCCTGACTCAATGATTAATTTTCCTGGCAGGGAGGACAGAGGCAAGGAGGACTCTGGTCACAGGTTATACTTCTGTAGACTTGTTTTACCAAACTAAAAATAGCCTTCCTACCAACCTGGCTATTTCTGTTTCCAGACCCTCTTCAAAGGGGCTCCAGCCTGCCCACCCTACCTGCCACATTTTGGACACCTCCTCTCCATGTCCTACTTCTCAGGAGAGCTCACCACCCAGGCACATCGACCTTCTTAGACAACAGCTCTCCCCACCCCTCCACTTCCTTCTCACCAGACCATTTGTACCTTTGAACCTGGATTTCATTTTCCAAAGGGCTTTTTCTTGTACTCAGTCGTTGGTTGCATGCGTTACATTGTCTGAGTGCATCCTGCGACCATCAACGATGACAACAACGGCTTCCACTCACTATGTGGCAGACCCTGTGCTGCGTACTCTGCATGCATGATCTCATTGAATACCCTAACAACTCTGAGATGAGGGTACTATTACTATCCTCCATAAATGGTTGAAAACAAAAGAATGAGCAAGTGACACACAGTCGCCTACTTTCCTCTATACCTGCCTCCACCTCCCAGGTCAAGCCTGCCACTCCAGCACCTGACTGGTTCGTCAGCCTCCTAACTGGGCTGCCTGTCTCCAGCCTTGACCCACTGCAATCTATTCTCTACTCTGGCCACATAAACAAAGCCATGTTGCTCCTTTGTTTAAAGCCCTTCAGTGGCTCCTCATTTTTCTTATGATAATATGCTAAATCTTTATATGGCTTTGAATTATCTGGATTAGCTTGAGCTCTCGAGCCTTAATTTACTTCCCCTCCTCCCTTCCCCATAGTCTATGACCCAGCTCTATTAGACTTCATCTGTCTCTAGGCTTTGCATGGTCTGTGCCCTCAGCTCAAAAAGTGTCCCTTACCTTCCACCCTCATCCCTGGAAGAAAATAAAGGCATCTCTCTTGCTTCTCTGCTTCATACTTCCTCCAAAAGCACAGGAATTCCCAGGTAATTTAATGCATTTGCCAGATTTCTACTGCATCATTTAATTCATCCTCAATCCTCTACAGATGAGGAAGCTGACCTCAAGCGACCTGCTCAAAATCTGAGTTCTAGCAAGCAAGAGGCAGGGTAGAGGTGCCGGCTCATGCCTGTCTGCCTCCAGACACTGATCTTTCCTCTGAGCTTTGTTGCCATGACGTTTGTCAAGGTTAGAAACAACAGCAGGTAAACATGGGTACGACTGGAGGGAGGGATTGTCTATGAGGCTGAAACTAATCTAATAAATGGAGAGAAAAGGCATCTCAACCAATGCCCCTGGGGGTGGGAAGGTCAGAAATTGAGCTCCAGCTGGAGAGTGGGTTTCTGCTTTTTGACTGAGAGTAATTTCCTTGTCTACCTTTGTGTGGCTACAATGACAGGAGCTGTTTTATTAATGCCCTTGGCAAAGCCCAGCAAGATGATCTGTCCTTAGCAACGAAGGGGTAGCTGAGGTCATTTCTAGGAAGCCAGAGACTCAACAGGGTAAGGAGAGCAGAAAGGATATTTGCCAGGAAGGCAGGGATCCTGAGAAACCAGGGTTCTAGAAATTTGCTCCGGAGGGTTCTTGCCACCTCTCCTTCACCCCTCCCAACCCTGCACGCACCTACTCATTTGAAAACTCTCTAGGGAAGGGTAGGTCCTCAGTGTCTCACAAAACTTCTGAGTCTTGCTCTGCTGTGGGACTTCCTCATGTCCCATCCAACTTCAGTTTCTTCATTTGTAAAATATAATAAAAGTGCTACTACTGCACAGGGTTGTTGTGATTTCCTTGAAATCATTATATGTAAGAGGGACTGGGACTAGAACAGTGTCTGGCACATGGACAGGTGTTCGGTTTTTCTTTAACTTACCTATATGCTGCCCCTGTCCTACACCTAGAGAAATGGAATTGAGAAAATGTATGAGATGCCTGTGTAGGATGGAATGCCTAGAGCTTTTGGCCTATACCTACCTGCACCTAACTTGCCTGAACGACCCTGATCTGAGTCCCCTCCTCTCCCATCTCAGCGTCAATCTGCTCGCAACCACTGAGTGCACTATTTGCCATGCACTGAGAAAAACAGAGATGCATGTAACTGCTCATTGCCTACTGGCCTAGCAGATGGACAATTGTCCTTGTCATCCGCTAGGGCTGTTTCATCTATTACCATCCTGTTCCATGGTAACAGGAGCTGGGGCCTACAATCTTTTCAAGGGCCTAGGGAAATCCTTGAGATCTCAAATACAAAATTATTGGCTCTGAAATATGAAAGTGGTAGAATTTAAATTAATAAGTGTTTTGGTTAGTGTGTCTACAAAATGCATCACATCAATTTTTATAATTTTTACACTTTTAGAATGTAATTTTATAATTTATCATATATAAATTCCATTTAATGGGGGATGTGAGGGCAACTTAATATGTTTGGGGTGAGGAACCAAAGTCAGAAGCCCTAAAATTAAAGAAGGCCTTAGAACAACCGTACCAGGAACCCACAATGGACAAACTCCATCTGCTTCCTGATAAACTCTCATTCATTTGGTTTTTCTTTCCAGAAATGACTCCTCCCCACTTTGCTGCTAGTGCTGATTGGCACTAGGCAGGGCCCTCTACCTCCTCAGAAGGCTGTCCTCTCTTGGCTTCAACACCCCTCTATCACTGTCTGTTAATACCGTACAACCTCACAAACACTGAGCCCACCCCTGGGTGTTAGGGACTCCCTTCCTCATAGAGGGAGAGCTTCTTTGTCCCTGAAGACCTCACTGTGGATTGAGGAAAGTGGACAAATCCACACAAAAACACAGCATTAAACCAAACTTCTAATGGATGGCAGGCATCCTTTTTGGCTTTCTCTGTCTGAGAATTACATGAACTTGTAGGACTTCTCATTAAAGTTCTAAAATCTCTCTTGGCTGGACCCATTGTCTTTAGAAGCTGTTTTGATTAGGGCATTTCTCTGTAAGGTCCTCTATTGATAGGGAGAAATCAGGGAAGTTTGATAATAGCTACCACCAGCTCCTCCTAATTAATAATCAGGTCTCCAAGGGAACTGGTGCCTAGTGTGTGATAAAAGGCTCGGCGCCTTGCTCTGTCTTTGGCCCAATTCAGTTTAGCATTTTTTAAAACATGCCAGACTCACATCATACAGCTTTATCTTTACATAAGCCTTCTTTTTTAGCAGAGCTTTTTTATCTCTGACTCACATGGAATTTTCCCCTTTGTTGTTTTTATTATCTAAGCAATGCATATTTATTATGGAAGAATTAGACCAACAGATAAACAATGACTCAAACCACCATTTCTTTGGCATTGCGACTGATGATCAAATCTGCCACTATAGCAGAATGCCAAAAGCCTTCTGCCAGATGGTAAACAACTTGGGTAGAAGAGCCATGTCTGCAGCCAAGCACTGCAGGAAGGCATGGATTGGGGAGTCGCCCTGGTTCAGACTTGGACTTGGACCCCAGCTCTCTGTTTTGCTGGCTGTGCAGAAATCCTTCGTCAGACTGTTTAGAACAATAAGGACATCCATTATCCCATATAGATGGAAGCTTCAGGGTTAGCTTAATCCAGTGGTCTCTCTGATTCTCCTGGTGATGCCCACCCGCTGCACCATGGACATCCTCAGGCCGATGGCAAGAAGTCTACAGCATCCCCAGACCTCAGACCCACACACGTCAGAGGACAGGACAGTATCCTGCTGAGGATTTTTCTAAAGACTGAAGGCAATAATTGCAGAAGCTGCAGAAAATTTTCCCTTGTACCTTTTTGATACAAATTTACACTCATTTCTGAGCTAATCCTGTGGCCAACAGAACGCTCTGCACTAATTGGCTTAGGCCTGGGTTCTCCTGCTGGAGACTGGGATATGATTTCCATGATTAGCTGAGACTAATCAAGCCCTGCCCCTGCAGATGGTGTGGACTGGACGTTGGAAAGTCAACAGCAATTCTATGGTCTTGGACGAGTGACTCAACTCCCCTGAGCATGGATACTCTCACTTATAAAACTGGAATAGTGGTACATATTGTGTGGTGGAGAGCACCTGAGGTAGTTCATGTGAAATGACAAAACACAATGCTTGACCCTTAGTAGGGGTTTAATAAGTGAATAAGTGTTTGATCACTACATTAATTAATTAACCAGGGTCTTGAAGGTTAACAATGACCAAGTAGATTAACATTCCCATTGAACCCAGGATCTGCAACTTCCTGACCATGTGACCTTGGAAACATGACACTCTCTCTCCCCAAATCTCAGTTTCCTCCTAGGTGAAATGGGTCAATAGTGGGTCAACCCATTAAACATCATGCTTTGGACAGGCATTGTTCTAAACAATGTACAGACAGACTCTCATTTAATCCTTTCCACAACCCCATCATCTTGGCACTTTTATAACCCCCATCATAAAAGGAAGAAAACTGAGGTATGGAAAGTTACTTGCCTAAAAGGACACATTTAATAAGTGTGGAGTCAGGATTTTAACACAGTTTAGCTTCAAAGCATGGCTTCTTCATAATTTAATTCTACTACCGCTCAGTAGTCACAGTATCTATCTCAGGGGATTTTTGTGGTGATTAAATGATAAATGAATGTACAGTGTTCAGAAGGCTATAAATATTATAAATTATTATTTGTCACATGTGGTTATGAAAGATATTTCTATGTAAACCCAAAACTTCCACTCCACTGTAACAATCATCCCCCTAAATTTTCTTGATTCATTACTTTAGAAAATATTTATTGATGGTTCAGTCAACCATCTCCCTAAATTTGATGAGCTTATAGGACTCTGGTGGTTCTCCTGTCCCCCAGGGAAAAAGTCCAGTTCCTTCCCAGACTCTGCCCTCGCCAAGGAGTACGGCAACAAGCATGCTCACCAGAGCCCGCACACTCCACTCACGTTGTTCCCTGTGGTAGAACAGTCACCTCCTCTCCCACCACACTGATTGACAAACTCTGTCTCCCTCTTCAGATGAATCACTCCTTCCTCTGTGTCCTGGAACCAGTGGGCAGAGCTGTCCATTAGCAGAGACTGTGATTGATCTGTTTCATCTGTTTACATGTCTCCCTCTTGGTCCTAGGACATGATACAAACTCGTGGATGTTTGTTGAATAAATCCCTAAATCACAATCAGGATGAACACCAATGAGCACTGACTGTGTCTGAGGGACCACCCTAGGTGCTTCCCATGCTGCATTACAGCTGTGGTATAAGACAATACAATCTGGTGGGTATTTATTTATTTATTTATTTATTATATGTATGCATACATGTTTTATTCATCTTCTATATGTATATTTTATTCATTTTCCATGAGTATATCTTAAATTTTACTTAATTTTTAAAGCATCAAAACAAAATCTTGAAGGCAAAAAATCTCATTAGTGAGAAAAAATCACAAAATTAAGCGAAGCCTCATGGTATTTGGAATATTAAAATCTGTAATTAAATTTTAATATTTGTTTTAAATGTGGTTTAAGATGCAATGTCCTAAATAAATGTTTTAAAATGATTGAAAGGCATACTGGAAGTGCTAGCTGTGGTAAATATATTGGATGATGGGCATAATAGGACTAGAATCTTCACTAGAATCTTCAGTAGGCATTATTCAGTCTCTTACTCTTGGGATTAAAAGTTTTCTCAGTTGAGGGGCACCTGGGTGGCTCAGTTGAGTAAGCGTCAGACTCTTGATACCGGCTCAGGTCGTGATCTTGGGATTGTGAGATCGAATCCCGTGTCTGGCTACCTGTGCTGGGCATGGAAGCCTGCTTGGGATTTTCTCTCTCCCTCCCCTCCCCACCCCACCCCCACCGAGTGTGTGTGTGTGTGTGTGTGTGTGTGCGCGCGCGTTCTTTCTCTCCCTCTCTCTAAAACAAAAAACAAAACAAAACAAAAAAAACCTTTCTCAATTGAGTGGCCCCCATCACTGCATGTGAATGATTTTTCTCTCAATTACGGGGATACTCAGGGATGAAAACCATCTTGAACTATTTTTGCTGTCTGGAGAAAACTATATGGATATTAAAATGTTGGATCATCTGAGGAAAATGAATTTTGACCTCTCTGGTCATTCCATACTGACCTCTCTTTCATCAAAACTTTTGGTTGAGGTGGGGAAAATCTAGTAACAGACTAAAGCCCTCTCCCACTTGGACTCCTGTGGACTTGTTCCTCATTCTGAGTTCCTTGTGTGTATCTTTTAATCAGGGCTTAGCGAAGCCGTTGGTGCTACTGGTCACCTTCTTGTTGTCCATATCTCTGTGCACAATTTGTCTGCTGGACAGGGAGCTAGAGAGGGAGCCTCTCTTCTTCCCCACTCATCCCCAGCTGTCTCCCAGATGCCTGGCACAGTAGAGGTGCCCAATCAGTGGGGGCCGATTGAGCCTGGTTCATGGGAATGGCGTCTGCCACGGGCCACGTTGGAATTCCTTTCTCTGCATTTAACATCTCACACCAGTCTAGGACCTGACAGTGAACCAGGAGACCTGGCACTTGGGAAGCTGCTCAGATAAACTGAAAAGAATTCCAGACCCAGAGGGAAATTTGAAAATCATCTGGACTTAAGCTTTTATCTTGCATCTGAGCAAAAGGGGACCCAGAGAGGTAAAGGGTACTGCCTGATTTGACACAGCTGGTCAGCAGGGAAGTTGGGACTAAACCTCATGTCACCTGGCTTCCAGCCCAGGCTCCTCCTCCCTGTCACCATGCTTCCCCAGCTCAGAGGGATGCATGCCCTTCCCTTATACTAGCACAGAAAGTTTCCACGCTATGAAGCACGCTGCCATGTCCAGGAAGGGGAGCTTGCTGCCACCCTATCTTCGGAGAGCTCATTTTTCAGACTTAACAGCTCTTGGCATAAACAACCCCGGGCCCACGGGGGATGTTTCTTACAAGGAGCTGCAATGCAGTGATTGTTCACTCTGAGAGCTCTGACTCACCCCTTCCTCAGCCCCTGGGCTTATTTTAGCCCCACTTTCTGGAGGAGGAAATAAGAACATGATCAAGGATCCTGTGGGAAGAGCCCAGAGCCCTCCAGTTCTCACTGGGGGCCTCCGGCAGCACCTTGCAGCTCCAGCTTCTTTAGAAATCCACAGCCAGAGGCTCCTATAGAATTAGGGCTGACAGCCTGGCCAGGTTACAGTGTGCCTGCTTTAGGAAAACCTGCCATCTGGAAATGAGAATTAGGCAAAAGGGATGAATTTGAGGTTGATTATTGACCTAGCAAAGAGTTTCTTTCCTTTCTTCACTGAATGTGGAACAGTAGAATGAGCAAGGCTGTTGGGAGGTCCTGCTTCCATTAATGAGCTATAAAACCTTGAGTTTGGGAGTAACCTTTCTGAGACTGGCTAGTTGGAGGTGTGCAGGGGAGAAGCCTTGGGCTGGGTCTTGAAAGACAAGTAGGGAAGAGGAGAGGGAGTTAGAGCCAGGGGAGGGGTACACTCAAATTCCCGGGGGGTGTGAAAGTACATGACCTGTGCAGGGAGTCATATGGACCATCTGCAGCAAAGGAAGAGGATCCGGATAGGCAGAGTCTGGAGCAGACTCCTCAGTGACTAAGTGGAGAAAACTCTCTGCTATTGTCTGTTTGTTTTGTTTGCTTTGCCATGTAGTTTATTATTTTTTTTAGTAATGCACATTATAATTATAAACAAATACACATTATACATTTACATAGATTACAATTTGAAAATTACCAATTATGTTTATACACTAATTGTAACAGTTATTCAGTGATTTGTTTCTAAAAAGGATATAGCAATCCCTATCACCATTAGCAATGTTTGAGAGTATATGCCACTCCCCACATCCATACTAACAATTGAAGATAAGGATTTTAAATGTTTTGTTGGGAGAAAGGTGACTGTATTATTATTTTAACATGCATTTCCATTTTACTGTGAAATTTAGCATTTTCACATGGTTATTTGCACTTACTTAAATTGCCTGTTCATCTTTTTTTACTCATTTTTCTTTTGGGTTATTTATCTTGTCTACTTGTTAGAGCTCATTTTTTTACTGTAGATATTAATCACCGAAGTATCATTATGTGACCATTGTTTTCAACTTAATCTTTGGTTTTATTGACATCAAATATATCTACATGTTGTTAGTAACTTCTGGGTTTCCAATCTTGGTTAAGATCTCCCCTGCTTGAGATTATACACATAGTCTCTTAGATTATACTGTAAAACAATTTTATTATTACTACACTTATGTGTATAATATATCTAGAAGGTTTCTTTTAATGGTTTAAGGGCAAGATCCAATTTTATTTTCTTCCATTTGGACAGCTAGTTGTCAGCACCATGTATTAAATTACCCACAACTTTAGTCAAATTTAAATTATCATATATGTTAGGACCTACTTTAGGATTCTACATTCTGTTCCACTGACTGATAAGTTAGTCCATAGCTATGTCAATGTCATATTTGTGAAAACCCTCTGTTTTTAAAGTGCTCACTTGATTAGTTCAAGCTCCCCTTGAGTGATCCCCTTTTCTTAAAGTCAATAAGCATGTAACACAACCTAACTACTGGAGTAAAATCTAGCATGTTCATAGTCCAGGACATAATGCAGGGTGTGTATCCCAGGAGGCGGGGATCTTACGGACCATCTTAGAATTCTGTCCACCATACCCTCCACGCTCTTTTCTATGAAGGAAGGAGTTTTGCTTTCAGGGTCAGTTTCTGAGCTCTCCTCTGGAACTTGAGAACTGGGCAGATTTCCACCCAGAAGCAGTGAGAGCTAGAGCCGCATTTCCTCTCCCAGCAGGTGGCAAAATGTGAAGGCCAGCTTTCTGAAAGGAAGTGGGCTTGTGAACATCAAGACTGGAGGAGGAGGATGTCATAGGAAACAGCTGATGAGTGAGGGATGGGCAGGTGGGACAGGCAAGGTCTGGGCCTACTACATGAGTGGGAAACAGGAAGAAGGAAGCAGGAAAGAATCATGGGCTTGGTTTCAGGTAAAGATTTGGTGGGAAGATGAGAATGAGAAAGGGAATTGGGAGGAACAGGGAAAAAACATCCTAAGAAGCAATGCTCTGAGTTATAAATTACATCCCCTGAGACACTCTTTAAGAGAAGCCAGTAAAGGGGCGCGTGGGTGGCTCAGTCGGTTAAGCATCTGCCTTCAGCTTGGGTCATGGTCCCAAGGTCCCAGAGTCCCGGGGTCCTGGGATCGAGGCCCGAGTTGCTCCCTCTTCCTCTGCCCCTCCCCCCCACTCGTGCTCTCTCTCTCTCTCTCAAATAAACTCTTTTATTTTTTTTTTTAAGAAAAGCCAGTAAAACATAAATTTGCTTTTAATAATGTTAGTATTGGACTGTCTTTCCTCGAATATGACTCTGTGCAGAGACTGGGCCTGGTGACATATCTTCCAATTGCATAGACAGGAACCTTATTTTACTCGTTAAGCTACGAGCACGGCTGCCCTATAATGTCAACAAAAATACTGAGCAGCAGAATAATACAGAAGCATAGATTTTCACAGAAATGTGCCATCATGAGACATCTTTTTCTTATTCAACAAAACACGTAATATCTTGTTCCCAAAGACGTATACTGATGTCAGACATCTGCAATTCTACCTGGGAGCCCTTCCAGGTAAGGATCATCACTGTGTTTCCTAGTCCCTAGCACAGAGCAGATATATGAGAAAATATGCCTTGCAACAAAACCTATTTGATTAAAAAATAAAATAGCTAACACCTATAAGACACTTCCAAAGTTTCAGATAACCTTATAAGATATTACTCTATTTTGATGATAGAAACTGAGGCATAGAGAGGCTAAGTAACTTGCTCGAGTTCACACAGCTAGTAGATCCTAAAGTGAGGAATTTCACATAGGCATTCTGATTCTTTAATCCACGCACTTGTCCAGAAGCCATGAACTTCTAGTAAGGGACAGTGGCATTAATAATCTATATATCTTTTACCTTGAAGAGAAATAAGACCCAGGATGGGTGTGGAAGGAGTTAATGCAGAAGCCCCCTGGGCACCAACTCTTTCCTACGAGTACTGGAGAACATACTGTGACTTCCAAGTCCCTGCTACTAGAGGGTGGCTGATGAACCATCAGCATCAGCGTCACCAGGGAGCTTAGTAGAAATGCATATTCTTAGGTGCCACCTCCAGACCTAATGAATCAAAATCTGCTTTTTAAAAAGATCCCTAGGTGATCTCTATGCACATTCAAGTCTGAGCAGCAGATGGCTTGAGCCACATTACCTAGGCCTGTGCAGCAGATTAAACTTCCTGCAGTGAGTCCCAGATCTGCACTGTCCAGGACTGTAAGCCCTATAGCCACATGTGGCTAGCATGACTAAACAAGTGAATTTTCATTTTATGTAATTTTGATAAATTATTTAAAGAGCCACACGTGGCTAGTGGCTACTTTACTTAGCAGCACAGATTCTAGACTTATTGTTCCCCTAGGTTTATTTCCCTATGATCCGATAACCCTTTGTGACGTCTCATTAAAAGAGCCTCATCTTGAAACAGCCACGTTAGGGACTACAGTGGAGCAATTCATGTCTCCTTTTGGCTTGGGTCAGAGCATTCAAGGAAGCCAGGAATCATAGCAGAAGGCAGTCCATGATCTGACTGACACCTACGTGCTTCCTCAGTTGCCTGTGCATTCTACGTCCACATACATAATGTCATCTTCTGGTTACTCACCAGTATTAGCTGCCAAACACAAGCTTTGCTATGGCCTTGCCTTGCTATGGCTCTCAGGATGCCCTCAGCTCTAAGTGACAGGAAAAAAATGTTCTCAGAAACACCCTTTGCATACCTTCCAATTTTATATCACCACGCTCCTCCTTCACACTCCCATCAACCTTTCATGCCTTATTTTTCTCTGTGCCATTTATTTCCATTTGACACATGTTGGGGGGGTAGAAAACCTGTTTCCTCTACTCTCTATGCTTTCTAGGAGGCCCTGCTGAAGCCTTGCATATTAAACTGACTAAAGACAGATGAGCAAGAGAAAAACAGATTTTATTCATACGTGCAGCATGCATACACACAGGAGAAAGCCGGTGATGAGTAACTCAAAGGGGTGATTAGAACTTGGGCTTATAGAGCATCTTAACAAAGAACAATAAGTGTGCAGAAGTGACAAGACAAAGAAGAAGGCTTTAGATTTCCAAGAGTGGCAAGCTAGGGAAGGTAATTATGTGAGGAAACTAATGGAGGAGGGTTTTTTCTACATCTATCTCACTGCTGACTTTATGTCTTACTTGTGACCGTGAAACGTCCCTGGGAAGGGGGGGATTTATGGTAGTCCTCATTTCTCAGAAGTTTCTGCTTTTGGTCTGATAAGGGAAGCTCCTGGAAGGCATCTTTCTGAATCTGTTGGTTCTCATTTGCCTCCAGTTCAAAATAATCCTTATGCGAAAGTGGCATATTTGGGGGTGGTATATTTTGATGCCCTACACACGCTTTACTATATTTTACTTGTTTATTTGTGTATGGTCTCATTTCAACAAAAGCTTCATGAAGGCAAATATTAGTGCTAGGGATAGAAAAACAAAAAATACATTGGAAGGGTTTCATGTACCTAGTTATTTACTAATAGCTACCATATGATTAAGTTTGCCACTATCTACCATGACCATTTGAAGCACTTGACAAACATTATGTCATGTAATTTTTACAGTAACTCTGACAGAGCGGTGGTATTATTTCAGATGATGAGACTGACAGAATAAGTGTACCCATCTTCCTATCACTTGACATAAACTCTTAATTTTTGAGTTAGCTATTCAAAAGATACCAAAAGATCTTCTTGTAGGAGGCGCTGGAGCTTCTAATGCTAAGATTCAAAGAAAATGAGCTAATTCTCTTGGATGGAGGTGTCTTTAGAGACTATTAAGACACAGCACTCTGTCCTGACTTATGCTTTTCTTGGGAAAAAAAAGTGAATTAAATTTGACTGTATCTTTTGCTGTCCCCTTCCTCCATATTAATAGTTTAATCTTTATGATAAGTGTTGGATGTGCACCGTGGGGCTGTTTACAGCAACTGGTGAAGTGCTTAACATTCTAAAGAAATTAGCTGTCTAGTGAAGAGGACTCCAGAGACAGAAGAGCAAGAGATAGATAGATAGGATGTCTGATAATTCTGGTGTTCCTCTGGAAGGATAAATGAAGTAGCTTTTTCCTGGTTCTCCTCCAAACTCACTGACCTCTCTCATTTTCTTTCACTATTATTTCTTTCTTTGCTGACCCCTTAAATGTGGATGTTCCTGAGGTGCCCCAGCCTTGCCCAGAACATAACTAGAGTCAGTTGGCTCCAGAAAAAGAACTGTGGTCTGAATATGGCCCGTCACCCCACTAAATGGACTCAGATACTTTCAAAACTCTGCAGAACTTCCAGAAGGCTGCAAACCAAATGAGTCCAAAAGCCTCTGGAGAGTTCCTTGGGGATGCCCTGGCCTTGCCCAGCATAGGTTCTAAAACCATGTCCTCTGAATCTGGATGAACTGGTAAAATATGACAAATAAATGATTGATTGACAGCATGCTGCTACCATTTAGGAAAAAAAACAAAAACAAAAACATGCCTGGAATAAGACCAACATACAGAAGGAAGCAGAGCAAAGAGAGAGAGGCGAGATAATATAGCATCACTAGGACATTTGATCCAGCCATGCTTGAAGCAAAACTATCCTAGGACATTCCTGGGATATTCTTAATAGAATTCAAACCTCCATCATTTTTACTGTTTTGTTTTAAGGTGGCTTGAATTGAACTTTCTATCCATTACCATCAAACAAATTCTAACAAATTTTCCATCTATATGTAGATGACCTCCAACTGGACATCTCCTACCTATGTCTCTTTCTGGAGCTTCAGACCTGGGTATTGAGTGACTAATTTATCTGGATACTTCTCTGGAGATGCTTACAGATCCCTCAACTGAACATGGCACCGGCTGAACCTGCCATCGCTTCTCCCCTTGCCCTTTTGCCTTTCCGTCTCTCACTCCCCACGACCTGCTTCTATGTCAGTCTTTATTGTCCCAGCTCCTACTCACCTAGTTGCTCCTTTTCATCTCCCACACACAACCATTCATTAAGCTGTCCTCCAAAATAGCTTTTAGAGTTTATCCTCTCCTCTTCAATCCTCCTTGTAGTTCCTTGAGCCAGTCTATCACCACCTCTTACTTGGCAAAAGCTTCTGAGTTGGTCTCCACTCTCTGGTTTTTCCTTTCTTCTTTTTTTTTAGAGAGAGAGCAAGAGAGCGAGAGAGAGAGAGAGTATGCGAGCAGGAGGAAGGGGCAGAGGGAGAGGGAGAAAGAGAGTCTTAAGCAGGCTCCACGCTCAGTGCAGAGCCCAATATAGGGCTCAGTCTCATGACTGAGATCATGACCTGAGCTGAAATCAAGAGTTGGACACTTAACTGACTGAGCCACCCCAGGGGCCGCTGGTTTTTCCTTTCTAAGTGTAACTTACAGTCATCCAACTCTACAGATATAAAACTGTCTCTCTGCCCTCACCCTACCACTTTAAAAGTCTTCCATGTCACACCGTATCTCTCAGGATGAATTTCAAATCCTTTACCATGGCATTCAAAGTCACTTATAACCTTCCCAGTCTCCATCTCTGGCCACTGTGCACACCCCTCCCCTCCATGTGGCCTTGCTGTTCTCAGACTATTCCACGAAAGCTGACGCCTCTGCACCTTTGCATCGGTAAAACTGCACCTGTCACCAGTACCTTTCTCTCTGCAGCTGTCTCTGACCACAGCTCTGAATCTCTGAGACAGAATTAATTGTTCCTTGTGTGCTTCCCAAAGCACTATATACAAAACTTCTTTAATGGAACTTTTCCCACTGCATTATAATTAATTTCTGTCCTGTTTATCTCTTTCACTAGACTTCTGAGAGTTCCTTGAGCAATTGGACCAGGACTTATCCACTTTTGTACTCATGAACTTAACACAGTATCAGACATAATAGATGCTGAATAAAAAATACTGACTTAAATTGAAATTGAAGGTGCCATTCTCTCAGCTTGCATATCTCATGTTCCCTATTCACAACCAGCCCTCATTTAGTTTCTGGTCTTTGTACTAGGACATACACCTATTTGAAAAACTGTAATGTGCTATACATATAGGGCAGAAACATAATTATAACTTACTAAGCAAAACAAACAAAAAAAGACATTGATCAGATGAGCATTATTTGGTCACATTCTTTGGTCCCTGCCAGAGCAGGAGGAATACTGAATAATATTTAGTTCCTATCCCATATCTACCACTTACTAGCTGTAGTAAACTGTAAAGATAAACACAAATCTTCCTATCACTATATTCTTGCCCCTTTGTAAAGTGACCTTGAAGGTCCTTCCCTCAAAAGGTGGATGCTATTTCCTGACTCTGTGAATATAACTTTGACCATGTGATTGGCACTGACCAATGAGGTAAGAGTAAATATGATGCAAGCACAGGTTGTAAAACGTGAACATCAGTTCTTCCCTTGTCGCTCTTGGATACTCTGTTAGAGCTGCTATATGAATAAGCCCAGGCTAATCTACTGGAGACATGACCCAGTCGTCTCCAGCACCCCAGCTAACAACCAGCACAACCGTCACCTGAATGAGACTATCCTAAAACAACCAGTTCTCGGCTGCAGAAATGAGCTCAAGCAAGAGCAGCAGAAGAACTGTGCAACGGATCTCAAGTTAGGTTGCCAACCCACAGGAACATCCGCTAATAAATGAGTGTTGTCTTAAACCACTAATTATTGCAATGGCTGTTATGCACCAAACACTGACTGATACACGAGCTATGTGACTTGAGGAAGACATGTACTCTCGAGGCCTGAGATTCTTTATAAATAAAAGGGGATAGCATCACCATCTTGGCTCACAGGGCTGTTATGAAGGTCAGCTGAAATGATTGCAAAATCCCTTTCTAAGTGAGGATCAGTTTATAAGTATGGCACTTATTTTGAGATAATTAATATACATATTTGGCACTGCTTCAGGCTCTCTTTACAGACTATGCAAAATGTACCTGGTCTTAGACCAAGTGTTCCCAGAAGCCAAGGCCAGTTTCTTATTTGCTCAGTAGTGTATATAGTGTGAAGAAAGAGACTCACTAATAAGTGAGTATGGCACTAATGATGAGATTCAGGATATCTGAAGTTACTGGACTCCACGGGTACGTCTGAACCCTGGGGACTGTCCAGAAGGAAAGCAGGGTCTGCCATCTTTCAGAGTCCCAAGGAAATATTTTAAAGAGTACTAAGAGCCACAAGTACCAATATTCAAATACACAAGTACCAATATTCAAATACTTTTCAACCAAGTGCTTGCATCCTATTACCACTGTCTCAATCCATGTGAATCACATGGTCAAGGCTATGTTCAAGGAGCAAATGGTCCCCACCTCTTAATGGGAGGAACTGAAAGGTCACTTTGCAAAGGAGTGAGAATACTGGGGTAGGAAGAATGTGTGTCAAAATACATTGTGAATACTAAATAACTAATAAATTACTTCTGCATCCCCTATCTCAGCAACCTCAAGACTGGGTATTACCCCCATTTCACAAGTGAAGAAATAAAACTCAGAGCAGAATAGGGGTGGGAAGTGGGGACTTGCTTCAAAAGATCCTACAGGTCTATTCTCTATGTAGATGCAGAGGGTAAAACCCTCACCACTGCTGAATGGGAGGAGGACCCAGCGGATCCTCGGGTAATGGGGGTCCCAGCTGGATGCCCACGCCCCTGAACTTACTGCCAAGGAGGTCCTGAATTAGTCATGAGCACTCTTGGCATCAGAAACACTGGTAGGTCTATTTAAAGCTATTTAAAGTTCTTACTTGGGGTGAGCTCAGGATTGTAAAAGACACAGGGCTGGGAAACTCAGACACTTCATGGGGAGAAAATGAGGGCTGAAGTCACATCTTATTCTCCTCTGTAACCCCAGGACCTAGCACAGGACTAGCAAGGATGAAGGCACAGTGAATAAGTGTGTATTGAGATAACTCATTGTTCCTTTCACTCGTCATTTATGCCCTCACCATTTAATGAGCATTTTTATGAACCTCTTATATGTCAGGAAATGTCAATACATAAATATATAAAAACTAGTGTTGTAGGTTGAATTGTGTCCCCTAAATAAGATATTTTTAAGTCCTAACCCTCTGCAATCTGCAAATGTGACCTTATTTGGAAACAGGGTCTTTGCAGATGTAATGAAGTTATTTTAACTTACATACTGCATAGGGTGGACCCTAATCCTGTGACTGCTATCTTTATAAGGGAAAGGAGAGGGAGATTTGGACAGAGTCACAGGGAAGAAGGCCATTGACCACAGAGGCAGAGATTGGAGGGATGCACCTGCAAACCAAGGAATGCCAAGGATCACTAGCAATCACCAGGAGCTAGGAAGAGTCAAGGAAGGATCCTTCTCTAGAGCTTTCAGAGGGAGCATGGCCCTGCAGACACCTTGATTTCAGACTTCAAGCCTCCAGAACCGTGACAGAACACATTTCTGTTGTTTTAAACCAGTATGTGGTACTTTGTTATGGAAGCCCTAGGAAAATAATACACTGAGTCCCTTCATACTCTAGTGGAGGAGACATGAAGAGATCACTGTAATACAATACACCAATTATAATGCAATGGAGCTATGTGCAAAGTGTTTTAAGAGCATGCGGGAGGGAGTAATAAACTCTTCCTGAAGGATCCAGGAAGTCTTCATAAATAAAGTGATATTTGAATAGGATCTTGAAAAATGGATGAGAATTCATTAAGAAAAAAAAACTGGAGAAGGTTATTTCAGGCAGAGTAGACAGCACATAGAGAGGATACTGGAGGCTGAACTTGAATGGTAATTTTAAGGGATGGCAAATATTTTGAAAGACCACAGCTAATGGGGCACCCAGGTGGCTCAATCGGTTAAGAGTCCAACTCTTGATTTCGGTGCAGGTCATGATCTCAGGGTCGTGAGATTGAGCCCTGCATCAGGCTCCATGCTGAGTGTGGAGTCTGCTTCGGATTCTCTCTCTCTCCCCTCCCTGTGTCTCTTCCCCCTCCTCGCGCACTTATGTGCATGGTCTCTCTCTCTAAAAAAAAAAAAAAAGAAAAAAGAAAGAAAGGAAGGAAGAAAAAAGAAAGACCATAGCTAAAAGTGGGTTGGATGTGAGGTTGGGAAGTTCCCCTGAAACCAGAGAGTGAAGTACGCAGGAGCCTCCTAATTGCCGGGAGAGTCATTGAGAGTGATGTCATAATCAGATCACAGGTAGTACTGGAGTTGAGACTGGAGGCAGGGCTCTGGTTAGGAGATTGCTAAGTACAGCAGTCTAAGCAAGAGATGAGGAACTTCTCAACCAGATGGCAGAGAGAAGGGCTCGATTTGGCTAAATAACCAGTCCTCATATTGGTCCAGATATGCCGCAGCCTTTTCCCCAACTCCCCATCTCCCACACCAGAATGGCTACAACCCTTCAGGGACACTGTCTCCCCTTATCCCTTGGCCTCAGATGCACAGTGAAAGTCATATTCACTGCAGAGCTGTGTCCATGATGAGAAAGAGAGTTCTACTGACATCCATTATACCATATTATAAGGAAAGAGCCCGCTCTCCTGGATCTAGAATAAAAGCACACTTTGTTACAAGGTTAGGCAGCCAGAATGTAGGTGGATCACTCCATCTACTCCTTCTCATAATACTTGCCTGTGACCCACTAGAATGACTCCCCAAACCACCTTACAGCCTCTGAGGAGCTGGACATTGGACCAATGAAACTACTTCACTGTATTTATTAATTTGTCAAAGCAGATGGGGGGGGAAAAACCCCCTACAGACTCTACATATCTCCTCTTAAGGAATTAAAAGAAGAGCATAAAGAGTGTTTCTGGGGGTGCCTGGGTGGCTCAATCAGTTAAGCCTCTACCTTCGGCTCAGGTCATGATCCCAGGGTCCGGGGATCGAGCCCCGCATCAGGCTCCCTGCTCAGGGGGGCCTGTTTCTCCCTCTCCCTCTGCTCGTGCTCTCTCTCTCTCTTGCTCACTCTTTCTCTCAAATAAATAAAATCTTTAAAATCAATCAATAAATAAAAGAATATTTTTCTTTTAAAAGAGTATTTCTGCTAGGGACTTAGGAGGCCGTATTTTGTGAGATCTGGCACTATGAATAAAATGCTACAGAGGATGTGGGGAGGAAAATGTTGTCAAAGGTACAGAAGATATTTTCAAAAATCAACATCAAACCCTTACAAGGTGCCAGGCAACTATAAAGTCATCAAACCCCTAAATTCTTGCAACACGTCTCCAAGGTTAGAATTACCATTTTCACTTCACAGATAGAGAAACAAAGGTTTAGAGAGACTAAACCACTTCCCAGAGCCACACAACAATGAAGGGGTAGTGCCGGGATCTGAACCCATGCCTATCGATTTCAAAGTCTTTCTCCTTCACTACATGACAACCAGGATGCAGGCCAAGGCCCAAGCCAAGGATGGGATGGCTCTGGCCTGGTCTTCTCCAGCCAGGCACACCCGGGCTCCCTTCTGGCCATGAAGTAAATAGAGCTGACGTAGAGTCAGAGGAGAAAGAGCAGAAATTGCATGTATTTGTCATATGAGAAATGACAGCAGGAATTGGATACTGGCTTGGGGAAGAGAAAACTCTGGGGATCTGGCAGCTGTCTTCAGATATTTGAAGGGCTGTCATGAGGAAGAAAAATTAGACTTATAGTCTAAAAGGCCTTCAGGCGGTAGAAATAAAGGTGATGGATGGCAGTGACAGGCAGTCAGATGTCAGCTCCATGAAAGAGAGACTCTTCCACTGGCAAAACTAGAAAGATGGGTTACCTTGGGAAGACGAGAGTGCTCTGTCACCAGGGTGTCCAAGAAAAGGCAAGATGACACTATGGTGGCAATGCTGTGGAAGGAATTCACAGATTGACGAGCAAGAAAACTCAGTTCCCTTAAAGTTCTCTGATAACTCAGAGAATCCGATTTTGCAGTCTACTTGTACTCTCAGTGCCCAAACTGACTTGAGATCACTACGCAATTAGTAACACCAGGCCACAGTCTTCACAGTGTCCTACAAGGCCCTGTGTGCTATGACCCCACCTCTGTCACTCCACTCCAGACACACTGCCTCTTTACTATGTTCTGAATAGACTAAGCGCACTCCCTCCTCAGGACCTTTCTGGTGGCTGTTCCATTTCCTAGCATACTCTTCTCCCAAATAACTCTGTGCTTATTTCCCTGGCCTCGTTCAAGTTATTTGCCCCAAACCCCTATTCTCAATGAGACCCAACCTGAGAATTTTGTTTAAAATTATTTCCCACCTCTAGGGGCGCCTGGGTGGCTCAGTCAGTGAAGCGTCTGCCTTCTGCTCAGGTCATGATCCCAGGGTCCTGGGATTGAGCCCCACATCGGGCTCCCCACTCAGTGGGGAGCCTGCTTCTCCCTCTCCTGTTCCCCCTGCTTCTACTCTGTCTCTCTCTCTGTCAAATAAATAAATAAAATCTTAAAAAAAATAAAATTATTTCCCACCTCTATATCTCACAGTTCCAATTTCCCCTAGTCTGTACAATTTTTTTCATAGTATCCATAATTTTCTAACATACTGAATATTTTGCTTATTTGTTATGCTATTATTTATTGCCCATCTCCCTTCACTAGGATGCAAGCTCCAGGGAGGCAGGGATTTTTTTTTTTTTTTTTACCATTTTGTTTACAGTGGACCCCCAAGCACATAAACAGTGTCTGACACAAAGTAAGTACTTAATAAATATTTTTGGAATGAATGAATGAATGAGATTTTCCTTTCATTCTCACTTTCTCCTTCTTGGGAGGAGATTCTTTGGAGAGCCTAACTAAAAAGGCAGAAATTGCCTAATGAGATAACACAGCTAAATTCAGCTATGAAATATGGTCAAAGTCAGTAGGAAGACTTAACAGATACTCTATCCTGCAGAAAATGAAAGACTTATTGTCTCCTCCAATGATGAGCTGGATCTTAAGGACCTGTGATTTCTTAAGTTAGAACCAGGACACTGTGTGGAGGACAGAGGGATCAGGGAGGAGGTAGATGGAGAGAAATCATAAAAAGAAGGAAATTCCTGGAAAAGACAGTCTCTTCAATACATGGTGTTGGGAAAACTGGACAGCTACATGCAAAAGAATGAAACTGGCTCACTTTCTTACACCATATACAAAAATAAACTCAAAATGGATTAAAGACCTAAATGTGAGACAAAAAACCATAAAACTTCTGGAAGAAAACATAGGCAATAATCTCTTTGGCATGGGCCTTAGCAAGGTTTTTCTAGATATGTCTCCTCAGGCAAGGGAAACAAAAGCAAAATTAAACTACTGGGACTACATCAAAATAAAAAGCTTTTGCTCAGCAAAGGAAACCATCAACAAAACAAAAACATAACCTACTAAATAGAAGAAGATATTTGCAAATGACATATCCAATAAGGGGTTAATATCCAAAACATATGAAGAACTTAAACAACTCAACACCCTAGAAACAGATAATCTGATTAAGATGGGCAGAGGACCTGAATAGACAATTTTCTAAAGCAGATATTCAGATGCCCAACATAAACATGCAAAGGTACTCAACATCACTACTCATTAGGGAAATGCAAATCAAAATCACAATGAGACATCACCTCTCAGCTGTCAAAATGGCTAGAATTAAAAGGACAAGAAATATCAAGTGTTGGCGAGGATGTGGAAAAGGGACCCTTGTGCACTGTTGGTGGGAATGTAAATTGGTGAAACCACTGTGGAAAACAGTATGGAGGGTCCTCAAAAAATTAAAAATAGAAATACCCTATGATCCAGTAATCCCACTACTGGGTATTATACAAAGAAAACAAAAAATACTAATTTGAAAAGATATATGCATCCCTATGTTTATTGCAGCATTATTTATAATAGGCAAGTTATGGGAGCAGCCCAGGTGTCCATCAATAGATGAGTGGATAAAAATCTGGTCTATATATACACAATGGAATATTATTCAACTCTAAAAAAGAACTGTCATGCAACAACATAGATGGACCTAGAGGATATTATGCTAAGTGAAATAAGTCAGTCAGAGGAAGACAAATATGATTTCACCTATATGTGGAACCTAAAAAACAAAACAAATGAATAAACAAACCAACCAAAAAATGGACTCTCAAACACAGAGAATAAACTGGTGGTTGCCAGAGGGAAGGTAAATAGGGGGATGGGTGAAACAGATAAAGGGGGTTAAAAGTACAAACTTCCAGTTATAAAATAAATAAGTCATGGACATGAAGAGTACTGCATTGGGTACATAGTCATTAATATTGTAACAATATTGGGGCGCCTGGGTGGCTCAGTCAGCTAAGCATCTGCCTTCGACTCAGGTCATGATCCCAGAGTCCTGGGATCAAGCCCCACGTCGGGCTCCCTGCTCCACGGGAAGCCTGCTTCTCCCTCTCCCACTCCCCCTGCTTGTGTTCCCTCTCTCACTGTGTCTCTCTCTCTGTCAAATAAATAAAATCTTTAAAAAAAAATATTGTAACATATTATATGGTGACAGATGGTAATTACACTTACTGTGATGAGCAGTGAGTAATGTATGGAATTGTTGAATCAATATGCTGTATGCCTGAAAGTAATATAACATGGTATGTTTACTATACTTCAATAAAAAGAAAAAGGGGGCATCTGGGTGGCTCAGTTGATTAAGCATCCAACTCTTGATTTCTGCTCAGATCATGATCTCAGGGTCATGAGATAGAGCCCCGTATCAGGCTCCACATTCAGCGTGGAGTCTGCTCTCTCCCTCTCCCACTACCCCTCTCCCCACTTGCACTCCAAATAAATAAATAAATAAATAAATAAATAAATAAATAAAATCTTAAAAAAAAAAAGAAAAAGAAGGAAATTCCTAGATGTTCATCCATGGTACACTCAGCATGGATGATAACCATCATTAACCAATTACTGAGAACTTAATATGTGCCAGGCATTCTTTAAAACAATTTATAAGGGTTATCTCCCTCTTTAATCAACCCTAAGAGATAGGCCCTATTATATATTATCCCCATTTTATAGATGACAAAAATGAGGCATGGCAAGTTAATTAATGTCCCAAAAGCCATATAGCTGCTAAATCCTCAATCTTAAATCCCCTAGCATCTGGGTAGTCTGGTTCAGGAGCCTGGACTCTGAACTATTTTCCACTGCTTGAAAAAATAAACAATTTAAGTACTAGCCTCTGAATTTTATGTGTCACCGTGACAAGTTAATAGTAAGAGACCTCTCTGGTATCAATTGTGCCTATACATATTCTGCCGGCAACATGTGTTTCCCTAGCTGCTTAACAAAGCTGTCCTGCTTTCTATATACAACACGGATACTTTCTGACTGGCGTGGCATTCAGCCTGAGACAGATTTCCTACTGGCATTGACAAGACAAAAACACTAACATTTGGACAGTGTTTTAAAACTTATAAATAGAAATATTTTTATTTGATCCTCACAGCAAATATGTGAAGTATTGGAATCAGTCTATTTTTTTTTTTTTTAAGTAGGCTCCATGCCCAGCATGGAGCCCAGCATGGGGCTTGAACTCATGACTCATGATGCCGAGATCAAGAGCCAGATACTTAAATGACTGAGCCACCCAGGTGTCCCAATAAGCAGTCTCTCTTAACGAGGAGAAATCTAATACACCCAGGTAAGGACCTACAGAGTGAAGACTACAACCCTAGTCATTTGGCCTAAGGTCTGATGATTTTCTCCATCACACCATGCTGCCTTCAACTACACATGGCTGTCTATACTACTCCAACCTCTAGAATCCCCAGTAGTCTATTAAAATTGGACAGTGTCTCTGTACCATTGATCTTAGATTAGAGAGGAGTTGAGAATGATGCAACTATGTTTAGGTCTTAATTTCCAGGGTTCAAATGTAAAGTTGGGGAAAGATGTATACTTGAGTCGGCTAATTCTAAAGAAGGTTGTTGACTGCATACAATGTGTTAGATCTGTGCTGTCCCTGGCCACGTTTGATTTTTGAGCAGTTGATACTAATGGGCTAATGTCACTGAGGAACTAAATTTTTAATATTATTTAATTTGTATTACTTTAAATTTTAATTCTAAAATGGAAACAATGTAAAATACTTCCTATTAAACACAGCTTTGTTTCGGTAAAAGAAGGCTTCACTTTAGCTTTTGCATTGCATAAGACAGTATTGTTGTATAGTGATGTATTGGGTACATGGACTGTTTCCACTAATACAGATAAACACATCACTGATCTAGTTGAAGTTGATGTTTCTAGAAAAAAAAAAAAAAGGTTTTTTTCTATACATGCAAATAATGTGTTTCTTAGAATATTCTATGCTGACAACTCCAGCTACTGTGATAACTATGTGTATTTTAATTGATAATTAAATTGAAATACTTGTTACTATTTTAATTATAATACCATGAGATGTTTTTAAATATAAAAAGTATGGACAAATTTTAAAATTTCAAAACAAAAATCTACTGATACAGAATTAAGTGGACATGCAGAAGCTAATACTATGATCAGAATAGAAAAGAAAATAAGAGATTGGAAGAAAATTTTACAATGAATGACAACTGTAGTTTATTGCAGCAGAATAAAACAAAGAAGCTCTCTGTTTTGTTAATAAAAAACAGTAGACAATATTAGGAACATTTACAGCAGTATGGTTAATTTGATAAGATGTTTCTTCTCAATAGTCAAAATATAATTGACTAAAATAGTCACCTAATATCAGAATCAAGCATTAATCAAAAAATTTTAAAGATTTTTAACAGAATCTGAGCTTGTAATTCTGGCCAGCTATACAAGACAAATTCTTTTTTTTTTTAAGATTTATTTATTTGAGAGAAAGAGAGAGAGAGAGAAAGCGGGGGGAGGGGCAGAGAGCAAGGAAGATAATCTCAAGCAGACTCCCCGGAGTACAGGGCTTGATATCATGACCCTGAGATCATGACCCGAGCTGAAACCAAGAGTTGGACACTTAACTGACTGATCCACCCAGGCGCCTCATATACAAGACAAATTCTTACACATACCTACACAGAACCATTTTTTGATAGATAGTAAAATGAATTATTATTGCACTTATGAAAAAATGTTTAGAAAATTATGAGGAAAATACTAAAAACGGAACTTTACAAAAGTGGAAGATCTTCAATTAACACACCAATTGCCCTCAGACTGTAAGACCTTTCTAACAATATCAAAGATCAATTAATCCAAATTTGAAAAATTTCAAGTCTTTTTTTCAGCTTTCAATGAGTAGGTAAATATAAGAGATACTGCCTAATTAATACCGTGGTACATGTCTCAAATTTACAATAAATGTTGTCAATACATAACTTAAAATATGGACCTTGTGGCATAGGTATTTTAAAATCATTATATCTTTCAAAGAAGAATTTTACTTAGGTGTAAAAAAAAGTTCCTATCATGATGGATGATGCTCTAGCTAAGTTAGATTTAAAAAATAATTTTGATTTTTTGGTATTTGGACAACAGACTGAGACTTCATTTTTTTCACTCTATGATATATATTGAAAATATTTGGACTAAGCTTCTGAAGCATACTCTGTGAAAAGTGTCATGTTTGCAGTTGTTAAAATTCTTTAGTATATATATGTAAATGTTGTGAATCATTGCCAGTTTACAGATCTGTTGAACAAAATAGAAGAGCAATGAAGTCAATGATCTGTTGGGATTTTTTGCCAGTACTTATCAGTTGAGCTGTTTTGTAAAAATTTACTGTATTGTTAACTCTATTTTTTTTAAGATCTTATTTATTTATTTATTTATTTGTCAGAGAGAGAGAGAGAGAGCACAAGCAGGGGGTGTGACAGGCAGAGGGAGAAGCAGGCTCTCTGCTGAGCAGGGAGCCCAATGCTGGACTCAATCCCAGGACCCTGGGATCATGACCTGAGCTGAAGGCAGACACTCAACTGACTGAGCCACCCAGGTGTCCCTGTATTGTTAACTCTAATTCAAGATTTTCTTGAAACAAAATTGAGTAAGTCAAAGACAAAAAATGTTAGTGTGATAAAATATCACGCTACAAAAGAACAGGCTAAATTTGAAATGTTGTGGAAAAGAAAAGCTTATTTGTGACCCAGCAAAACCAGCGTGAGAATTCGCTGAAATTAAAAATTCCATTACATAGAACAATAATAATAATTTTATGCCTTTTTCTAATGGGAATCAATATGCAGAAAATTGTCAGTGCAATTAACAAAATTATATACTTTGGCTGCAAAAATGACAAGAGAAATTTGAAGGGTTTTTTTTTTTTTTTTTTTGGTTACTGGTAAATTTAGAACTCCTTTTCAATTTACACAATATCTTTTGAACCTAATGCTAACACTGAGTTGACAGAAGAGTTGGTGAATCTATTGTGGACATGGCTTTGAAATGGACATGTTTTAGCTTGAAAGTCAAATTAATTGTTCTAAAAATGATGAGCCACTTTTGTCAATGTGGATTTGAATATTAAAGGAAAATGATATATTTTTAAAAGATTTATTTATTTGTTTGAGAGAGAGAGAGAGAATGCGAGCAGGGGAGGGTAGAGGGAAAGGGAGAGACAATCCTAAAGCAGCTAGCTCCCCACTGAGCACAGAGCCTTATGTGGGGCCTGATCCTAGGACCCTGAGATCATGACCTGAGCTGAAATCAAGAGCCAGACCGTTAACCAACTGAACCACCCAGGCACCCTGGAAAATGATATTTTTGTATTTATTTCAGTTTTTAGAAAACTTTTAAGTATGTTTGGAACAGTTTGAGCATGTGGTTATACTTTTCTGAGAATAAATTCTGTAAAATCTAAACATAGATCAAGTAATTCTGATGAAAATTTAGTTTCTGCATTGACATGGCTGTAAGCACAAACTACTCACCAGATTTTGAAGACTTAATGTGATAAACAGAATGTGAAATAGCTCGATGATTATTTTCTACACCAATTATGTGTTGAGATGGTAATGTTTTGAATATATTGGGTAAAGTAAAACACATTATGAAAATGAATTTCATCTGTTTCTTTCTACTTTTTAATGTGGCTACTCGTAAATTTTAAATTACATATGTGGCTTGCATTATATTTCGATTGGACAGTTCTGAGTTAGGCAAAGAGGATACAGAGGTGGAATAAGACCTAGCTCCTTCCCTCAAAAAGAAAAGGAAGCAGACATCTCATGGTAAAACAGTATGGAAGTTAAGGGATAGCATCCAAAAGAGTGGAAGAAGTAACAGGGAGAGCACCTAACTTAGATTGAGGAAAACAAGGAAGACTTCTTGGAGGAGGTGATAACTGGATATGACCTTTCAAAGAGGACTAGGGATTCTATAAATGAGAAAAAATAAAAATGGCTTTCCAATGGAGTAGTTATTATTGGCAAAGGCCTGAAGGGGTAAAATAGTACACTCATGTGGGGAATGAAAAGCAAGATGACTTCTGAGGGTATAAAATGTGAGAATGGTATGGCCAGAGATCAGGCTAGAGAGGTCAGCTGGATCATCATGGGCGTAGTACAGCATGCTTGGATTGGGACTTATTTTGTAGGTGATGGTACACTCTGCCAGTAAACTCTGTAAACTCTACTTCCCGGTTTTTCTTTCCTAATCTGTTTCACTGGGGAGAGTGAGTGCACTGTTCATTTTCACTGGTTGGCTGAACGGTGTCAGCTGCAGGGACCTTTCCTGAGAGATGAACTCTTATAGGGCAGCTGGTTTCATGTCACTAGATTCAGGCTTTCCTCATATAACATATTTCTAACTCACACAGCTGATGTATTTCAGAGCCTGAAGCCTTGACATTTCAGCATTTACTTATTCCACGGATCATTGTCTGATATAATGTTATATACTTGTGTGTGTTTCAGATTTCCCCACTGGAATGTAAGTTTCATGAGGCAGAGACTCTGTCTTGTTCATGACTGTATCCCTAGCACCTGTAACAGAGCCTTTCATACAGTAGGTATTCAGTAAACAGGTTTGAATATACAGCACATTAGATAAGATAGTGGCACCTACTGGCAACATGTAGTATTGCAACCTAGCTCTACTGCTGTCTGCAGACACTTGTGTAAGACACTAAAGAAGCCCAACTCCACCAACAGGGCGTCATTATTTCTGAATGATGCTGACTTAACTGGCTCAAAAAATTAACTACAGCAAGTGGAAAGTCAAGGGAGGAAACTGTATGCCTAGAAAAATGAGGCAGCCTAATGTCATGGAAGAAAAAAGACTTTAGACTCAGACTGACATAGGTTTCACCTCTCAGCTCAGACTTTTTTACTTGCTGTGTGCAAAGAATCTCACGTCGCTGAGCTCAATTTCTTCATCCTGAAAAATGGGCGATAAAAACAATGGTGTTTTGACATTGGAAATAACATATTTCGAGTGTGTTCTATAAAGGATAGCTAGTATTAGTTTCAATAGAAGGCTGTGAGAGGGAAGAAAATGGAGTGAATGGTTTGCTTGTCTGTTGCCAAGTATTCCACCTTCATTTTGGTCTGGGAGGATCCTTCCAATCATTCTCTTGCACTCGGCTTTTCAGAAAAGGTAGTTTCCTTGCTCATCGCATTATAGGCCATTTCCTGGCCCTGTATGATGGTGACTGAATAAGGAGATGCATAGATTGCTCAGGCTGCTGAGACCAGAAACGTCTCTCAGGAGGTTTTACAAGCACTAGAAATCAATATCTATTGTCAAGCAGCTTCAAAGTGGATTATCTTGAAATGAATGATCATGCCTTCTTTTTTAGGTCACCATCCTCCTCTTGTTCAAAGGATTGGCTGTAATACATTAGGTTCCTAATTATGAACCACGATGCTCAGCAAATGGCTTTTTGGAGCAGAATACTAAACCCCTGGAAAAGTCTTAGAGCAGGCCTTCTGACATCCACACAGATAGAGCATATGTGGACAGAGCTGGTGCTGCCTTAATTGGTAGTGGTGTAGGGCTTCTATTTCACTGCTGGGAGTAATAAACACTGACATTATAGTCAGTGTGGCAGTAAAGAAATGGAAACAGAATCTGAGCTGCTTTGCTATTCAACCAGAGCCAGTTAAAAAGGACATGGATACTGCCTCAGCTGGTTGAAAATACAGACCCTTCACCTAATAGTAAAAATACTCTTGGTAGAATGAAACTGGACCCTACATCTAATAATAGTAATAGTTCTGTAGTGAAGCCAGCCTTGATTCAAATTCTTTGTCCTTTACTATCTGTTTAGTCTACAACATGTTGCTTAGCCTCCCCGATACTTGGTTTTGTCATTTATCAAATAAGACTTTGAAAAATATGTTAAATAAATAAGTTATCACAACTGGCAAAGTTTCTGGCACAGAGAAAGCTTGCAAACAATGTCAGTTTCTTTCTCCCTTCTCTTTCCCTATGTACTGTTCAAAAAGTCTTTATATTTTCCACAAGTTCCCAACCTGTGGCCTGGATGGACATGACAGTTGGGAGCTGTGAAGCTCCTGATATTATATGTAAAATGTTCTATGAGTGTTGTCTTTTCTGGTGAGCATGTCTATGGTTTTCAGCAGATTCCCAAGGGGGTTTTTAACCCAAAAACAAGGTTTAAAAATCACTGGCCTGCGGCATCTGGTGGCTCAGTCAGTTAGGCATCTGCCTTCGGCTCAGGTCATGATCCCGGGGTCCTGGGATCGAGCCCTGTGTCAGGCTCCCGGCTTGGCAGGGCGTCTTCTTCTCCCTCTCCCTCTGCTGCTCCCCTTGCTTGTGTTCCCTCTCTCTCTCTCTCTCTCTAACAAATGAATAAAATCTTAAAAAAAAATAAAATAAAAATCACTGGTTATATCTTTCTTCTATGGTCTGGTTCCTGCCTCCCTCTGGACCTTCATTATCTACCATTTTCCTCCTCATTCATTATACTCAAGCCACTCTAACCCTCTCTCTGTTCTTCAAACATGCCACACTCATTTCAGCCTCAGAGCCTTTTGCTTGTAATTCTCTCTGCTTCCTAGATGTTCACATGATAAACTCAGCTCAAATATTACTTCTTGAGATGGTCCTTCCATGATGTCCCAATCTAAAGAACCCCCTACCCTGTCCCTTTCTATCACATGTATAATTAGTCTATGCAGGAAGGATATAGACTGCTGCATAGACTGGGGGGCTTAAACAACAGACATTTATTTCTCACAGTTCAGGAGGTTGGGAAGTCCAAGATTAAGGTGCTGGCTGATTCAGTTTCCGGAGAGAACCCATGGTATGCTGATGGTTGCCTTCTCACTGTGTCATCACACGGTGAGGAAAGAGTAATCTCTCTTTTCCTCTTCTTATAAAGCCACTAATCCCATCATGAAAGACCCACCCTCATAACTTCATCTAAACCTAATTATTTCCCAAAGGCCCCATCATCAAATACTATCACATTGTGGGTTAGGGCTTCACTATATGAATTTTAGAGGGACACAATCCAGACCATATCAGTATCATTACATTTTATTGGCTTCAGAGCCTTTATCCTTATCTTGTTCATTCCCTTATTTATTTTATTCCTTACCCAATGCCTCATAGGGTGTAGAGAAATGTACCCTCCACAAACACAGGAACTTAGTTTTATTCACCTCTGATTCACAGCAATTAGAACAATAATTGGCACATACTGAGCATGCAATTACTGCAAGAATGGATGGATGGATGGATGCCTGGATGGATGACTTCTGAGTGTATCCTTGTGAGATATGGAAGAAATCTTTTTCCCCCATTTTTACAGATGAAGAAACAAATTTAGACAGATTCAGTGCCTTGGAAAAGGTCTATGCACAGTTAATAAGAGCAGTCTCTGGAGTTGACCACTAGAGTTGAAATCCCAGCTTTGCCACTTAAAAACTGGTAACTTTGAGCAACTCACTTAACCTCTCCGTTCTTCCATTTTCTCATCTGTAAAATGCTGATAATAATAGTGTATTATGGTAGCCTTAGAGCTGTTCATCAACATTCTGGTTCTCTTCTTTCAGGCATATACTAAGACATCTCTTCCATGCCCACTTGAAGTTAGGTATGGCCATGAATTGTGAATTGAGTAACTGTCATTTCTACATGGAAGTTTTTAAGCGTTGATGTGTGATCTGCCCTTTTCTTTTCCCTGATATGAAATGTGAAACGTTCCAGATGGAGATTTCTTTATTAGCCCCGATCCTGGGGTAAACATAGCGTGGAACAGAATTCCCATGGACCTACAATGAACATACAGTGTGAGTTAGAAACAAACCACTGAGATTTATTTGTTATCACAGCATAGCCTAGCTTAGCCTGACTAATATATATACCAAATCACTGAGCTCTTGTGGATTAAATGAGTTGATGAAAGTATCATGTGTAGAACAGTGTTTGGCACATGGTAAGTACTACATAAGTGCTTATTATGATTACTCAGTTAAGGTTGAACCTAGGACGGGAACTCGGGTTTTCTGACTAGGATTATAATGTGATTTTCACTACATGTTGTTATTCCACAATCTACAAAAAAACACTTGAGAGGGAGAAGGGAAAGGATAAGCAGAAGTCTTGCCCACACCTGCCAGGTGCCTCTGGTTCTAAGAAACCCAGCAGTGGGAGGATGACTGCTCCTGAAGACAAGTTCCTGAGCACATGCAAGAGCAGGGTCACCCTGGCCAATGATTTCAGTTTGGGGAGAAGGGCAGTGACCCATTGCTGTGGGTTTCTCCCTCAGCAGAACATCCTTTCCATCGTTTCCTTTCCTTCTTTCCTCAGGGCCCAGAGTGAAATTGTGCCTTGAGGGAAAATTTCCAGGCAACACTAGTTGGCTGGGATATTCTCAGCAGAAGAGACAGTTCAAGGTTTGAAAGAAAGATAAGGCCACCTCTTGCCAATCCGTTTTGTGAGGAAACTGGGTTCGGTAACTGTGTCAATGCTTCTGGAAAGCTGGGACAAGCTTGAAAGAAAATGATAGTGTGTGGTCCAGTCTAGTCCGTATGATCTCTAATACAACAATGAGGAATTAATAGGCATCAAAAATAATAAAGGTTGTGGGTAATAAGAGTGATAACTAGCTACCATGGTGTGCTTTTAGTAAATATGCCAGGCCCTGCTCGAGTGATTTGTGTACCTTAACCCATTTAATCCTCACTGCACTATCAAGGAGTTATTACTTTTACCATCCTCATTGTATGAATGAGAAACTGAGGCACAAAGAAGCTAAGGAGCTTGCCACAAGTCACGAAGTAGAGCCAGGATTCAAATCCAAGCAGTTGGGGTCCAGGGTCTGTGCTTCCAATCACCATGGGGTACTCTCATCTGTCTCACACTTTCCTGCCTTTGCCTGTGCTGTTTCCTCTGAATTTTTAAAACTTACATCCAGGATCATCTCACTGCAGAGCTTGTCCTGACTTCTCCCATCCTCCCCTTTGAGGCTGTCATTTTCTCTTCTGTGACCCTCTCTGCCTTTATTACAACAAATTTCACACTAAGCCATGAGTGCCTTAGGGGCAGAGACTACATCTTAATAATCTTAGCATCCTTGGTATCTGACACAGTACCTGGCACAAAATAAAGGCTAATTTATTGTTACTGAATTGATGTGCAAAGATTTGAAAACCATGAGTACATAGAAGACAGTAGACATACGAACACAGACTCTGGAGTCAGACTGCTTAGCTTCAAATATCAGCCATCAATTTTCATAACTCACAGGTATGACCAAGGGAATTTTTGTTTATTTTTTTTGTGCCTCAGTTTGTGCATCTATACAATGGGGATAATAATAGTACAAACCTCCATGGGTCACTGCATGGATTAAATGAAATGATGTAGCAAAGAACTTAGCCTGGGTCCTAGAACATGGTAAGTTAATGAATGTATGCTCAATAAATGTTAGTTCCTTCTGCTTGAGCATCCTGGTACATTTCACACTGAAGGTGCATTCTAGCTATGCCTGTCACTGACTAATGAGAAAATAGCTCAGACGAATAAGGCTAAATGATGACCTCTTGGCAGACTAAGAGGGTAAGCCAATCTATCAGTAAAGCTGCTGTACTCTAGTAATTTAGTGCATGCCCAACAGCAATCAGCACATGCTTAACATTTTCCCATTCAGATGGATGGAGGTTGAGCAGTCAAAAATGGGGGGAAAAAATAACCCTGAGAAAATTGATTATACCATTACCAGTTATCTTCTGGGACCATAATAATGTAGCTTTCATTATTTCTTTTATATGCCAGTCTCTTACTGCAAATTGAAAATAGTACATACAATTCAGATATCTCTGAAAAGAAGCCTGGCTTTGAAAAGAAATGGAAACAAAACAATGGTGTATAAGCACATCCATCCTGATTGGACATGAACAACAATTTATTATATTCAGAGTGTATGAGGAATTTCAGGTGAAGAATGTTCAGTATTCAAGTTTAGACTATTAACCCAATAAACACAAAATGATCATTAAAATTATTTTAATAACTGGATTAGAGGTGAAGACAGTAAACTGAAAAGCATAACATGTCCTTATCTCTGTGTCAATATTCACAGTTAAAATATACACAGCATGTGTTTAGGATCTACATGCTAACTGTGATTACTGGAAAAGGAATGGAAAAATTACCCCTTCCCTTCCTATCCCCTCAAGGAAAAAGATAGAAATGTTGGAAATTCATCATGTTTTCTGTACGGCTATTATAGCTCAATATTGAAGGAAGATTTTCAATGTAAAAATCCTCTTTGAGCCTGCAAACTCTCTTTGAGCCACCACCTTCTCATCTACAGAAAATGCTGCTTCTAAGACCAGACTGATCTCCATATCACCAACTTGGGGAATCAAAAATATTGAGGAATGGTGAAGTGTTGTGTTTAAGGGTCCAGATTTTGGATCTAGATAGTCTAGGTTCAAATCTTAGTTTTATTTTTTTTTAAGATTTATTTATTTATTTTAGAGAGAGAGAGTGAGCAGGGGGAGGGGCAAAGGGAGAGAAACTCAAGCAGACTCCATGCTGAGCATGGAGCCTGACGAGGGGCTTGATCCCAGGACCCTGAGATCATAACCTGAGCCAAAACCAAGAGTCAGACACTTAACTGACTGAGCCACCCTGGCACCCCCAAATCTTAGTTTTAAAACTCTATGTGACCCTGGGAAGTTACCTAGACTCTCTGTCTATGAGATTCCTCACTTTATAATGGAGATATAATAGCAGCACCTAGATTGTGATACTGTTGTAAGGAATTAGTAAATTAACATGTCTCTTACATAATAACCTCCCAATAAATTTTAATCATTATTATGCATCTTGAATATATTATTCATAAATATCCTTAACAAAAGGCATGGAAAGAAAAAGTATAATAATAATAATGCATAGCACTTTCAATGTTGCAGGTTCAGTTTTGGGCAGTTTTTGTATGTTAACTCTTTTGATCCTCATAATAACTCTTTGAGGTAATCTTATCAGTTGGAGGTGAAATGACTTGTCCAGGGTCACACAGCTAGTGAGTAGCACACCAGGGTGTGAACCCTGACAGTCTGATTTTAGAGCTCTTCTAAATCTCCTAAGCATTAACTCTATATTCACTTCTTTTGAGCACTTGCCTGAATGTATTCACCATTCACTCAAAAAATATTCACTGAGAATCTACTCTGGGCTAAGTACCAACCCACTTTGGGATATATTACTAAACAATGAGAGACACAGGGTCTTTCCTTCACCAATATTTAATATATTTAATACATATTTCTATAGATGAACTGTTTCTTTTAAGCTTGTCCATGTTCATTTTGTTCATAGGGATAAATACTATTTTCCAGGTATATAGCTCTTTATGAAGTCTAAACATTTGGTTTTGTTTCTTTTACCTTTCCCCTACCAGCTGGAAGTATCCACCTTTGGAAACCTAATGTCTTGTACAATTCAGCACCAGGGACAGCAGACAACGACTATAAGCATTAGGAAGATACATGAAGTTTTCCTCTCAGAATTCATGAAGATTTGATACTTCAGCACACACACACACACACACACACACACACATACACACAGAAAGATCTGAGGAAGAATCCTAGATTTACCAAACACAAGTCCCTGGAACAGAAAGGGAAATGTGCATCCACAAGGCTATACATGGGAAGCCAAGAACTAAGTTCCTAGAACTAGTCTAGTTACAATTAATCTCAAGTGTGCTGTCATCACCAAGCAGAAATGTGTGTATATTCAGTGACATGAACGTGGCATACGGTGACAATTCCTTAAATAGGAATTGAGGAAGAAGTCAAGTACTCTGGTTTAAGCTCCAGAGGAATCCTTTTACAGTCAGTTAGGAAGATTCATTTCCTAATATTGTTATCTATTATTTCCTATTCCCTGTATACTTCCTAATATATTTGAAAGCATGGGTGGAAAGAAGTTTCAAGGTTCATTAGAGGAAAAACAGATCCAAGTTACTACTGACCCTGCCTCAGACACTGCATTTCTTTGACATCATTGAGTACATTAGAATTCTTTCTGGCCTATCCATGTTTATTAGATTGGATGCTGCCTAATTCTGACGTCCCAAAGGAAGGTGACTCACTCCCAGTAAGTGTGTTATCAGTTTCTAAGGACATGTCTAATCTGGATGACATCATCTTGTCTGGAAGATACATTTTAGGTGGATAGTTCCCAGAGCTCATGAAAGAAAAACTTTCCATTTGCTGTGCTTCACTAATCTCATTCCATTAAAGCGGCTATGAGAGGCTGAAAGGGAAAAGAATGTGATTCTGTGAAGGAATATAGAATTATAGATTTAATCACTCAAGACTACATTTATTATAATAGTCAGTGCCAAGCTCTTCAAGGAGTTCCTATTGCTATAAATAAGGATCACCCTAAATCTTTCTCCTCCGAGATCCTTTCAACAATTACTCAAGTCCTAGCATGTAATCATGGAAAGTTACTGAAGTCCTCTGAGTCCCGGTCACCTCTTCTGTATAATGAGGACTGTTTGACTTGTGATTCCTCACTGGGGCCCTGTGAGGAATAATGAGATAATTTGCCAACACAAATTATAAAACAGTGGCAAGCAGAAGCAGAGGAAATGGGCACAGGTGACTGACTCACCTAAGGGGGCTGACATACAGTTTTTTAAGAAAAAGAATGAAGGAAATCCCCCTGAAGACTGGCATAAGGATTTTCCTTGTTACTGCCAATAAATTTCTTCAGCTACCCAAATGTTAAAAAGCCATGAGATTTGAAGTAAGAACTGGCCTCAAACCTCATCTCTAGCACAGAATAGCTACTACACCTCCCTTCTTCCCCAACTTTTACTTCTTCAGGCTACAAAAAAAATAATTACTTCGCTGGAATATAGTTATCACTATATATTGGTAAAGAATCCAGCTAGGTGCACCTGGCTGGTTCAGCTGGTACAGCATGCAATTCTTGATTTGAGGGTTGTGAGTCTGAGCCCCACATTGGGTATAGAGATTACTTAAAAATAAAATCTTTTAAAAATAATAATAATAATAATAATAAAAGCATCCAGCTAGTTACTTGGATTAAAAGGTGGATAATAGTGCAGGCTCTAGCAGTGATTTTGCTTAAATTCTGATTCTACCACTCACAAACTGAGTGACTTTGGATGTTTCTTAATCTCTCTGAGCCTGGATTTACTCATCAGTAAATTGGGGATAATATCAAAACCATCTCATGAGGATGTTATGAGATTAAAAATGCTAATAGGTATAAAGCACTGAGAACAGTATCTGACACATAAGAAGGACTCAATAAATGTCACAATATAGAGAACATACCAACCAGACATACAGTAGGCCAGGCTCTTCAGGTCGGTACCCCCTTTATTTACTTCCCAGACAGAAGACTAAAGACAGAGGATCTTTACTCCTCTGTAGATCTGCTTATTATGAAACCAAATCTTATTTTTCATTTATCTATTTTTCTTAAGGCCATTCTTTGCACAGCTGATGATAACTGTGATCATGATTATGGGGGGTGTTAAATCAAAGATATTTTACTCTACATCTCAATGATGAATGAAAGAGTGAATTCTGTGGAAGTAAAGGAGAAGTGGAGAAGGGTCTAAGTAAAAGAGTAGGAGAACCAGGCTATAAAGAAAAGCGAAGAAGGCATGAAACAAAGCTTTGTGCTCTTCTCCTAACATTTACAAATGTTAACCTAGACATCTGTTGCTTCAGCCAGCTTGCCATGACTTCCTGCTGACATGAGTCCAGAGCATAGAAACATAATAGGAATCACTAGAATGAGGAGATAATGGACTTGGAAGAACTTACCATGAGAAGGAGAGAGAGATGTAGGAAGGAAACTTCTAGTTAGTTCAGACAGGCGGTCTGAATGCCCTCATGCTACTGTGAGAGGATTATAGGAATACCATAGGAATATTATTACAGTGGCTGTCTACAGGACTGTGATCTGTAGTGCAGATGATACCCCCAAATACACACATGAAGGACATAAGATTTATTAGTGTGTCCGTGTTCCCAGCCTCCATATCCTCTATGTCACCCCCATTAAGACAATTTTTCTTATTTATTCAGCAATTGGTAAAGTTTTGGCCTGCTATTCCAGTTATGAGGGTTTTATGACACAAGGTCAGAAGAATAGGAAGAATGTGAATGGACAGACAGGCCTGGAGATCCAAAAGAAAGGAAAAGAGAAAACACAACAATAAAAGCTGCAGGTTTGGAGTGTTGGAGTCTGAGGGATTTCATGAGGATGGGTTCTGTAGCACCCATGGGGGTGGGACAGAACAGAGAGGATTAAAGGGGATTTTAGAGTCGTTCTAAGTTGTAACATGGACTCCTTTTATTGGTCTTCAAGAGGGCCAAGGGGAGTTTAAAATTCCTTTAAAATTCCTTTTGAATGCTAGATTGGACTTTTACAAATAGGACTTTATTTAGAGACTGACCCAGGGTCCAGTAATCAGGGTTATGCACATGCACACTGATGTATAGAACTTCACTCCCATTCACTAAAGACATGGATTGGGACACACAAGCCCCTTTATTTTATCAAAGGCAAACCATTTTGCTCTTCTAAAGAATTGTTGGTGAAGGAAAATGAGAAAATATGAACAAGTTTTATTTACACTTTGGGAATAAAGTTTAAAGGGAATAAAACAAAATCCTCAATCTTTTCTTGAGCAGATGTAGGAGGCATTTCACTACCACCTCTAATCCCTATGGGGAAGAAAAGCCAGTCAATAGATGACCTGTTTAAATTGGATGGGAGCTGACATGATGCTCACATCATCAGGGAAATTAACAAATCTAAGAATAGGAAACGTGTATCTCTTGAGACAGCTGCAAGAAAAATTGTTCAGAAATGTCTGTGCTGGGGACTCACAGGGAGTGCAGCTGGAACGGGAACCAGCCCTGGGGTTTCCTAAACCAGTGTTTGACAGCCAGCACTGGAAACAGTCTCCCTTGGCATGAGCAGGGCCCAAGAATTGATGAAAAAGGATTTGGGGCTATGCGCTGTGGTCTGGGGTGTGTGGCACTGGGCTGGGACTTAGAGCTGGGACAGAGAGAGAGAGTCAGAATGGGCTTCCTGAGAGGATGAGGTTGTGCCAGGCTGGGAAGTGGTCCTTCACCCACTAAATGTTGGCCCAGCACCAGCCAGTCAGACTACACATCAGAATCTCCAGGGACTAACTTTAGAAGTACACATTCCCTCACTTTACCTGTGGAGACCCAGATTCAGGACATCTCAGATAAGGCCTGGGCATGACTCTTTCCCAAGCTTCTCACTTAATTCTGGTGAAGCTTATTCACATGCCAGAATTTCAGAACTGCCAGTTGAGGCAATCACAACTATTCCCTTTCTAACCAGACCATTAAGGCAATGATTCCACTTGTCACAAACTAGTCAATTAGGGACTTTTTTTTTTTCATTTCCATAGTAAACTCTCTTCAGGACAAAATGAAGAAAAATCTCATAACCTCTCTTAAACGACCATGTGATCTTCTTTTCCTCCTTCTCCTCTCCTCCTCCTTCTTCCCTTCCTCTCCCCATCCTCTTCCTCCTCCTTCTTCCCCTCCTCCCCCATCCTCATTATCCTTCTTTTTAATTTCACACCAAACACAAAACAGAGCTTTAGGGTATACACAACCCACAGCAAAACATAAATGGGCTTTGCCACATAGCTGTCTTCAAGCAGCTCTTGAGAGACAATCTTGTAGACTCAGGAATGAATGAGGGAGTCATGAGCATTGGGGAGGAGTGCTGAGAGGTGGGAACAAGAAGCAACCATCTCACTCAGTACTAAGCAGAGATGGTTCCCATTAGGATTTGTGCTATAAAGGCCCCGTAGCACTCCAAGCTCAATTCAGAGGATTCTAGCAGGATTGAGAAAGGTGGGGTGGTGGCTCAGGCGCAGTGAGACCAGGGGCTTCAAGGCCCCAAGTGGCGAGAGTCAGGAACAGCCAGGGTATGAAGGTTGGGGCCTTGATGTCAGTTGGCAGATTAAAGACACATTATCTGTGATTGACTTCTGTGATTGACTGTGATTGCTTCTCAAATACCAGCCCCTGGACATCAGAAGTAGCCAAGGAACTAGTTTAAAATACAGATTCCCAGGCCCCACCCCATTTGTGATCCTTGCTGCTGTCTGTCTTATTTATGGCACTCACTCATGCTCACTAGTCTAACTGCCTGAGAACAGGAACAGCATCTGACTTGCTCAGCCCCAGTGTCTAGTACAATATCCATTCATTCAAAAACAATATCCATTCATTCAAAAAAATGCAGTAAGTGCTTACTTTCTGCCAAGCTGAGCTAGGCACTAGGACACAATGATTAATAACTATGCTCCCTATATCGAGTCTGGGGGGCGGGGAGACAGGCCAGGGGTCACTAAGTCACATCAACATGACAAGTGTTTAAACAATATACATAGACATTGCTTACCTTCTGAATCCACCCCACACAGGAGCCAGGGAGATAATCCTGATCCAGCCATGATATTGCTCCTATGACTCCTCTTCCCAAAGAGGGTCTAGAGGTTCCTTGCAGATAGATGTCTAGAAAAAAAGTTTCCATGGTCAAATAACTGTGGAAGACTCTGGGATAAATTAAACAAAATGAATCAAGTTTCTTTAATGCAAGATTTGTCAGAAACTATATGATACCAACGAGCTTTGTAAATCTCCAAAAGGGAGGATGGGGGGAGGTAAGTAAAAGGGGGGGGAGGAGGAGGAGTAGGAGTAGTATTCAGCATCTTCTCATTCTTATTTGACTGTGGCACTTTGGGGGCACATCTTAAATAATTAGCGCTTAGAGAACAGACTTTGGAAAATTCTGGTTGATCACAACCTGCCCAACGTTCGTATTATGCGTCATAGGGTCCCCTGTGATCTCCTACCCAAGCCTCTGCTTCCCACTCCAGTTCTTGCACCTTAACAAAACCAAACTCCTTCTTACTTCCCAGCCTTTGCTCACGTTGCCTGCCCCCCAACACACACACACACATTCTTCAAGCATTGGAACATCCTCCAACACACACAGAAATTGCCTGAAGATGATACATGTCCTTGAAAAGTCAGCCCAGACATCAGCTCCACCAGAAGCTTCTGCTGTTCAGGTGCTTCTTCTGTATGTGCTCAGAGTACTCTTTCACAATTCCCACACAGCACTCTGTGAGCCATATTATCATGGTCCTGCTAGACCATGAGCTTGTGGAGGGAAGGAGTCTTTATGAGGCTTTATCTCTGCTCTGCTACACTAGAGTTTCTCAACCTCAGCACACTTGACATTGGGACTAGATAAGGCTTTGTTGTGAGAGGCTGTCATGTGCATGGTAGGATGTTTAGCAGCAGCCCACTAGATGCCAGTAGCCCTACCATCACCTTAACCACCCCTGCCCACCACAAGATGCAAGAACCAAAGATGTCTCCAGACATTGGCCAATATTTCCTGGGGGAACAAAACCATCCCTAGCTGAGAATCACTGTCCTATATCAGTGCCTGGCATTCATTAAACAAATATTTATTGAACATGTACTATTTTATTTGTCAGGCCCTGTGCCAGGCACAGGAAATACAACTGGGAACAAAACACTTGTTCCTGCCTTTAAGCTGCAGGAATCGAGAAGCAAACAGACATGATTATGAATGTAATAATAACCATAGTTCTATGAAGGTTGAGAGACACTTGTGTATTTTGTTCATTTTTATATCTCCCAGCTCCTAGGACAGTACCTGGCACATCCTAAGAGCTCAATAAATATTTGTTGATGAATCATATTAGTTAAAATTTACAGAGCACTTCTCATGTGCCAGAAACTCTTCTAAATACTTTATGTATATGAAATTAATTTAGCTCCATAAAAAGCCTATGAGGTTCTTTTATTATACTCATCTAGAGATAAGCAAACTAAAGCATAGAAATTTTAACTGACCTGGCAATGATCATGTAGTGAGTTGTAAGACAGAGACAAGACTTGAACTCAGGCAGCCTGGTTCCAGAGTCCAAGCTCAAGTGCCCCACATGTGATTACCAAGGATGACCAACACTGGTGGAACCTTCCTTTGGACTGGCATAACAACACAATAAGTTATTTCTTTTATCTCGTCCTTAGCACCATTTTATTCGAGAAAACTTAAAGCACAGGAAGGTTAAGTAACCTGAATTCTCCCATAAATGGTAAGTGCCTGAGCTGACTTTTGTGCCCCATCTGACTGTGGGGACCTGTGCCCTTAACCACCATGTTATACTGCCCCAAATATGGAAGCATAATAAATAACCACTAGATGACTGAATGAGGAATGGTCTACATGCTTTCTGCATCCCCCGCCCCCCACCACCAAGCAGAGCGCCTAATACATCAACAGTGCCCCACACATGATTTTTTAAAATGATGGCAATGAAGTACAAGGAATGGGACACTCAGTTAGGGATCAGATCTGCCTTATCCTCCTGATTTTGCCTTTGAGTTGCTGTGTGACCTTGAAGACTTCATCCCCCCCACAACCACGTCCTCATTTAGCTCTCTAAAATGGGAGGTTTCGGATTTCCTGAGTGAACCCAGAGAGCTCTCTTTCCATCACTGAGGCCAACCAGGTAAAGCTCCTCCCCTGACTGTCCTGATTGGTTTGCTCACCTCCCAATGCAGGTGCTGTTTTGGTTGCCTGGTAACACAGTGATGGAGACTTGCCAGTTCCCAAAGGAGAAGTGAATGAATGAGCAGAGATATTCACACTAGGAGCCGTGGCCACAGCCAGAGCAGCACCTTGCAAATTTCATAACTCCACCTGTCTGGAATGGGCTTTTCATCTAATGCTGATACAGCAGCTTAATGGGGAATCTGGAGGTGGCAAAAATCCTTATGCACAATCCTATCTGCCCATAAGGAAGTGACTCTATCACAAAAATCACAAGCACAGAAGTGTGTTTTAGTATCGATAATAAAAGATCTCCTTCTGCTCTCTTCCATGTAAAAGACTACTCTTTCCTGTGTTCCATCCTGCCTTTCAATCCAGGTTCTGGATTACTGGGCAGGTCATACAAATTGGAATTGATCCCCATGATCACTCTGGAATTGATCCCCATGAACTGAAGTTCAACAGATAGGGAAACCTTTAAAAAAGTTAAGAGCAATGTTTCTGAAATAATGTAGACCTGGGTTCAATTCCTGGCTTTGCCACTTACAAACTGTGCAACTTTGAGTTAGTTTCTTAGCTTCTCTGAGCCTTAGTTTCTCCATCTGTAAATCGGGGATATTAACACCTATCTCACAGTGTCACTGAAAGAACTAAGGAAGATAATAGAGGCTGAAGCACTAGCCCAGATGCTGGTGCATATGTGCACAATTTTTATCATTATTGTTATTGTTTAGGGTCACACGCCATTTAAATGATAAAACTGGAATTTGAATACTGGTCTCTAGTAATGCCAAGGCCAACTTTTGTCATCATTTCCTTCCTTCTTTGAAAGGAAAAGCCATAAGCATGCATTCTTTCAACAAATACTTACGAGCCACTATGTGAAGGTGTTGAAAATGATACTAACTCTTACACAGCAGTTTTGAGACCAAGCGGTGCTTTTGCACGTATCCTCTCACTTAATATGATGGTCATTTCTCTGATGTCTGGATGGAGATCATTCTGGAGAAAGCAATTGTCTGCCTCTGGAAATTAAACTCCACTCTTCTCCCAGGAGCTCAAAAGTCAGGAGAGGGAACCCCATCCCCCAGTGCAGTGGAGCCAGCTGAAGGGCATGCTTGCAAAGGGCACTGAATTATGTGCTTACGTCCCTGATCCCTTATGTATGAGATATGTGATCTTAGCAAGTTCATTTACCACTGTAGGCCTCAGTTTTCATAATCTATAAAGTGGGAATCGTGTATATGCTTATCTCTCAGAGTTGTTGGGATAATTCAATAAGCATATGACTGCAGAATGCTTAGCACAGTGCCTCCTCGGCAGCTGCCACAATGATGATGACAATCACCATGATCCTTATTATTCTTCCAGAGGCCTGCCTGCAATATGGGTACCTGCCGGGGAAGGTGGGCCTAGGTGGAATGCCACAGTCAGCCCATAATCTCTAGGGGTCAGAGGAAAGAGAAGAAAGTGAAAAAGGAAGCGGCAAAAGGGACACACTTTACTGTCTTTGTAGCTGGCCCCAAGAGGGTAGGGAACAGAGGCAGATGCCAGACTTGGTTGATGCTGTTGTAAAACCCATGGTCCAATAAAATACTTGTAGTTTGGGACAAATAAGATAGAAGCCAGTGGTGCTAAATGTTAGGTTCCACACCTCTGGGTCACACTCCCTCATAACCCAGGGATCAAGGGATCTGCTCATTGCCTGAGCTCTAAATGATGAGATTTAGGTGGTTCTTTTTGGGGAAATCTTGGATTTGATAATTTCAATGCAAAAAAAATGGGGAACACTTGAAGAGCACTTATTATGCGCCAGGCACTGCCTTAAGTTTATATGTTTTAATAGATTTTACCATCATGCAACTCCTGAAGGTAAATTAATCACTCTCTTTGTGTAGATAAGGAGCCTAGGCAAACAGCTTGCCCAGAGTCAAAATCTAAGAAGTAGCAGAGCAAGGATTCAAACACAGTCTAGTTCCAACTTTCATGTTCTCAACACATACAGTTATTGGCTCTCCATGATGTTGAAGGAAAAAAAAATCCATTTTCCATCTTGCCTGGCTATTCCTCTCGTGACTGAGCTTGGCTGAAATGATGGGGGTCTATATAGAGGTCAACCTATGCAGTCATTATTATTTGGGGTTTAGGAAGGAAGGAAAATTACACAGAAGGGGTAGCTTCTTTGTTGTGTCCCTGTGCGGACAGACTCCAGACACTCAAAGTGGTGGAAATGGACAGCAAGGAGATTTTAATCCCCCCGAAAAAGTGGGTTTCCCAACCCCATGCTGGTCCTAAGTCAAATGCAACTACTATTGAAGTTATGGTAATGGCCAGGCACTTTCATGGTTAAGCTTCACAACAGTCCTGCAAAGCTGATTATATTAACTTATTTTACAGCTGAAGCACCCAAAGCTTGGAGAACTGAAGAAGCTAGGCCAGGACCTCACAGCCAGACAGGAAGCTATGGGTCTGGGACTCAAAATCAGCTCAGCCGTGCTCAACCTTGACTATACAATGATGTCACCTGGGAGGCTGACAAAATACATACCTACTGGTGAGAAAATATACCAAAATATACACCAGCGGTGCGGACTGCTGCCTAGGTGTTTTCATGGCCCATCCCACCGGAGCTGGTCTTCTTTCTGCCTCAATACAGCTGTGTCCCAGTGAGTCGTGAAGGCAGATGTATTAGACCATTACCTTGAAAGTGACTGATCAGCTAAAACCTTCAAGCACCCTTAATTACAAAGGAACACCCACTGACATCTGCCTCCCCTTAAGGGGGACTCCAAGGATTTGGAAACTTATTTTTCTGGTTGCCATGACAATCTTTTGCAATGTCAGCAAAAAATGCTCTGTGTTACAAACAAGCAACGATAAAACCACTCAAAATCTTTAGCTCAGAATTCGTCTCAGCTCCAGACCATGCCATGCCCCCTCTGAGCCTTCACCTAGGGGTTCTAGAAAAGAACTGTAGATGTTAGGACCTTCGAAACACTCCCCTCATTTTACTAGGGCTCAGAGATGAAATGAATTGCCTCATGTCAGGGAGTAAACTAATATTTTCAGATTTTCTTTTATTCTATACCTCACCTCCCCATCTTCCTAAGACCTTTTTTAATCCAAATAAAAAACAGGTGAAATTGAAAAATTCTCTCACTTTTACCTTTCTTATTTTTTATAAGTCAAATGTATTTTTATGCTTTTTAATTAATTTACTTTAAAATAAAAATTGTATTTATTTAAGGCATACAACATGATTAATTGCATATACCTAGTGAAATGATGACTACATCAACCCTCTTTGGATAGATTCCAGAGCCCTTTTACTACTACATGGTGATAAGACTTTGCATTTTAACTTTCACAGGCTTATTTGCATTTTGCACCCCCAATCAATCTTTAATTATAGCAATTCATCTTTGTGTAGATTTTAGGCACCATGATAGGTAGAGAGGAGGAAACACTGAAAGATCTTTCTTGTCATCTTACAAATTTCGCCATGGGGCACCTGGGTGGTACAGTTGGTTAAGTGTCCAACTCTAGGTTTTGGTTCAGGTCATGATCTAAGGGTCATGAGATCCAGCCCCGCCGTGGGCTCCCACTCAGTGCTGCAGTCTGCTTGGGATTCTCTCTGCATCTCCCTTTGCCCCTCCCCCTGCTCATGGACGTCCGTGTGCATGGGCACACACACTCTCTCTAACATAAATAAATAAAATATTTAAAAAAAAATCTCACCATGAATGGATAACAAAATTAATTCTGCCCTTGTTGACAAGCATGAACAAGCCACAGCTGAATAGAGTGGAACTTTCTGGACTTGGGACCTGGGTCCCAGCTGTAGCTCTGTGACTCACTAGCTATGTTACACGATACCAAGCTGTGTGCGTTAAAGGCACACACACACAATGGCCTTCATTTTCAGCCAGGGTTTTGAGTTCTCACCTCAACTATGTGCTAAGTGACTTTGTGCAAGTCTGTTTCTTCCCCTATGAAATGGAGATAGTATCTCCTTAACAGGGTTGTTGGTCCTAAAGCACTTAGCACAGTGCCTGGTACACAAAACGTATTCAATAAGTGATAGCATTATTACTCTAACGAATACTAGCTTATCTGCCTACCTCACAGGAGGGCATATGAAATGAGGGACTTCGCAAACTACAAAATTTACATATAAGGGGGCTTATTTGTACAGTTGTTTTGTTATTGTAAGGACTTGCTTGCTTTTTTTTTAGATCGGATAAAAATAGCAGATCTGGGTTCTTATCAAAAATAAATTATCTTTTTAAACCACCACCACCATCATCCTGTGGGGTTGGATTTCTTACTGAGTAGTGAGACAATGTGTACACCTGTCACTGTGGGTGCATCCATATGTATGCAAATTTCTGAGCTGAATTGTTCCCCAAAGAAAGGATCCTATGATGCAATATGTTTCTTTCCTTCCTGGACCCATCAGCATTCTTGGTTAAAAGCGAGAGAAATAACATAGGTTGCTAACACAAGAAGGGGATTTAGCAGAGATAGAACATTCATAAAATAAAATTGGATGGGGGATGGGATGGCATGACGGATCAAGCTTGGGAAAAAGGCAGAAATCAAAGGAATCTGGAGGTTGGCCAACAAGATTCATGACCAAGCAGCAACCACTGGTCCAGCCTCTTTAGGATGCCGATGCTGCTGCCATCATCAGTCTGCTCAATCTCACGGCCAATCTCTTTCCATCCTTGTTACATTCTGGAGAGACAAAGTCCCAGGAGTGAGCATCTAATTGGCCCAACTTAGGTGCCATCCCTACCCCAAGTATTTTTGGGGACCGGGAGAAAGCAAATTGTGGAAGGATCTAGCCTTGGGAATTGTCAGGTCCCCACACAATGAAAAACTCCCCCAAAGAGATGTGGAGGTATAAATACAAATATCTTCCAGGAAGCCATCTTTGGTCCAGCTCTCATTTCACAGAAGAAGAAGGTTCAGAGAGGTTGTTCAATGACTGTGTGTCAAGTCTTCTGGTTTCCAACCCCACATTCACTCTCTTACACAAAACCCAGCAATTTATAAAGTCATAAGCTGTTTCTCCAGCTTTCAACAATATCTCAGGTGGGGACAAAGGGACTGACTATGGAGAGTCATTATCTGTTTTCAGACTCTTTTTATTACATAAGCTCAGCACATAAGAATAAATAATGCTGGGATGCAGCTGACCTCCAATACATGATGGGAGAATCTCATTACTGCAAAAACCTTGGTGATAAATATAGAAAACTGGCTATGATACATTGAATTTTCAATAGAAACCATTAAGCACTTCTGCATCTAACTGCCTTTTCTTTTCTTATTCATAGTGCAATAAAAAATTATTTTCCATGCCATAATTTGCCTGGTGTTTCATCTACACTTCTATCCTACTCCCTGTTTCCTCCTTTCTTTCCTTGAAACTGATATTAGTGAAGCTTTTTGAATCTATAGACTCAGACAAGAACACCCTTTCCATTTTTCTCCAAGCAACTCTCCTGTGCATATTTGAAAGCCAATGGTTTTTTTTGAAAACTACATATAAGTCCAAATCTTAGAGTTGGGAGGCGTCTTAGGGGAGCTCTGCTCTGACCTCATTTCACAAGTAGGGAAACAGAGGCTTAAAAAGGATATGCCAGGTGGGTAGAGGCAGAGACAGGCCAAATGCCATCAAAGACTATGCTGGGTTTCTGAGTTGAGATTTCCTTGATCCTCTTATGTCCACTACTGTCATTATCTGGGTCTGAACAGAAACTCAGGAAGGATCTGAGGTATTGCCTAATCCAGAGGTGGAAAGTAGCAGCCAAAGGGGCAAATCCTGCCTGTACATGGGTTTGATTTTGCTCAAAATTCTTGCCTCACACAGTCCTTTAAAATTTTTTTAAAATTAATTGCCAACTTGTAAAAACCTGGAGATTTAACATAATCTGAATTTCTGACCCTTTAATAAAAATCAGATCATCTGGCAACTCAAGGTCCCTACTGCTATATGGCAAAAATGAGTTGTTGCTGAGTAACAAGCTGCCCCCTAAGGCAGGTGTACACACCTCAGTATGCCTCAGTCTCCACCCCTCCCTGTTCTATCACACCCTGCCAACTTCACTTGCTACATTATTGCCTGTCCCCTAAGTTTGTGATTCCTGAGCTAGTCTTACTGCCTTAGTTACTGAAGTTGGGTCACTCCCTCCTATTGACTGAGGTCCCTTCCTAAGGGTCATGCAGTAAGCAGAGATGTTGGAAGACAAACTTCCAAGGGCTCAGTCCTTGGCTCTCCTCGTGTCTCACACTAGGTGGTCTCGTACTGCTCCACATCAGAACACTCCCCGGGGCACATCTCTAGCCCCAGACTCAGATCTCAGAATATATGAGAATTATATATACATTTGGTTAATATATGAAAAACAATTTGAAGAAAACCTGGCACTGTTGTTGTTGTAAGTTGCCTCATGGGTCTCTAGAATGTTCACGATGGAGCTTTAAATTTCCTTCTGCCTCCAACCTGTTCCTTCCTAGTCTTCCCCATGTGGGTAATAGCACCATTATCCCATGGATGGCTCGAGCTGAACACCTGGGAGTCAATCTTTGTTCATCTGTTTTCCTCATTCCCTAAATCCAGTTCATCATCAAGCCTTTCCGTGATACTCTAAAAATGTATTTCAACTGGTCTACTCTCCCCGTCTCTGCTGTCACCACCTTGGTCTAAGTCACCGTCATCTTTTCCCTGGGTTTGCAGTATCCTCCTGTGTTATACACTGAACTATACTCCCCCCATTTATATGTTGAAGCTCTAACCCACAGTGGGATGATAGTTGGAGATGGAGCCTTTGGGGGAGGGGTAACTAGATTTGGATGACGTCATGAGGGTGGGGACCTCATGACAGGGTTAGTGTCCTTATAAGAAGAGACACGACAGGACTTGCTCTCTTTCTTTCTCCCCGCCACGTGAGGACACAGGGAGAAGGCAGCCATTTACAAGCCAGGAAGGGAGCTCTCATCAGAAACAGACCCCGCTCGCACCTTGATCTTCACCTCTAGAACTATGAGGAAATAAATTTCTGTTGTTTAAGCCAACCAGTCTATGGTATCTTGTTATGATAGCGGGAGCGGACTAAGACACCTCCTAACTGGTCTCCCTTTGTCATTCTTTCTCTTCCAAAATCTATTCCCCACACAACAGCAAGAGGGGTGTTTTCAACATGCCATAGCGCCCCCTCCCCTAAAACTCTTCAGGGGCTTATTTTTGTCCTTATAACAAACCGAAGCTCTTTAGGGTGGCCCACCGGGTTCTGGGGAATTCGGCACCGGCCACCTCTCCAGCCTGGCGCACCTTGCCCTTGCTCTGCGCTCTGGGCCTGCCTGGTCTCCGGTTCTGGCCGCAGAGCCACGGTGCATCTGGTGCCCCCTGCCGGCCATGCTCTTCCTCCAGCCGTGGAATCCCTTCTAACTTTCAACTCTCAGATCAGTTATCACCTCCCCAAGTGGCCGCAGGAAACCATTCTATTCATAGCGTCCCCGACCCCGTTCCTTACTTAAAATCACCTTTCCCTCTCAGAACAATCCGACATTATCTTCTTTGTTTCTCTGCATTTAACCTGCCCCCACCCCGACCCCACGCAAACTACAGGAGGGCGACAGACTTCGTCTTGTTCCTGTTGCACCCCGGCCCTGAGTGCCCACCACACTACCTGAGACACGCCACGACGGTGCGGCCGGGTTTCTCTGAGGCGCCTCCTGAGGTCCTGGGAGGTCAGGTGCCTTTCTCAAAGCTGGCTTCTAGGGACGCCGCACTCTTCGCACTCCCCAAGGGGCGTCGAGACGCTCTTGGGATCGAGCATGATCACCGCACTCGGCTGCCTGGGCCGGGGGAGAGCTCAGAGTCTGGGAGCAACTTTCCCGCGTGGAGAGCAGAGGAGCGCGGTGGGGGGAGGGGCGGGGGCGGGGCCACAGGGGCAGGGGCGGGGCCAAGGGGCGGGGCCTCTGAGGGGCGGGGCCTGGCTGCCCGAGCCAATGGGGCGGCTCGGCGCGGCGGGGAGGCCAGGCGGCAGAGAGGAGACGCTCGAGCGCGGTCGGGTGCGGAGGCTGAGCTCGCGGACCCGGAGTGCATCCGCAGACGGGCGCCGCGGCCGAGGCAACCACCCCGCCCCGGGCGCCGCTTTCCTGGCGGCTCGCACGGTAAGCGGAGCGCCGCCTCGAAGTACACTTTGTGGGGATTCCGGAAACTGGGAGCCCCCTCCCGCCCTCGGCCCCTCAGACGGCGCTGCCGGTGGCGTCCTCGCGCCCGGCCGCGTCCCCGGCGCGCCGGCCCTGTGCCCGTGGGATGCGGGCGCGCGGAGGGCCCGGGAGGGAGGCGACGAGCCGCCGCGCCACGCTCCCTCCACAGGCTGCCGCAGCCCGGCCCGGGCCCGACCCTGCGACGGACAGGTCGGCGCGCGGGAAATGCCTGGGGCGCGGGTGGCTCCCGGCCGGACCTCCGCTCGGCCCAGGTCTTCAGACGCCTCAGGACCTGTTGGCCTGGGGCTGGGGGTCAGATTTGTCACACCATTTCCTATTTCCAGCCGTCCTGAGGCGCGGGAGGAGATCTCCGAGCGGCTCCCTGGCCGAGCTCGGAGCGGAGACTGGCCCTGGATACCGCGCCCCGTGTATCTATTCAGCATTTACTCGGTTATCCCCGTTGTGTGCCAGGCACAGTGCTGAGCCCTGGTGCACGAAGACGGGCTTTGGAGGAGCTTTGGGGGCCAAGAAGGACAGTAGGAGGAACAGTTACCGAACACTGTAGTACAGGGGACGCGAGGTGGAGAGCAGGAGTGAGGGAGCCAGGAGGGCTTCGGGGCGAAGGTGACCGCTGAGTGAGGACTGTAGGAATCGGAGGGTTAGCCCCGCTGAGAGCTGCGGGGAGGGGGTGCAGGGGGAGGGCTGGTGGGTTAGCGGGAGTTCCAGATAGATTTTCTTGTGCCAGGGTAAGGAAGCTGAAAAAGCCCAGTATCCCATCAGGTGATCACATAGGACCAGGGCTTACTGTCGGTAGGAAATGGGCTGTCGGCATGGCAGGGGGCTAAACCACGCTCAGGCCTTAAAATGCAGCCTTAGACTATCTCGAATTTTGTCCTGGGACGGAGTGCAGTGGAGGAATTCTGACCAGTGACCAGGTCACTCTGGTAGCTCTGTGCAAAATGGATGGAGACTGGAGCAGAAGAGAGCTGATAAGTTGTAGTTGCTGTTCAGACTTGGCTGTGAATACTCTGGTTCCGGAAGGCAGCCCCAACTGCCCAGAAGCCTTGCTCCCTGGCCTCTGGGCATGGACTTGGGCCAGGAGATGTTGCCCACGTGACACTTGCTTCTGCAACCTGCGGGCCATTTTTATATTGTTTCTGGAGGCTTTGAACTCAATCTTGTCCTCAGGGATGGACCCTGGAGGATTGGGAAGGGTACCTCTCCCCTTCTCTTTCTGTCTTACAGAGGCACAGTCTCAGCTCTTAGAGGCTGTAGTAAAAAGCTAGGTGTCACTGGGGAGTCAGATCAGAAAGTCACTTTAGCTATGTGCCTGGGGGATGTAATCAACCTTTCTGAATTTCAGTTTTCTGATTTAAAAAGAAATAGCATAACTACCTTTATTAGGTCAGGTTCACTCAGAGATTCTGAGGTTTGTGTATAGGGGGACTTTGGGGGAGTGGTCTCACTGTCCAAGGGGGTGAGGAGTCAGGAAAACAGGATTGGGCAGAGGGAGAAGTGGACCTGTGATGTAGTGCAAAAGACGCCTCAGTTGATCCCCTGAGGCATGGGGACCAAGGCTTTGAAGTCCCATGTTGACCAGCCAGTAGATGCAGGGGGTGCATAACTTCGGTTGTCCCTTCAGCAAGACAGTTCCTGAAGAGGGACTCAGCCAACATTCGTGGCAGCAGGGCACATGGTAGAAAGGAGTGCCTTGGTCTTGGAGGGGGATTGAGAGCTGTATCATAGAGCCACCTCTGCAGGAAGGCCTTGGGAAGTAAATGTCATAACCTGACAGAAACTGGTTGGCACTGCATCTGATGCAGAACAGACATTTAAAAAGCATTCATTTCTCTCGCCTTCAAACTTCTTGACTGCGTCTGAAAGTGGGTTGGAAAGTTAGAGTTGGGTAAATAGGCTTTTTAGAGGAAAGGAATTTTAATAATAATAGCCACAATAACTACCACTTCCTGTTACTGAGTGCCTATTATCTGTATGCATTGTCTCCTAGTTGTCTAGTAATATTCTGAGTCGGGTAATTTTATCCTTGTTTTATAGTCAACCCAGTCTTTTCCAAAACCCAACAGAGTATGTGTCCTTTTGCCATAAAATAATGGCCATAACAACAGCAGCAATCAAAACAATATGATTTGTTACACTCTATGAAGTGATTTCATTGGTGGTTTGATTAATTAATTCATTTATTTACCAGTTATTAATTCAGCAGTGTGCATTGAGTGGTTCCTAAATGGCAGGGTGCTGTCCTAGGTGCTGGGAATACAGTGGAGTCTGTCAGGGGAGAGACAGACATTAATGCTTTGATTTCTTCAGGAGCCAACACTGAAGAATAGAACATCCCATTGCATAGCCAAGAAGTGATAGAGAGTAATAGGCCCTTTTCCCAATTGACTTTCTCATCCTTCAGTTTTAGTATAACTTCCTCAGAAAGGCCTCTTGGACCATCCTTTGTAAGGCAGGTCCCCTCCCTTTTACTCTCCTATCATAGTACTTGTTCATTCATTTTATTTATTTCCTAGTTGGTGGTCCTCCCCATTAGACTGGAGGCTTCAGGAGGTCACATACTGCTTTATCCCAAGATCCCAGCACAGTGATTAGCACAGATTTCTTGAATGAGTGAAATGAATGAGGCTTGGATCTGCTTAACAGAGTGGTTAGGGAAGGCCATATTGAGGAGTGATATTTATATTGAGATCTGAGGGATGAGGAGGACCAAGCAATGCCAAGATCAAGAGGCAGAGAGAGCAGCTTATTCAAGGATCATGAGGTGGAAGAATGGAGCCCAGGTGATTGGGGAACAGCCTGAGATGAATTTGGAGAAGTAGATGAGTCCTTGGAAGACCATGCTGAGCTTGGATTTTATTCAAAGTGCAATGAAAGGTCATTGAGGGATTTTAAGCCTAATAATAATGACTTAAGGTTGTAATATATATTTGTTCGTTGTCTGTCATGCCTCTAGGAGGCAAGCTCCATGAAGAAAAGAGTTCAGTAAATATTGCTAGAGTTAATGGGTGCTCTGGTTTATGTAGCTACCAAGTGAAAAATGGAGGCAGGAGAGGAATGTGATTTTGTCACAAATTCGGAGTTAGGTGAGAAAGATGTTGGTGTCTTGGGTACAGAACAGCAGAGGTATTGGAGAAAAGTAGAAGGAATAGAGTTATACTCCATTGTAAAATGGACGAGGACTTGCTGATACATTAGATACTGGGAAAAGAGGAAAGGGAAGAATCAAGGGTGACCTGTGGGTTTATGGTTTAAGATTGGGTGGATGCCAAATGTCCATCAACAGGTGAATGGATAAACAAAATGTAGTATATACTGACAGTAGAATATTACTCAGCCATAACAAGGAATGAAGTGCTCCTATATGCTACAATGTGAACAAACCTCAAAAACATGCTAAGTGAAAGAAGACAGACAAAGAAGGTCACATGTTATATGATGTCATTTATATAAAATATCTAGAGTATTTAAATCCGTAGAGACAGAAAGCAGAGTTCTGTTTGCCAGGGACTTGGGGAAAAAGGGTAAATGAGGCATAACTGCTTAAAGGGTAAACAGTTTCCTTTTGGGTTGATGAAAATGTTTTGGAATTAGATAGAGGTGGTGGTTGCACAACATTATGAATGTACTAAATGCCACTGAATTGTACACTTTAAGATGGTTAATTTTATGTTATGTGAATTTCATCTCAATTACAAAAAAAAAAAAAAAAAAAAGATTGGATGGATGGGAGCACCAATAACAGAGTGGAGGAGACTGGGTGGGGAGCGGGTTGTGGAATTCACGTGCTGTCTTAGAGATACCCGTGAGACATCCACATGGAGCCTAGGGGGAGATCTGGGCTGGAGATATAAATATGGGAGTTGTCAGCACTTAGATGTCAGCCAACAAAATGGATGAGATCTAGGGAGAGACAGTGTAAAGGAGCACATCACAGCCTGGATCATTCTTCAATTTGATCTTCATACCTACCTATGAGGGAGGTGCTGTTGTCTTCATTTTCAGATGAGGTAACTAACCTCCCTCCCCTGGCCCCCACATGAACTTGCCCAAGGTAAGACACTTTGTTCTTGTGCATCTTCTGGCTTCCAGTGCTTTGCCATTCCCGTCTCAGCATGATGGCATTTAGAACTTTAGCAAGGGCCTTCCCTCCCCTCCTCCTCTCCCCATTCTGACTGAGTACTCACATGGCAGGCACTGTGCTGGGCATATGTTGGTGGAGAAATTAGAAATGGCTCTAATTTTTGTGGAGTTTACCCAGTAAACAAGCAGCTGCAGTCCACTGATACAGGGGACTTTAGGAGCCTGTAGCAGGAGCGTCTACCCCAGGTTTGGGAGTAAGAGGAGGCTTCCTAGAGAAAATGTCAGCTAAGCTGAGATTTGCAGCAGAAGCAGAAAGATGGAGCCTGAGAAAGAGATGATTCTCTGGAGGGTTCATGATCCCTGAACACCTGCTATGGGAATTCACCATTCTCTTCATTCCCCAATTCTTCACAGGTTACTGGCATTTTCCAACTTACTGAGAGGGTTTTCTATATTTTCTATAACTCTGGAGGCAATAAGCAGACAAATGGCTTAATTTGATTTCAAGTGGGAGTTTCAGAGGGGTAGCCAGATAGAGTGCATACAGCCTGGTTTTCAAAGCCAGGCTCCATCTCTTGAGCGAGTGACTTATTCTTCTGAACCTTGCTTTTAATACCTATGAAATGGAGCCAATAATGTGCATTTCCTAATGTACGAAGTAAATGAAATGACACAGTAAAGTATTAGGTACACAATAAATGCTCAAAAAACGATATCTCTCTTATCTTTTGGAGAGGAAGATTTTCTGAAAAGACCAGAAGTCCTTGCACTCTGTACACTATTTAAAATACAGATATCCATCTTCCCTCTGAAGGCTCTGATGGTTCAGGATGGAACACAGCGTTCTGTATGTTTAGAAAGCAGCCCACATGATCCTGGTAAAAGCAAGTCCAGGAACCGTTGGCTTGACCAAATACTTGAGTCATTGCTATGATGAACATGAAAGGGTTAAGCACCTAAAAGCAGAATTTTGCCTTCTAGGAATTATTAGCCAATGACAGTGCTGACCGATGATGTAATGTCTTTGGCTGGCACTCCATTGGTTAAGTGTATTGTTTCTCTCGCCGCTTCAGCTGTGTGAGGAGCAAAGCTGGAGCCCAAGGGTTAATAATTCTGTGGCAGCAGATAGAGCAATTTTTTTTCCCATTCCTCTTCTGCTAGGTGTGAGTGTATAGCCCAGCTCAGCTGATTGTTGCCCTTCTCCTTCCAATAAACAGCTGCATCTTCCTCCTTACCTCCTCCCAAGCAGAGCACATGTCTCCGTAGTACTACAGAGGAGGAGGAGGAGGAGGAGGAGGGAGAAGGGGAGGAGGAGGAGGAGGCTCAGGATCTTTTAGGGAAGAGAGAACCCTTTCAAAGTTCCACGCGGCAGTCTCTCCTTGCCACTGGGGACGGGCACAGCCCCCGCTACTCTGGCCTACAAATGTCCCACTGGATGAATTGCTAAAACTGCCACCTGATTCTGAGCATTGTTCAACCTGGCGGGATCCTCAGAACCGGGAGGTGAGCCCAGGGTTTTGGAAGAGGGAGTGGGCCTAGCAGAGAGGAGCTCTAGACTGGAGGTCTGGAGAGAGGGAACAGCCCTAGACTGAAGGTCAAGCATAGGCTCCATCCCATAGCCCTGGCATGCGGTGTGAGCTTGGGCAGGACGGTTTCCCTCTTTGGGTCTGTTTGCTCAAGTGCACAGTGTGAGGCTTGGATTAGGGCCCTCTGAATTCTGGGAGACACTGGCAGGGGAGTGTGCTGACCAGAAGCAATAAACAAGTATGTAGCTTTCTGTCAAATGATCTCTGTAGATAAATGCTTTGCTCCTGGAATCTTGGGCAGCAGGGGAGTTTCAGGGGAGGGCTGTCTCCCTGGAGCCAGCCATAACCCAGGCTCCTCCTCATATCGTCTGGACTCTGTCTTCAGTGCTCCCACTCAGCCAAGTGGCCCTTGGTAGACTCTGGGCTGAGGTTTCTCCAGAAACACCTGAATTGTCTCAGGATTTTAATCATGTCCTTTGAGGGGACCTTTGGGTTCCTGACCCTTGAGTTATCAGTGTGCCTTAATGAATTTGGCTTTCCTAGTTGTCCCATGCTGGAGCTCCTAAGGTGGGAGAATTATTTTTGCATTATTGGATAGCTTAGCTGTGACAGTTTTCTTGTGTGTTTTTAGTGGGGCATGCATTATTGCTCCAGCCTGAAACTTCTCATCTTGCCCAGAGAGGTCCAAATGCAAGCATGTCAGCTTCAAGGTGTAAAATGAAAAAAAGTAGAAATGAGATGAGGTGGGGAGAGGGGAACAGAATAACTGGAAAAGCCTGATGATAAGAAACTGACCTTCATTTCATAGGTAATTCAAGAAAGTCTGCATTTTACAGACAAGCTATGATGCTACTTCCCTCTTGCAACACTCCAAAAAAGACATAAATAAAAAGTTCTATTATTTTTATTTTTCAGAATTTAGTTATGTGTGGGGAGTTTCCAATTCCTTTAGGGAGAGTAGAACCTACAAAGTGTTCTCTCTGTGTCTTATATGACCCTTGGCGTCTGCTGCCCTGTGTTCTGGGTCAGGCTTTGCTGCTGAGGAACATATGGGCCCTTCGGCAAGTCGCTGTGTCCCTGTGAGCCTTGTTTTCTGCATTTGTCAATCACAGGGGCAGGAGGGAGTTGGACTAGCTGACTTCTAGAGCCCTCATAGCTCTGGCTGTCTTGCTTTGAATTGCAAAAAGCCTTTGTAATCTGAGGCTGTTGATTAAGTGGGTTGGATAGGTAAAGAATCTTTGAATAAAGGAATGTGTAGCATGAGTCCTCTAAGTGTTAAAACATGTTAGCATGTTTTAACTCATTTCACTCCCTCAGTAGCCCTGGGAGTAGATGTAATTAACCCCACTCTACAGATATGAAATTACCGAAGATCATCATACAATAAATGTTGAGACTGGTATTTGTGCAGGTGACCAAACTGGGATGGTGGTGCTTGTCAGGATAATGGAAGGGCTGGAGCTGGAATCCTTACCTACCTTTGCTTCCATGCATGCTCTTCTTTCTACTACAAATCAAGCACTGATTTTAAGACTAACTAGTTCAGCCAGTTAATGTGGACTATCCAGGTTAATATCTGGGACAGCAGAAATTAGGGAACCCTGGGTCTGAAAGGGACCTTACAATCCTTTGGACCAGGCTCCTCAATATATAGCTGAGAAAATGGAGGTCCAGAGAAGTTAGGTGACTTGTTCCTGTCACTCATTGAGTCAGTAGATGGCAGGGATGGAGACCAAGATTCCTTGACTTAGGTGTTTGAAGGTGTATTGTTATTAATGAGTTTTTAAAAAATACCTTCATCTGCGAAATTTGGGATCATTTGAATTTAGCTATTCTCACCTCTGTCTGTTCTCACCAGGCCACTTTGAAGTGGTAAAGGATTTAAGTAAGAATCATTTAACACTTAACCTGCACTTGGCATGGTGGCAGGTGTCTGAAACATGAAAGGCGGTTGGTAAGCAAGCTGAGTATGAGACCTGGTCAGTTTCCTTCAGGAGCCTCGCGATGCAAGCTGTATTTCATGAGAGTCTAACTCACAGGTCAGCGATCTTTCTTAGTGGATGAGCTGGGTGGGACCCTGCCCCTTTTTCTCTGTGTGTGACTGGCACCTAATCTGTACCACTATAAGAGTACTTGCTGCATGACATGTGTCTCTGTTCTTTGTCTTTCCAGCTAAGCTGCATGTTTCCCAAAATGTGGAACTTAATTAATCAGTGGAGCTGCCTAATGGGGAGGTGGGTGTCAATATCTTGGATGTGCAGAGATGTACACCCAGAAATAAAAACCATCAAGTAATTATTAAAAAGCACAATGCAGATACTTGACTCCTTCCTTGATAACTGTAATGTTAACTTAACACCAGGCTTCAAACATCCTAATGATTATCATAGGAAAGAGGGGTTATAATTACTCTGCAGGGCTGAAGAGCAAAGCTAGCAGCAATGGGTGGAAGTTGGAGGAGAGCAGGTAGCAGATGAATAGAGGAAACTTGTACTGATGGTGGGGCCTGTCCAATGGGTCAGTCTCACCTTTCACACCCTTGTCATCTCTTGGTAACCCTCAGGGATTACTGCCCCGGCAAAGAGTAGCACTTGGTAGCTTTTAATGCCCCTTGTAGATCTAAGATTTCTTGATTATCTATCAAGCAGGTGCAAATGAGAAGAGGCCTGGAGTATAGCAGAGCTGCATCTTAGTCTTTAGGGTCCAAAGCCATAGTATGGGGTGGAAATCATTCATAGCCAAAATAACCATTGAAAATATCTTAATTGCCAAAAAATTGCATTACATGTGGTTTTTGTGTATGCAACCTGAACGGTAATTCATATGCTAACTAGTGTATAAAACACTGATTTAGACTAAGAGAAGTAGCAACATAAAGCCTATCTGCTGTTGCTTGGGTCTTCCTACTGTTCTCTCTAAGGTAATTGTAAAATTTCTCACTTGCATGGGGTAGGAGATGAAGAATTCTCAAATGTTCTTGCTTGCTTGTAAGTATAATGCTATTCTGTTTGGATAAACAGTCTCTAATACCATTAAATGTGTTTAACAGTTTGTTTTTAATGATAATGAAAATTAAATGAGATAATATATGTGGAAACCGGGAACCCAGCAACTGTTACAGAGTAGATGCTCAGTATAATTTTACTGAAAGGAAATAAGCATCTTGCTTTAATGTATTTGTCTATGCGGGTCTTTGAAAAGTTTTAGAGAAAAACCTGGCCACCTGTGCCCAGGCTGGCATTTCCTACTTGAAGCCTGTCTTGTTTGGCTTCTCTGCACAGGGTTCACCCTCTTGCCCCTGAATACTGTTTGTAAAATCCAAAGTGGAAAAAGAATGAGGTTGGAAGCTTCACAGACCTGAATTCAAAACACTAGCCATTACCTATCATTGTGTGTCATTGGCCATGTTACTTAACCTCTCCATGTTTGTTTTTTTCACTTGTGAAAATGGGATCAGTAGATCCCGCCTTGAAGGGTGGATGGGGGCTTAAATGAGAGAACCTTTAGAACATATATAGAGTAGGTGTTCTATAAATGGCTACTTAACTTGTTCTCCACAGAAAGATGTTACAGAGAGGTGTTGTTGTTGTTTTTCCTTCACTTTCACCTCAAACTTCTTGGCCCACATTAGTAGCATTTCTATATAGTTTTGTACAAACTTTCAGGAAACCTCATGTGACATTATTCTAAGAATGCATTTGCTTGCAGCCTTGTCCCCTCCAAGCTCATCTTCATGGCAGTCACCTAACGAAGCATCAGAAAGCTGCACTCGGAAGGGAAATGTTGTGCCTAATACATTTTTGAAACCCCAGGAGCTGATTTAAATATTCTGGGCTGGGATGCTTACTCAGGGGCCAAGTGGGCAGGTAATTTGAGGGGTGCTACAGAAGCCAAAGTATGGCTCCAAATTCAAAGCATTGGGGATTTCATTATTGAATTTTCATTCCTTGGGCTTATGTATTCATCCATTTAACAAATATTTATGTAGTTCTTACACTGTGATAAGCAATGACATAGGTGCTGGGAATAGATTAGTGAACAGTGCAGACAAGATCCCTACCTTTGTGGATCTTATATTCTGATGGAGGAATCGAAAATAACCACAAAACAGTTACATTGTGGTATATCAGTTAGTGGCAAGGGCCTTGAAGAAAAATAAAAGAGTGTAAGGGCATAGGAAGAGGCCCTTATAGAAAAGTCCATTAAAGGTCTTTGAGGAGTTGCTATTTCAGCAAGGGGAGAGTTTGAGAAGGTATAACTAGAGAGGTACCCAAAACCAGGTCTGGTGGGGACTCGCGGGCTGTAGAGAGAGGTTTGGATTCTACTCTTAGCTGGAGGTTTTGAGTAAGGAGGTTACATGGCTTGACTTATTCTTTTAATTGGTTTTGTTTTTTAAATTGCCATATGGTAAAGTTGACGTTGTTTTGGTGTTTAGTTCTATGACTTTCACCACACGTGTTAGCCGCACATGTAGATTCATGGAAGTACCAACATCACAGTGACACAGAACAGTTTCATCACCCAGAAACCTCCCTCCTAATGTCCCTTTGCAGTCACAAACTCCCCATCTCTAACATTTGGCAACAAGAACTCTACTTTCCATCACGACCGTTTTGTCTTTCTAAGGATATGATGTCAGTGGAATCATATAGTATGTAACCTTCTGAGGCTGGCTTCTTTCTCTGAGCACAACGCCCTTGAGATTCATCCGTGTTGTTGCAGGTGTCAATAGTTTGTTCATTTTTATTGCTGGCTAGAATTCCATTGTGTGGACGTACCACAGTGTGTCCATTCATTTACCCTTGAAGGACAATTGGGTCGTTTCCAGGTTTTGGCTGTTACTAATAGAGCTGCTATAAACATTTGTGCTCAGGTTTTTGTATGCACACACATTTTTGGGTCTCTAGGGTAAATACTCAACTGTTGGATTGCTGGGACATAACAATAAATTTACACTTAACTTTATAAGAAACTGCCAAACGATTTCCAGCGTGGCTTTACCATTTTGCATTCCCATCAGCGATGTGTGAAAGTTCCACTTACTCTGCATTCTTGTCAGCACTTGTCATTGTCATTATTTTTTATTTTAGCCATTCTAATAGTTTAATTGTATCTTTCCATGGTTTTAATTTGCATTTACCTAGTAGCCAATGATATTGAATATCTTTTCACATGTTTATTTGCCATCCTTATATTCTCTTTAGTGAGGTGTCTGTTCAAGTCTGTTATCCATTTTTTAAATTGCTTTTTTGTTTCTCACTGCTAAGTTTTGAGTATTCTTTATATCTTCTGGATATCAGTGTTTTCTTGAATATGTGATCTATAAATATTTAACTTGTTTTTAAGGAATCATTCTGAATTCCTTGTGGGAGGGAGGCTGCAGCGGGGAGGGGTGGAAGCAGAAGGATCAGCAGCAGACCATTGCAATAGTCCATGGAGAGAGATGATGGCAGTTTGGACTAACGTCATTTGGGTGGAAGAGGTCAAAATCAAGGAAACTTTTGAGAGTAGAGCCATCTGAACTTGACGATGGGTGGAATGTGGAATGTGAGGGAAAAGAGACGTCAAGGATGACCATAGTGCTAGAGGGGCTGAGCATTTAAATATATTTCAGGTATGGTGTCTGCCCTCAAGAAGCTCTCAGTCTAGTGAGAGGAGACTTACTATAAGCAGTTCACCTGGAATACAATCTCTGTGCTCACAGAGGTCATGAGAAAAGAACTGGGGGAGCACAGGTGATGGAAAATTTACTAAGTGTAAGATTTGTGAGGACAGCTCTCTGGACTGCCACTCTCAAACTTCAGTGTCTGTAAGAATCAGGGGAGAAGGTTATTAAAAATGCAGCTGGCTAGGCTCCTGCCCCAAAAATAAGAGGCCTATGGTTAGCAACACCACAAATTATTCTGTGTAGGTGATTGGTTGACCATTATGAGAAACCCTTGGGGGAACTGGGGGAACTTCAGAGAAGAGGTGATGTCTGAGGTCGACTTTCAGGGTTCAGTGAGAATTCTGACTTGGAGAAAGCTGTGGAAAGGGCAGCTGGGTATGGTCTTGTGAGAGAAGAGCAAAAGCAAAGGCTTGGAAGAACGATAGAGCCTGACTGGATCCTAGAGTAATATAGGTGGGGTGATGATGATGACTCTTGACCAGAGAACTCATGTCTGGGAGTTAGTGATAAGTCATGGGACTTCCTGTGCTCAATGAGTCTAAAGTGGTTGCCACCACCCAGCAGCTCTCCAGGTACTAACAAGGGGCCCACCGTGGTGAAATGTACCAGGCAGTCCAATGCTGGGTGTGCAGAGGGTCTGTTGTGCTTTCAAAGTCTCATGTGACCAAGTGCCTTTGAGGACAGAACGAGCCGGCTGGGGGTACTGTGTGCAGAGGTTTGCAGGAGGATGCCCTGTCCTTAGGACCCCTTTGGGCCTTCTTTGAAGCTTAAAGACTCTGCATCTCCTTTTCACACATGATCTTGCCTACTTCCCAAGGATGCTGAACCACATCTTCCTGTGGCGTAACTACTACTCACTGTGTGCCAAGCATAGTCCAAAGCACTTTATATGATTAAGCCATTTAATTCTCCCAACAAGCCTATGGATGAGATGGAACAGTTATTTCTGTTTTATGTTGAGCAGCCGAGGCACTGAAAGATGAATGACTGGCTCAAGGGCACCGTGCTACAAAGTAGAAGAGCTGGCATATTAACCCAGGGAATTTTGACTTCAGAGCCCAGGCTTTTAACTGTTATGCCGCATATGCCCTCTGAGGGCATCTGTAGAGGATGAGAGGGATCGAGAAGCCAGAGTGGCCGCGGTACCATGCGCACTGTCCTTACTGCAGCCCAGTCACGGTTATGCGGCATTCACAGGGTTATTCCCTGTAGGGACTATCTCAGTAATACACTTTAATGTTAAAAGATTTTTCTTTTGGGGCGCCTGGATGGCTCAGTCGTTAAGCGGCTGCCTTCGGCTCAGGTCATGATGCTGGGGTCCTGGGATCGAGCCCCGCATCGGGCTCCCTGCTCTGAGGGAAGCCTGCTTCTCCCTCTCCCACTCCCCTTGCTTGTGTTCCCTCTCTCTCTGTGTCCCTCTCTGTCAAATAAATAAATAAAATCTTTAAAAAAAAAAAGATTTTTCTTTTTTGATTCTAGCTTTTGGGTTAAAACTTACTATTTTTATTCTTTCTTGTCTAGTTAAGAACAATATGATAAATCAATTGTGAGGTTTGAAATGGCAACATAAGGTGTTGTGGTATCATGATGCTCCTAAAAGTAGTTGTTATATGTGGAACTGTTCACCAGTATACTAAATGGCCCCAGGTTATTATGCTTTAGAGTTCTTCTAAATCTGTCTTCAAGCAGCTAGTGTATTTTCCTCCAGCAAAATTCTTTCTGATTTACGTCTGTTTGCCGAAGTCAGGCAGGCAAACGACCAAATCTACGTGCATTGTTTCCTAAGGAAGAGTCAATAGGCTCTGACTAGCGGGCTTTTCTCCTTTTTTTTTTTTTTTTTTTTTTTGTAATGTTCAGAGAGAGGTGCGTAGACTGGTGGGTCTGGAGACCTTTTCCACCTTATTTCAAGATTCTCAATGGTGCTACTATAACAATTTCTGTAGACTGGGTGCTTAAACAACAGACATTTATTTCTCACAGCTTCCAGAGGGAAGTCTATGATCAGGGTGTCAGTATATTGGGTTCTGGTGAGGGCCTTCTTCCTGGTTCGCAGATGGCCATCTTTTTACTGTGTCCTAACATCGTGGAGAGCAGGGAAAGAGGATGTAAGCTCTCTGCGTGTCTCTTCATGACCTGATTATCTCCCAAAGGCCTCATCTCCAAACACCATCATGCTGGGGATTAGGGGTTCAATGTAGGAATTTGCGGGGGACACAAACATTCAGTCCATAGCAGTTGGGTAGTTGAATTTGCTAGGCAAGAGATGTCCAGACAGGGCAGAGGGAGTACAGTGTGATCTGGGAGAATTTTGAAGTTCCCTTGGCCAACGGAGAGCGGGAGTTCTAGGGAGGCTTCCTGAGCCTAGAACTGAGTTTTGAAAGATGAATGGAGTTAACTAATCCAGTGGGGTGGGGAGGGGCTTAGAGAAGAATAAAATCGGATGCCATTCCAAGAGTCAGGAACAGCATGTGCAAAGGTGTAACACCACATGGCAGGTAAGCAGGTTAAGTGTTAGTGAATATAATGGTGCCAGATGAAGCTGGAGACAAAGCTGGCCAGATCAGAAAGGGTCTCAGTGCTACATGGAAGGGCTTGAGCTGACATCAAGGAACAGCTGCCGTGTTTAAGTGATGTGGTCAGATTTTTGTTTTTAAAGAATGTCTCTGACAGTCTAAGCTATGGAAATGCATTTGGAGGAGACCTAATTGTGTGCAGGGAGACCAGGAAGGAAGGTTCTGCAGTGGTCCCCGCAAGAGATTATGCATGTCTGAGCTAGAAGTTGAGAGAGATGAAGACAGTCTCAAAGCTTCCCTTTTATTGAGCCCCACACCCAGAATAACCCCCTTTTCTCTGTTATGGGGCTGTCTGAAGGTGAATTTAATATGATCCCTGTCCTCAAAAAGCTGGTAATATAGAGACATCTGAGAAACCATTGGCAATGCAAGAGGTGGATTCACCAAGTTTTTTTGATTCACAAATATCTTTTGAATGCTTCCAATGTGCTAGCCCTTTCCAGGGGTTATGATAGGACAGTGAAAAAAACCAACAAAATTCCTGTCCTCATGGGGATCACATTCAAGTTGGAGGGAGCATAGAAAGGAGACACTACAAAGGTAAGATATATTAATATGTTGCATGGTAGTGGATATTACAGAAAAAAGAGAGAAGGGGGAGAGAGGTGTTGGAGGAGGGACTACAATTTTTTAAAAGGTAACATTTGAATAATGAGCTAAAGGAGGAAAGGGAATGGTATCCTAAATACACAAATATAGAGACTAAAATACCTATCTGGAGGCATTGTGGTATAGCAACTTTGAACACGACCTTTGAGGAAAAGCAGACTTAAATTTAAGTCCTGGCTCCATGCCATACTGGCTGGGTGACCTTAGACATATTACTTCACCTCCTTGAACATGGATTTCCTTATCCCTAAAGTGGGATTGGTGATGTTCATCTCCCAGGATTGCTGTGAGGATGGAAAGAGATACTTCTTGCTTAGTGCTGAGCCTGGCACATTGAAAATATTCATAATGTTGGGGGTGATTCTGGTGAGGCATCATCAAGGAAAAGGGCCCTGGGAGGTGCACCAGGGGCATTTGAAACAGGATTTCCTGACTAGGGCTCTCTGCTCTGCTGTTGCAGGCTCTGCAGAACTGAGTCATGGGCCCTTGGGGGCTGAGAGGCAAAAGTCCCAGAACAGCCTCTTCAGTAAAGAGGACAGGAGAGCCATGAGGCCCAGTGTCATGCCATGTTCTGTGGTCCTTGGAAGTCTCCACGCATCTTGGGAAGGATTCTGTCCCTAGGCAGGTCCCAAACCCCTGGGAAAGGATGTGAGAGAAGCTTTTTGTGCTTTAAAAAATAATGGAGGTGAAAATTGGTGGGTGTGAAGGCGAGTCTGGCTCTTCTTCAGCAGTTTTACTGGTGAGCACAACAGAAATGGTTGTTTTCTGTGGGGGCTAGAGGAAGCAGCTGCCAAAGCCGCCATTCCCATCCCGGCTGTGAAAAAGCCCTTCCTTGCCTGCGAGTGACAGAGGAGAGGGCTGCTCTCCGGAAGGAGTTGGCAGCAGCTGCTGGGGATCTTTGGGTGGAAATCTAGGATATGAAAGCTCAGCTTCCCGTGGGCGCTTCCTTCAGCCTGTCTCATGTCATCAACCGTTGGTATCATGGTGCCTGCCTGAAGGGGCATTACCGCCACTTGGCTAAGACTAGCTACTGCCCAAGGCTGCTTCTGGGGGATGGTCTGGGGGCAGCAAGCCACTGCAGAGCAGGGGAGTGAGCGAGGGCACAGCATCGGTTGGGATTCCTCTAATCTGTTCCTTTTTCCTTTTTTCATTGTCTGAGTCTTCTGTTTTCTTGCGTTTTTTTTCTTTATTCAGTTTCATTATTTTACTCATCCACCCCCCCGTTCTTTTTCTTTTTCTTCCTGCCATCCTCATTTTCTTCTTAGATCTTTCTTTTTCTTCCCCCTTCTTTCCTTCTTTCCATCTACTCTTTGTTAATTCATTATCAATCCATCAAGCATGTTCTCGGCGCAGTGCTAGCCCTGGGCACCAATAACACCTTGCCTGCACTCAGAAGCTCAGCTGCTGCAGGAAGAGGGAGGAGGGGAAATAAACAGGCAAAGCCTGCAGTGAACAGTCTAGACTCTGGAGTCAGACAAACCTGATTAGAGTTCGCCACTTCCTCCATGTGTTACCTTGGGCAAGTTACTGAACCTTTCTGAGCCTCAGATGTTTCAGCTCTCAGAATACTAGAACGTTCTTCCTAGGATTGCTAGGAATACAGGAGGGAGTGCAGGTAACGTGCTTAGCGGAGTGCCTTGCATGTAGCAAGAATTCAGGCAATGTTGTTATTAATATAGTCTGACAAATATTATTAGGCATCAGGATAAAGGAAGGGAGAGAGAGAAAACCACTTTTCTGTGTCTGGTTCTTGCCCCTGAAAGTAAGAATCAAAGATATGCCACAGAGTTCCTCAGGTATGAACCCCTCATTTTATAGATAAGCAAAGAAGCCCATGGGTAGAGGGGTGACTTGCCTTGGGGATGCCTAGGGATAGAGTGGAGTCCAAACCATCTGAGTTGAGTCCTTATCCCACATAGAATCGTGGTGGCAACTGTGCAATTTACTCTACCTTTCTGGGCCTCAGTTTCCTCTGTATGTAAAGTGGATAACAGCAAAGGATTACTGTTAGGACTAGTTGGTTTAATATAGGAACAGGGCTTAAAACACTACTTAGCACATAGGAAACATTATACAAATATTAGGTGCTACTATTACTGTTATTAGTATTATTGTCCTCATCATCATCACTCTTGTGAAGGTCACACAGTGGGCCAGTGGTGGCGGTCGCCACCCCACTCCTTTAGTGGAAATATGTATGCTAGCCTTGCCCACACCTGCCCCTTTGCACAGGCGGCAAGGCTGCCAGCTTTCCTAACCTACAAGAGGGAGCTGTGTCCCCATAATTGCAGCTGCGCCCACATAACTGAGCTGTTCCCAGAACCTTCTGAACCAGTGCCTGGGTTCAGGCGCTCTGAGGTGAAGGGCACTGCAGGGTCTGTCACGGGCTGCCAGGAGGTGTCAGCTTACAGGAGTACCTCACTGATGCTTAGCACCAGCAGAGTTGGGGGGAGCTGGGCCAGCAAGCCAGGGTGGCACAGTGGTTGAAGGGCTGCATCTGGAGACGGACTAGACTGATGTAGAGGCAAGATTGAATTTTGCCACTTAGCTGGTACATGATGTTCTGCAGGTTGCCTTACCCCCTTCAGCTTCAGTTTCTCATCTGTAAAATGGGGTTAATGGTAGTATTTGCTTCACAGGGTTCTGTGAGGATTAATGAAATGATACTTGTCATGAGCTCAGTGCTAGTAAGCATGGGCCACTTGCTGGCTATTACTTTCTGCTTTTGAAGAGAAAAGTGCTGTCTGGAGAGAGTGAAGCGAATGACTAGCAACTGTGCACTGACATCCAGAGAATCTTGTATTTTAATTGTGGTAATTTTGGAGTCAGAAAAAAAACACCAGCTGAAGACTCAGGAGACCTGTGTTCTGGGCCTGGCCTGGCCTCTGCTTCACTGAGTGACCCTGGACAAGTCACTTCCTTGTGTGTGTTGTCTCCCTATCAGGCAACAAAGTCGTGGGAGCAGGACAGCCACACTGCACAGTTCTGTGTGTTTCACAGGGGCACCCTCCACGTCCAGCCCCACCAGGTAACTGTCTCTGCCAGGACACAGCCCACGCCCCCTCCCCGCGGAATGCCAGAGTTCTTCACCAGATGCTTCCCGAGTGCCCAGTGTGCCAGTCCCGTGTCCAAGTGCCGTGCTCGGTGCCTGGATGAGGATGGAGTGGGCAGGGTCACGGGGGAATCTGGCAGGAAATGCACCACTCTTAATATAAGGAAAATGCTGCAGGATAATGGAAGAAGATGCACAGTCGGCCCCCCCTTATCCACGTTTTCATTTCCCGCAGGTTCAGCTACCTGTGGTCGACCTCCATCTGGAAGCAGATGGTCCCCTGAGGTAGCGTCAGAAGGTCATAGCAGCCTTTATGCTGCGTCCCCATACCCACGTCATCCCCCACACTTCATCTCATCACGTAGGCATTTTACCGTCTCACATCATCACGAGAAGGGTGAGTACAGCACAACGAGATATTCTGAGGGAGAGACCACATTAATATAACTCTTATTACGGTATATGATAATAATTGTTCTATTTTATTATTAGCTATTGTTGCTAATCTCTTACAGTGCCTAAAATATAAATTAAACTTTCTCATAGGAAGAAAACAGCATAGAGAGGGTTCGGTACCATCCGCGGTTTCAGGCACCCATGTGGGGAACATACCCCCCCACCCCCTGGGGATAAGGGGGGCTACTGTAGTTGGTGAAGGGCACTAGGGTCAATGTTAAATGGAGTGGTCAGGGGCGGGTGCTGAGGAAGTGACATTGGAGGTGGACCTGAATGACAAGGAGGCAGCAAGGGGAAGACGGAAGAACATTCTCGCAGAGGGAAGAGCAAGTGCTGAGGCCTGAGGGCAGTGGGACAGGGATGCTGGAGAGTGAGGTCAGCTTGTTTGAGAAATAGAAGGACCAGTTCAGTTTGGATGTAGAAAATGAGTGAAGGGAAGGGAGTCCGGATGATGTGTGTTCCCCCCACCCCGGTCAGGCTGTGAAAGAAGCTTGAGTGCCATCCAAACCACAGTGGGTACCACTGAAGGGTGGGAGTCATGGCCAGGGAGCAGGTGTGGGGGGCAGGGAGGGCAGACGGGAACTTCCTCGTTGGTCCAGGTGAGGATGATAGTGGCTCGGACCCTGGTGGTGGCCGTGGAGTTGGAAGAAGTAGATGTACTCCGAGGCTGTGTTAGGGAGGAGGGTTGATGATGGCGTGTGGGGGACAGCTGGAGAGGGAAGAATCGTGGGATCTCCCCACATTTCTGTCTTAAACAACCAAGTGTGGTATTTACTGAGCTGGGAAGATGAAAAGAGGGCAGTTTGGGGTGGGGAAGATGGTAGGGAATGGAGTTCTGTTTGGGACGTGATAAATTTAAGATGCCTAATAGCGTGCTTTTGCTGCTCTCTGGAGTAAACTTGCTAAATTACTCATTAGGGCGGCACCTGCCTGCCAGAAGCACCGCCAGGCTGGCCATCTGCCCTGCCAAGCTTGGGCAGGAGGCTGCGGACACCTGAAGGTGATAGGATTGGATGTGCAGTACTCAGCCTGGTCTCCGCAGGGCTGTGCTCTCTCTCCCCGTCTCTCTCTCTCTTTCTATACTTCTGTCTCTTTCGCTTTCTCTGTCTCTTTCTCTGTCCCTCTTTATGTCCTTCTCTGTCTCTGTTTCCCTGCCTTACTTTCTCTCTGTCTCTTTGTCTCTCTGTCTCTATCCCTCCTTCTCTGCATTTCTCTGTTTCTCCCTGTCTCTCTGTGTCTCTGCATGTCTCTCTCTCTGTCTCTGTCTCTCTGTGTGTCTCTCTCTATGTCCTTCTCTGCCTCCCTGTCTCTCTCTGTATGCCTCTTTGTCTATTTCTCCCTGTCTCTCTTTGTGTCTCTCTGTATCTGTGTATGTGTCTCTCTATCTCTCCCTGTCTCTCTTTGTGTCTATATGTGTTTGTGTCTCTCTCTGTCTCTCTCTGTCTCTTTCTCTCTCACCCGTCAGTAGCTTCCTTCAGATGTTCCAGGTAAAACTTGTTTCCTCTCATTTCAGTCCTTCTTCCTTTGCCCGAGTGAGCCTCTCAGAGGTCTCCTGTGTCTCTAGGAAGAAGGTTCCTTACTTGGCCCTGTGTGTTTTCTGATCTGACAGAAGGAAACACCGTGTCTGGTTCCTGGACCTTGGCGATGCTGGCATCTCTCCTTGACTCTGGGTTCCCAGCTGTGCCTGCCACTACCTCTAACTCAGTGAGTCCACAGCCAGACATGGTCCCTCCCCCAAAACCACAGGGACAGGTGTGCACAGGGCTTTGCAGGGACACAGAACAGCTCTCTTAATCTCAGTTGGTTGGTGAGAGTAGTCAGGGAAGCATCCCTAAGGGAGAAGGGCATGAGCTGCGTCAGAACCAGCTAAGGAACATAGGGGAGCAAAGGGAAGGTCATGCCAGGCAGAGGGAACAGAGATGTGAAACCGTTGTGTGGGGGCCATGTTGTAGATGACCAGGAACTCGGAGCAGCTCTGTAGAGCTAAGCTATGTTTATGGCACCCAAGAAGCCAGATACCAGGCTCACGGAGGCCCAAGGTACCATGATGTGAGAGAAAATCAATAGGCCCTGGCCCCAGAAAGCCCTGGGTTTGAATCCCTGGAGGGGCAGTGCTGCCTAGTAATTAGGATCATGCCCACTGGAGCCTGGTTGCCTAGGTTTGAATTGAAGCTCTGCCACTTAGCAGGGTAACTTTGGGCCTCAGTGTCCACAACTATAACGTGCGGGTGATAATAGCACACCTACCTCGTAAAGCTAGAGGAAGGATGGCCTGAGTTAATATGTGTCTGGTGCTTATAACAATGCCTGACAGAACTGTAATGATGATTTACAAGTTGAGTGACTATGTAAATTACTTATCATCTCTGGCCCTCAGTTTCTTCCTCTGTAAAGTGGGGGTGATGGCACTTCCTGAGATATATCTATATATCCTGCTCATGATAGCACAGTGTTTAGCATTTCATAGATGCTAAGTAAATGATAGCAGTTAGTTTTACATTGCAAACGTTAAAGAAGGGAGTTCTGTATGGACTAAAGAAATAGTATCAACTGATTTAATGGATAAATGGAAGATAAAGAATTAGAAAGGAAGAAAAGAAAGAAGGAAGGAGGAAGAGATAGAGGGAAGGAAAGAAAGGCCAGATTCTAAGAAGGAGCCTCTTGGAAGCACACTTTGTAAATGGGACAAAGACAAAAAAGATGGACCTGATGCTGCCCAACTTGCATTTTCTGAGCAGGCCCACATGCAGGATGAGGCACCAGCAGCTCTGCTGAGGGACTCATCGAGGGTCCCCCACTGCATTCCCCTGCTCCCAGCCACACTCTGCACCCACTAGCATACCCAAACCTCAAAACTTCCTGACTTCATATAGAGATAATGCAACCGTTCTGTTTCCTGGCCTGTTGCTGCAGAGCAAGGTGTGGGCAAGAGAACCTTTCGGCAGGTGCCGCTCCAAGGGCATGGGCACTGGGGAACACAGACCCACAGTGATGTGTCCAGAGACTTGGATGTTCCCTTGGATACTAAGTTTTCCCATTGTATACAATAGCCAGGTTTTCTCAACAAAATCAGGACAGAGGGGCTTTCTGGGTTTTCACTGGCAGGGATTGAGAGAGCAGAGCATTCACAGCTCTGAGCCTGGAAGTGGCTAGCACTTGGGTTTCCATCCAGGTAGATGGGCATGGCAGCCATAGCTCTAGGAGTTGCAGGTGCTCTCCCAGGAGTTGGGAATTGGATCCCCCTGGGGGAACACGACCCCAGCAGGGCCTGTCCTTGAAGGAGAGCTCCAGGACCCCAGTCATGGATTCAAGACAGAGATTGGATACTGCAGTCTTATTGGATTACTGGCAGCTGGTGAATGGGAGAGCCCAACTGATCACAGAAAAGAAAACAACCTAAGCAAGGTCAGCCCTTGGGTCACTCAGAAATTTAATGTTAGGGGTAATAGGCAGTGGTATGTTGACCTCAGGTTTATACAGGAGCCTGGGGTACCCTTGGACAAGTTCTGCATGTGACTGACAGAAAAGGTGATCTGGGGACCTGAGAAGCCCCAGCCCTTATAGTTGGTTTTAGAAAAGTGAGTTATGGGCACCTGGGTGGCTCAGTCGTTAAGCGTCTGCATTCGGCTCAGGTCATGATCCCAGGGTCCTGGGATCGAGCCCTGCTTTGGACTTCCTGCTCAGCGGGAGGCCTGCTTCTCCCTCTCCCACTCCCCCTGCTTGTGTTCTCTCTCTTGCTGTCTCTCTCTCTGTCAAATAAATAAATAAAATCTTAAAAAAAAAAAATAGAAAAGTGAGTTAATCCTAAATCCTTTCAAACAGGGCCACAGAGAGTATTGATTAGAATTTTCTCAGGAAATAGAGAATCAATCAATTAACTAATTCCGTTACCTACTGAGGTTGTTCAAGGTGCTGTGGATACAGAGCTGAATCACAGACCCTGCCCTCAGTGATCCTGAGACGTAAGCCAGTCATTGCTGTATTAGGAGCCACTACTATGACAAACAATCACAAACTTAATGGTGTAGATGATAAGCATTTGTTTTGCTCATGCATCTTCCAGTTGACTGGGAGCTGATTGATCTTGGTTGGGCTCGTCTGGGCGGCTCTAAGGTCCTGCTTGAGTCTAGTTCTTCTCCAAGTGTCTCTATTCCTCCTTGGATCCATGGGACATGTTCTCAGGACATTGGCAGAGGTACCAGAGGGCAAGTGGAAACACATGGTGTCTCTTAGGTCTGTGGCTCAGAACTGGTGTACTATCACATCAGCCAAAACTAGTCACATGGCCGAGCCCAAAGTCAGTGGGCAAGGGAGTCACTCAGCTTGTAGTGAAAAGAACTGCAAAGTCACTTGACAAACTGTGAAGATTCTGAGAGGAGTACAGAATTGTAACTAATAATTCAAACTATAAAATTACTCACCCCAACATAAGTGTGTTCATCTGTGTATAAATCATGAATACTTTACTAATATACTATAACTGTAAAATGTACACACAAAAAGAATTTAGATTGAAAATTTGGAAATAAAAAGTTCAAATAATTTTTTTCCTGCACTCCAGTGCATCATTTTGAAAAGCCCTAGGGGATATACTTCCCATTTTGGAGATTCTGGTCGACAGGAGTATTTCCTAAAATGTGGCACATACACCAGCTGCAGCAAATCATTTGGATCATTTGGAGAGCTTGTTAAATGCACATTCTGGGCCATTTTTCTAGCCTGCAAAATCAGAGCCTCTGAGGGTAAAGCCTGGGAATTTGTGTTGTTAGGAGTTCCAGGTGATATGGGTGCATAATGGAGTTTGAGATTTGTAAACCAACAGAGCAATCAGCCTCTGATGGAAAGAAACCCAAGAGTGGTTTCCAAAAACACTGGAACACCCCCCTTACCCAGCCTGGAGGGTGCTGGGGGTGGTCAGGAAGGCCATCCCGAATGAGTGAGGTGAGTGCTGAAGGAAGGGGACACTTAACCATGATGTGTGGAGAAGGCTGTGCCAGGCAGAGGTCACTGCATGTGGAAGAGCTGTCCTTGAGAAAGGACCTCCCATGTTCAGGGAGCCCTGTGGTTAGCACATGGGGAGCAAAGGATCAGGGAAGGCATCCTGAAGAGTGAGTTAACAGATAAGACTGAGCCAGAGAAAGGAAAGGAGGGTGGGGTGAGCAGGAGTGGTCTGATCCAAGCTGGGGTGAGAGGGCTGGAGTTTCCAGCCTGAATGTGGATGACCTTATCTTGGAGGCCATGGCAACCACAGAAAAATTTTCTGCAGGAAGTGACATGATCATGTCTAGACTAAGTGCCCAAGAGGTCATTTGGCTTCCATGTAGACAGGGGACTGAAAGTGGAAGCAGGTTTGCAGGTGTCACACTTGCACCCAAGAGAGATGAGTGTGGCCCGGCCCTGCAGGGAGGAGAGAGACGAGATTGGATGCCAGAGTCATTTAGAGACAGAATCCATGGAGCATTGGAGAAGCAGCAGAAGGAGAACTAGGGAGGTATCTGTGGGGGTTGAGCCTAACTGGCGTGAATATGAAGTGGTGATGGAAGCAGAGCTGCTCACCCTTGGGAGTGGGGCTTGCCCAGAGGGGCCTGCATTCTAGACGATCACCAAAGTGGGTAGGTACCTCTCTGGCCCTAGTTTAGAATAAAAATCCCTGGAAATGATATTGTGAAACCTACCCCCAAACTGCATATGATTTATTTTGTAGTAAGGTAACATTGCTAAAAATCACCTTTATTTATCTTAAGGGCCCATCATGGGCAGTAATCACAGAGGGGGCCCAAGATGGCCATTTAGCTCCAGACCTCAGGTGATCAAGAGCCTCTTTTTAGATTTTTGACATGACCCTCAGATGAAGGTCTGGATCAGTCAGAGACAAGCCAGTGTGATTGTCAGGTAACACTAAGCTTGTGTCCCAATCCTACCTGGTGCTGCCTGGAAAGCTTTATAAATTCTGTCTGTAAATAAATCCTGTGGTTATTTTGTAGGTAACAGTTATAGTTGCTTTATAATTTTAGGTCAAAAACTTGAATTTGTTTGATGTAAATGCTCATGTACATGCATATTTTTTTGTGACCCTCTTTTGGCATTTATCTATTTGAATATATTTTGAATTGGGGTGGGTGGTCTCAAATAAATGGAAGACTTTCACTTCTCTTGATCCCTAGGAGACTCTCTCCCATAAAATTTCCTGACACCCCAGGGTGCTCTCCAACAAGGGGAGGGAGTTATTGGTGCAGAAGCCTCTCTCACCCACAAATCCTAGCTCTAAAGCCCAAATCCTCCTTGGCTGGGGACTCACAGTGTCCCATCTGTGGGAACTAGAGTGTTGCCACTCACAGGAGATCAAGGCCTGTGTGAGTGGATTGGAACTCATCAAAGACAGCACACACTTTCATGTAGATGTGGCTGGAACAGAGCTCTGCAGATGAAAAACCCCGCAGGTCTGTCTGTATGTGGAGATGGAGCTGCTCCCTTGGCAGATGCAGGTTTGACCTTTCTTCAGGTAATTAAGTGTCTCTTAGCTTTGCAACTTGAGTGGCACAGCCTCTGGATTCTCAGGCTCACCCTAGGCTCCCACGCTGCCCATGCTCATCAGTATATTGATGAAGCCACGCCCATGTTGTCTCCATGAATTTTTAAACTTCCTGCTCATGCATAAAGGGTTTTAGCAGCTCTTAATTACTCAAATGCTTGTTCCTAATGGGGAAGGAAGAAGAAAATCTGTCAGCATTCGCCGAACAGAAGGTGGAGAGAGAATTTATGAGACTTTTACTCACATGAGGAAAGAGCGCACTAAAAATTAGATCAGATATTCCTTTGCATTATTCCAGTTGTGGTTCAGCTTAGGCTTATGTGTCAGACGCTGTGATAGCTTCTTTTCTTGTACATAATCACACTTTTAGTCTTTACAAGCAAAAGGTGAGTGTGGTTTAATTTCATTCATGTTATTTTAAACAGATTCCCGCAACAAATATTTATTGATTCCTACTACATGCTAGGTGCTTTTCTAAGTCCTTGGGATACAGCAGTGAACCAATCAGACAATAATCTCTGTTCTTGGGGACTTTCTATCAGAGGGAGCAGAGAATCAACAATAAGCAAAATAAATAAGTATATAGTTTTTTTTTTAAGATTTACTTATTTGAGAGAGAGAGAGAGAGCACACATGGGGGTGGGGAGGGACAGAGGGAGAGAGAGAATCTCAAGCAGACTCCCCACTGAGTGAGGAGCCTGACACAGGGCTCGATCTCACAACCATGAGATCATGACCTGAGCCGAAATCAAGAGCAGGCCACTTAACTGGCCGAGCCACCCAAGTGCCCCAGTAAGTATATAGTTTTATGGAAGGCAATGCATGCTATTGAAAAAACAAGTGGAATGGGGAAGGAGAGATCCAAAGTACCAGACGGTTTAACATTGGGTGGTCAGGAGGAGGCCTCACTGAGAAGGTGACATTTGAGCAAAGATCTGAAAGACATGAGGGGGTGAGCCATGCAGGTTTCTGTAGAAAGAGTGTTCCAGGTGGAGGAACAGCCAGGGCAAAGGCAACTGGTGAGCAGGAAGTTCAATCGTTGAAATTTATCTTCCTTTATTTTCTACGATATGTGCCGGGCCTCCAATGTTCCTTAGCTAACGTCCCATTGTAGGAGATCCAGGTAATAGCCTGTGAAACATTATGCCATTGACATTTGCAGAGCACTTTAAAGATTAAAAAGCAATTCCATGTGGGGTGATGGAACTGTTCTGTACCCTGGATGTGGGGGTGGTTACATAAATGTGTTAAAATTCATAGAACTCTACACTAAAAAGTCTGTTTTACTCTGTTAGCTTAAAAAGTAAATATTTTGGAAAAGCAACTTAATACATTTTCTTTTGGTCTACTCCAAGACCTGTGAAGTAGGAAGGGCAGGGATTCTTATCTCTGCTTTGCAGATTAAGAACCTGTAGCCTGGAGGTTACTCAGCTGCAAGAGGCAGAGCTGGGTCTCAAAGGCAGATCCTTTCCAAAGCCAGTTCTCATGTAAATACTGCAGTCCCTGCCGCATTGTCTCCCCAACTAATGCTGACCACACTGTTTAGACCTTCAGGCAATGGGACATGCACACTGTCTAAAGGGGGATGGGTTAGCCTGATGATGGGTATTAAAAAGGGCACGTATTGAATGGAGCACTGGGTGTTACATGCAAACAATGAATCATGGAACACTACATCAAAAACTAATGATGTACTGTATGGTGATTAACATAACATAATAAAATTAAAAAATAAACAACAATCAGAATAATAACAGCAGCTAATACAGATTGCTCATCATATGCCAGCCCTATTCTAGGTATATTCTAGATTTGTTCTAGATACTATTAGACTGTCCCCACCTTACAGGTGAGAAAACTGAGGCACAGAGAGGTTAAGAAATCTACCTGAGGCCATGTAGGTAGTAAGTAGCAGAGCTGTGATTAGAACACAGGCCATCTGGCCCCAGGGTCCGTGGGCTTAACCTTCAGGCTTACTCCCTCTGTCCTGCTGTTTCCAGGGCCAGAATGCTGAGACCATGATAGTCTTTAGTTGGATTTGGTAGAGGTCTTGCACTTAAGAACCCATCCCTTTTTTTTTTTTTCAGAAAGGCATTATTTTTTTTTTTAGCTTAAGGTTCACAACAAACTAAGGGGAAGGTACAGAGATTTATTATATGTCCCCTACTCGCACACACGCCTAGCCTTTCCTTCATCAACTTCCCCACCTGAGTGGTACGTTTGTTATAATTGATGAATCTACATTGACAAATCATAATCACCCCAAGTCTGTAGTTTACTTTATGGTTCACTCTTGGTGTTGTATATTCTGTGGGATTGGACAAATGTATAGTAACATGTATCCATCAGTATGGTATCATACAGAATATTTATGCTGTTCTAGAAATCCTCTGTGCTCTGCCTATTCAGTACCCACCCCCTAGCCCCAGCAACTCCAGGCAACCACTGGTCATTTTACTGTCTTCATAATTTTGCCTTTTCTAGAATATAATATAGTTATAATTACAATTACACTGTATGTAGTGTTTCAAACTTGCTTCTTTCACTTAGTAATGCACATGTAAGGTTTTCCATGTCTTTGCATGGCTTGATAGCTCATTTCTTTTTTCCACTGAATAATATTCCATTGTCTGGATTACCACAGTTGATTTATTCATTCACTACTGAAGGACATCTTGGTTGCTTCTAAGTTTTGGCAATTATGAGTAAACATGCTAATATAAATAAGATTGGTGGGGTTTTGCGTGGTCATAAGTTTTCAGCTCCATTGAGTAAATACCAAGGAGCATGATTGCTGGATAGTATGGTAAGGGTATGTTTAGTTTTATAAGAAACCATCATACTGTCTTCCAGAGTGGCTTTATCATTTTGCATTCCCATCAGCCATCTGTTGCTCCACATCCTCACCGGCATTTGGTGTTGTCAGTGTTCCATTCTAATAGGTGTAGTAGTATCTTGTTGTTCTTTTAATTTGCATTTTCCTGGTGACATTCAATGTGGACCATCTTTTCATATATTTATTTGCCATCTGTCTTATCTTTGTTGGTAAGATGTCTGTTAAGGTCTTTGTCTCATTTTTAAATTTATCAGCATGTGAACCAAGTCTATGGTAGGAATGATGGAGAGGAGTAGAGGATATTAAAGATGCTGGGAGAGAGCATTGACAGGGCCTGGTGACTGAGTGGCTGAAATGGTGAGGGTCAAGAAGGAGCAAAGTATGAGAGTCCAGTTTCGGCCTGAGTGATTGGACAGATAGTGGTGCTTCTGGGAGGAAGTGGGGGGGCCCAAGTGCATAACTCATTTGAGAATGAGCAAGGAAGTGAATCTGGGGTGTCTGTGAGACATCCGAGCAGAGATGTTCACTCTCCTGTGTAGGCTGATCAGTTGCTCATCTTTTCCTAAAGTAGCCAGTGTTACTATTGTGGGGCAGCTCTCATTCTTATGGAGTCTTTCCCACTTTTTTTTTTTTAAGATTTGATTTATTTATTTATTTAGAGAGTACAAGTGGGTGGGGGGCAGGGGGAGGTAGAGAGAGAAAATCTCAAGCAGACTACCTGCTGAGTGGGGAGCCCGACACAGGGCTCATCTCACGACCCCAAGATCATGACCCAAGCCAAAATCAAGAGTTGGATGCTTAACTGACTGAGCCACCCTGGCGCGCCTCCTTGGCCACCCTAGTGCCCCCTCTTTCCCACTTTTATGAAAAACTTGTGCCTTACTTCTGTCTTGTGGCTCAACCAACAATTCTGAGAAGTCTTCAACCTTTTTTTACCCTTCTCAGTAAAGTCTTCATTCTGGCCACAGCCTCCAAGAAATAAGCTTGCAAAGTTTGGGGATTTTTTTTTTTTTTAATTTTATTTTTCTTTTCTGGTGTGGCCACTCCTGCCCTCTAGTGGCCATTTGTGGGGCAGCATAGGGCTGAGTACTACCCTGGCCTACTCCATTCTGTCCCAGAGAGAGACTTCCTGCCCTTCTTTTCCTCCCAGAATCCCTCTCATTCCCACTTTGTCTCACTATCAGATTATATTTGGCACTGAAGAGATATCCAGTGTCCAATGGCACAAGAAATGAGTGACCCACAGAATAGGAAAATACCTTGCAAATCACATAATCCAACTCTCTTCTTTCATACCTAAGGATCCAAATGACTGCAACAGCTTCCTAACTGGTCTGGCTGCTTCTATCCACATTCTCTACAGTCTGTTTTCCACTCAGGGGCCAGGTAGACTAGATTATGTCTATCTCTTGCTTACATTCACACTTGAATTAAAATCAAAATTATTATCAATATTGTCCTCCATGATCTTGTCCCTCAATTTCTCTAAACATTTTCTTATAAAAATCTCTGTCTTGTTTCCTGGTTGAGCTGGCCTTCCTTCTATTCTTCAAATGTACCTAGCTCTTTCCTACTTTAGGACCTTTGCATATGTACTTCTCTTTCCCCTCATCTTTCATGTCTCAGCTTAAAGTTCACCTCAGAGAGCCCTCCTCTGACCCACCCCCATGTTAATCTTTATAAAATCTCTCTGTATTCCTCACTAGCACTTGCCCCAATCCATGAATATTTGTTCACTTGTTTATTATCTGCTTCCCTCTACCACTGTAAGCTCCACTGGGACCTGCAGTGGGGAGAAGTTACAGGGTGAGCCTTTGACTAACATTGGAGTTGGTCAAAGGATAATGAGGTGATTTGTCGGCAGGTATGGAATTCCCACCAGTGTAAGATTGACCAGAGTTCCTAAAGAAAAGGTTGTTAAGTAATCTCTGAAGTCCTGTCAACTCTAGTATTTTATTAACTTTTCTATCCAGTAGTTTAAAAATGGAAGAGGTTCAGACTGAGTAATAACTCGGTAGCTCGTGTTGGACTAATCCTCTCATAGATGATAATTATAAACTTTGGGTAAAATATTTAAAAGAATCTATTTGAGGTTCCTGGAGAGAAACAAAAAGGAGGTAGAATCTGGAGGGGATTTTACCCTTGAAAGAAGAGAATCACATCCACTAAGTGAGATCTACATTTATGTGGCTCTTCCCTGAAAGCATTCCCCAGTCCACATGGCATGGAGCAGCTAAACCAAAGCGGAAAGCTGCAGCTGTATTGGTTTGACAAGTCAGCAGACAGAGTATAGGTTAACAGAGTGTCTGGAAAATGAGGAAAGCCTAAAGAGATGCCCAGCTCCCTCCTCAATAAGATTGACTGATGCCTCTGTTAAAACTGTATTGCAGTTCAATTCATTTCTGCTTTTCATACTTGCCTACAGCTGTTAATCTTGGGAGCACTCTCCAATAAACGTCCTGCTTGCAAATCACCATAGCAGAGTCATCTTCCTGGCTGAGGAACTGACTTGCAACAATCCAATTGATATTTATAGAACATTACCCTGAACAACTGCAGAATACCCATTCTTTTCAAGTGCAAATGAACATTCATCAAGATAGAGCCTACTGAGCCATAACATTAATTTCAGTGAATGTCAGAGATGTCAAAGGATTAAGCCTTATAGACTATGTTCATTGCAAACAAATGAATATTAAAAGCAACAATAATAAATTATCTGAAAGAGTAGTGGAATTTGAAAATTAAAGATGTTTAAATAATACATGAGAAAAAAAATCACAAAGAAATTAAGAATAATTTGAATTGAACAATAATGAAAATAATGAAATGCCAAGTTTCTGAGATGCAGCTAAAGCAGGGCATAGAGGGAAATGCATTGCTTTAAATGCTTATATTAGAAGAGATGAAAGGTTTAAAATTAATGATTTACATTTCTATTTTAAGAATCTAGGGGAAAAAAATCAAACCCTTAAACCTAAAATAAGGAGAAGAGAGGAAGTATAAAGAGAATAAAGAGCAGATACATGTGAAATAGAAAACAAACAATGGAGAATATTGGAAAAGCTGCAAATTGGTTCTTTAAAAGATTAATAAAATTTGTAAATTCCTAGCAACACAGATTAATCCAAAAGAGAGAGACAGCAAATTACCAGTGTCAAGAATATCAGGGAAAACCACTGCAGATCCTACAGAAAGTGAAAGGATAATTTAAAAAAATATTATAATTACTTTATGCCAGTAGATTTCACAATTAAGAATGGACAAATTGCTTGAAATCACATATTGCAAATACTGATATAAGAAAGAGAATATGAATAGATTTATATAACAGATTGAGTTCATTATTAAAAACTTTTCCATGAAGAAAACATCAGCCCCAGATGACCTCACTGTTGAATTCTTCCAATAATTTAAGAAAAAAGATAGTACCAATATTACATAAACTCTTTCAGAAAAGAGAAAGGCAGGAACATTTCCCAGCATATTCTGTGAGCTCAACATTACCCTGGTACCAAAATCTAGCAAAGATATTACCAGGAAAGGAAATTATAGACCAGTATTTTTCATCAACATGGATGCAAAAATCCTCAACAAAATATCAGATTGAATATAGCAATATGTAAAACTGGTAATTCACCATAACCAAGTGGGATTTATCTCAGGAATGCAAGTTTGGTTTAGCATTGGAAAATCAATCAATCAGTTGATTCACCACATTAAGCAAATAAGTGATTTTAAAAACTATAGTTCTTCTCAGTTGAAAATCAGTTGGCAAATTCAACGTCCATTCATGATAAAAATCTCGGGCAACTAAGACTACTAGAGAACTGTCTCAGTCTGATAAAGTGCATTTACAAAAACCTACAACTAACATCTTAGTAATGTGAGATAGTGAACGTTTTCCCCCTAAGATTGAGAAAAGGTAGGTGTCTACTTTCATCATTTCTATTCAGTGGTGGAGGTCCTAGGCACTGTAATAAAAGAGGTGAAAAAAGGAAAGGCATTAAGTTTGGAAAAGGAGAAGTAAAGATATCTCTATTTGTAGATGACGTGATTACTTAAATAGAAAATCTTAGGAAATCTGTAAACAACCACTAGAAACAATAATTGAATTTATCACGTCAACATACTGACAATAATTGACAAATATATGATACTAGCAGCAAACAAATGGAAAATGAAACTTAGAGAACAGAGTCTTTTAAAATACCATCCCCGTCCCCCCCCCCAAAAAAACACGGAAGAAATATTAGGAATCAGTTTAACAAAGTATGTGCAACACTTCTATATTGAAAATCACAAAACATTTCTGAGAGAAACTGTAGTTAGTAAGTTGAGTGCTCTACCATGTTCATAAAACATTTAGTAGTGTTGAGATGTTATATCTACCCAAACTGAGCTGTAGATTCTATATAATCCCAAACCATATCCCAACAGACTTTTTCATACAAGTTGATTTTAAAATGTATATGGAAACAGGACCTAGAATACTCTAAACAATCTTGAGAAAGAAAATCTAAGTTCGGGGACTCATTGTGTCCGATTTTAGACCTTTCTGTAAAGCCACAGTAGCCAAGACTGTGTAAGGACAAACAGATCAATGGAGCATAAGAAAGAGTCCAGAGATAGACCCATACATATACAATTCATTGGTGCCAAGAAAGCCACCAAAGCAATTCATTGGGAAGAAAATATTTTCATAAATGGTGCTGGAAAACTGGATAAATGAACCCACCTCACACCACTCCAAAAATCAAGTTTGGATGGATTATAGACCTAAATAGAAAAGCTAAAACTATACAGTTTCTGTAAGAGATTAGGAGACAATATCATCATGATCTTGGGGTTGGCAAAGATTTTTAAAAGCAGATACAGAAAGGTCTAATCATAAGAAAAATCTGGTAACTTGGACTTCATAAAATTTTAAACTTTTGTTTATCAAAACATCTACAGATTTATGTAACAGATTTCATATATGTACATATAGATATGTGTACTTATGTGTGTATATATACATTTTTGTATGTACATATAAAATATTCCTAATAACCAAAATATGGAAGTGTAGTCTCATCCTATAATATAAATTTTATTCTCATTGTAATGTTTTTATTTCAAGTAAACAACTTTTCATAAGAGTTATTTTATTCTATCAAACTTCTGTTCATGAAGGACATGAAATGGCAAACCAAAGACAGAGAAAATGTTCACAGCATGCATATCTGACAAAGGACTTATATCCAGAATGTATAAAGAACTCCTAGTCAAATAATACAAATCAATAATAAAAATATAAATAACCCACATTTTAAAAATGGGCCAAAGAACTCTGAAAAACAAACAGGGTTCTAGAGGGGAGGGGGGTGGGGGGATGGGTTAGCCTGGTGATGGGTATTAAAGAGGGCACGTTCAGCATGGAGCACTGGGTGTTATGCACAAACAATGAATCATGGAACACTACATCAAAAACTAATGATGTATGGTGATTAACATAACAATAAAAATGATGTATGGTGATTAACATAACAATAAAAAAGAGGAAAAAAATAAACATTGCAGAGATTGTCAGACTTGTTAAAAAAAAAAAAAAAAATGGGCCAAAGATTTAAACAGACACTTCACCAGAGAAGATATATCAATGGCCAGTAAACCCATGGAAATTGCTCAACCTCCTTCGGTATCAGAGTAAATAAATTAAAAATACAATTAGACACTATTTTACATCCACTGGAATGGCTAAGATTAAAGACTGATAACAACCAAGTGTTGTTAAGGATATAAAGCAACCAGAACCCTCAAGTGAAATGTGCAAAATAACACAACCACTATGGGAAACCTTTTGATGGTTTCTTATAAAGGTAAATATATTTCTACCCTATGATCCAATAAATTTGCTTCTAGATATTTTCCTGAAGAAAAGTCTCCCTTTCTCTCTCTCTCTTTCTCTCACTCATTCTTCCTTTTCCCACAAAAATGCTTAAATGAAAAATCCTTATAATAACAATCCTATTCATAATACCCTCAAACTGGAAACATTTCAAATGCCCATCAACAGGAGAGGATGTAAAAATTTGTGGTTTATTCATCCAGTGGAGTGCTACTCGGCGATTGAAAAACAGAATGACTATTGATACGTGTAGCCTAGATGAGTCTGAAAACCACTCTGTTGAGAGCAGGAAGCACTTTCACAGAAGATTAATACATATGATTACATTTATATGAAGTTTAAGAAGAGGTAAAATTAATATACGGTGACAGACATCAGAAGAGTGTTTGCCTATGAGGCTGTGTGGGCTGACCAGAAAGGGGCACAAGAGCACTTCCTGAGGTGACATAAATATAATAAATCTTATATCAGTGTACCCATATATCAAAACTCAAAGAATTGTACACTTGAGAACTGTGCATCTCAGTGGAAGTAAATTTTACTTCAATAAAAATATAAAATAATAATAAAAAACTATGAGGGGTCTAATTGTATCATTTAAGTAATCATTTTTCTCAATGGGATATCTAGATCTCAAGTGAATAATCTGGGTTTTTTTTTTTAACTTTTTTTCTTCTGTTCAGAAAAGCAGTACGTATGTTTGGTTACCATCACAAAATACCACAGACTGTGTGGCTTAAACAACAGAAATTTATTTTCTCACAGCTCTGGAGGCTGGATGTCTGAGATCAGGGTCCCACCATGGTTGGTTTCTGGTGAGGGCCTCTTCCTGGCCTGCAGACAGCTTCCTTCTCCTTGTGTCCTCACCTGGTGGAGGGAGAGCAAGCTCACTAGTGTCTCATCTTATAAAGCCACGAATCCCATCATGAGGGCCCCATCCTCATGACCTCATCTAATTTCCATTACCTCCCAAAGGCACCATCTCCAGTTAAGGACTTCAACACGTGAATTTGGGGGACACAATTCAGTCCGCAGCAATATATATTTTAGAAAATCTGGAAAATATAGATAGGTGGAAAGAAAAAGAAAAAAAAAAAGCCACGTAATCGCATTACCCAAGTATAATTATGGTTAACATTCCAGTGTATTTGCTTTCCAAAGTTACGTTATTTCGTCCTTTATGTGGTTGTAGTCGTTCTGTCCCAATAAACTTGTAGCATGATCTTCTTAATTACAAATGAAATGTTTTCTATGGTACTAAAATCTCTATATATACCCTCTCTTAATAGCCACAAAAGTTTTCAACTGAGTGACTGTGCTCTAGTTTATTTATTACTTTGTGGCTGAAGTTTGGAATTCTTTCCAATATTTTGCTAGTGTAAATAATGCTGTGAAAAATATATCTGTGCAGGAGGCTTTTTCTGTAACTGAGATTCATTTCTTGGGATAGAATTCCAGAAAATGAAATCGTAGATTAAAAGGTTATGCTCTAATTACATGTTGCCAAATTCCTTTCCAAAAGGTTGTCCCACTTTGTATTGCCCCCAACAGTGGAGCAGGAAGGTACCGTATCTGTTTGCTCTTAAGGGGCGGAGGTCATTTCCACTAATGTGTGTGTTGGCTTGTTTCCACAGGTTAGCAAAGATAGCTGAAGCCAACTTGTGCAGGATTCCCCTGGCTCTTCTGACTCAAGATCCCACCACCTCCTCTCCCTGGCAGCCTGTGTTTTGGGCTTCACCTAGACAAGTCTGAGTAGGAACAAGCCATCTCTTCCATCCATAGCCATGAATTTTCTCCGGCGGCGCCTCTCCGACAGCAGTTTCGTGGCCAACCTGCCTAATGGCTACATGACAGACCTGCAGCGCCCAGACAGCTCCACCAGCTCCCCTGCTTCCCCAGCCATGGAGAGGAGGCACCCCCAGCCCCTGGCAGCCTCCTTCTCCTCTCCAGGATCCAGCCTCTTTAGCTCCTTTTCCAGTGCCATGAAGCAGACCTCACAAGCCCCCTCAGGGCTGATGGAGCCTCCAGGTCCCTCTGCTCCTGTTGTTCAAAAGCCCAGGATCCTGTTGGTGATCGATGATGCCCACACAGATTGGTAAGCCAAAATCTGCAGGTGCTTCCACGTAGGGGCCAGAGAGGTGATGGGGGGGAAGCTGAGAGGCTTGGTGGTATCAGAGACTGGCCCGAGGGAAGGAAACTACGTTTACCATGTGGCTACTGCATGCCAGGCACCATGGCACCTGCTTCATGCTTTACATTTACAGGTCCCACTCCCTTACCTGCTTCATGCTTTACATTTACAGGTCCCACTCCCTTACCTGTAAATCCAAAATCCAAAAAGCTCTGAAAACTAAAAAATATTTTATGATCCATTTGGCAGCAAAGCCTGGTCTGAGGGAAAGTGAGACTATAATAGTCTTCGTTATACCACTCACTGTGCTTGACCATATGATCTGCAGCAATGTTGGTTTACATCTTAATACATTTGCTGTGGGGATGCTGCCCAGAGCTCACCGGAAGTATTACATAATATATGGTATGTGTGCCATATTACCTTCCTAAAAATGGAAAACTTTAAAAAAAAATCTGAAATAACTCTGGCAAGTTGCTTACTATCTTTCAGCGTCAGCCATTCTCTGTCCATTCAGTTAGGTTGCTGTGAGGGTAAAAGAAACCAACACAGGCCCATGGTCCTTCTCTAACACCCTTGGGACCAGAGTGCCTGCGTTTGTCTCCCGGCTCTTCCATGTACTGGCAGCCTGGCTCCAGAACCTCTTCTCTTAACACCAAGCGTGGTCAGAGACGATGTTAGGCATGCTGATAGATGGTAAGCTCTCCAGAGGCAGAGACTAGGCACATGTGTCAAGGTCATTGCAACTGTTGTTCCACAAGTAGTTACTGAGCACCATTCGAGTGCAAGTTGGGTAAGTGGTGCACAGACCCTGTTCACATGGATCTGGGCAGTTAGAGAATAGGCCTCTATACCAAATTTTTGGTAGAGATGGGTGATAAGTATTATCAGTCCTAGTTTGAGACATAGAATTTGCAGTCCAGGAAATAAGTCAAAATGTGGAGACATGGAAGCACTCCATCCAGGGCATTTCTGACAGTAGACCCATACATGATCATGGGGCTGGAGAGCAAGGTTGAATGCATGCGTCTCCAAAGGCTGCCACGTCGTAGGCTCTCAGTAAATCTTTCTTGGGTGAATAAATTAATGCATTCAGTTCACTGAGCATACCAGAGGCTCTGCTGTTCTCACATGCATGTGTGTACTCACATTCATTCCTTGAGAAGTTAACTCAGGCTGGGAATGATGGAGCCTGTGCTTTGGAATGGGAGATATTTATAGTGTATAATACATATTCAGTACAGTCAATATGGAAGCATGTTCAGCAGGTGTAGACAGCAGTCTTTACTCTCCTGCTAAGAAATCAGTTCATCTTAAGCAAGATGGTCATGTGTATGGCCTCTGTTCTGATCCAGTCTGCATTATCTTCGGTGTTGCTGTTTGCTTGAAGCCTGTTACCATGAAGCCTTGTTTATCTGTTTATGCGCTTATGTAGAAGCACCACCTTTAGGTTCTGAGCTTAGCGGTTGATTTGTGCAGAGATGTTGCTTCCGGGCATTCTTGCCTGTACAGTCCTGCTGCTTTCTGCCCAGTAATCAAAAGGTCTGCATGGCCTCTGCAGTCCTCTGTTTCTTTTTAACCCAGTGCTTGACCTTGATTTTGAGCATTCTCGCTGACTGTGTTATCTCTGGCTCAGTCAGGGTTTGCCATGATATGGCAGTGGTCGGGGGTTATTTTAAAAACCTGTTTGTCAGGAAAGTTACTTTCTGTATGGAGGTTGAGCTGATAAATGACAGCACAGTACAATGGTGAGGAACACAGACTTCAGAGTTAAGCTGTCTGGGTTCAGATCCCATTTCTACCCCATAGTAGCTGAATGAGTTTTGCAAGTTACTGCACCTAAATGTGAATAAGATAGTATCTACCTTATAGAGTTAGTGTATGTAATTGGGTTAAAATCTGAGTTCATATAAAAGTGATTAGGATGTATCTGGTAGACAGTGGGTTCTACTTAGGTGTATGTTACTGTTGCAGACTATTTGTGACCTTCTGTGCAACATTAGTCATCTTGATGGCAGCCCCTCAGTAATGGGCAGAGTGGATTAGGATTTATCCCATTGTGCAGAGTTTTCTATTAGTCACTCATGCCTGTTAGCTCCTGAATGATAAAGTTGGGTCTTATTAATCTCTGTCCTCCTGGTGTCCATGGGGTAAGCAGTATAGCGTAGGGGCACAGTGAATGAGGTTGAAATGCAATGAATGGCCTTACCCAAGTAACATTTGTTTATTATTATTTTAAGTTTTTATTTAAATTCCAGTTAGTTAACATACAGTTATATTAGTTTCAGATGTCCGATATAGTGATTCAACACTTCTATACATCATTCTGTTCTCATCATGACAAGTACACTCCTTAATCCCCATCACCTATTTCACCCATCCAAGTAACATTTACATTTTGACTTTGGTCTTCCGTCTCTCTAATCCACAGGCATGACTAATGGGTGAATTTTAGGCTGTGCATACTGATGGGGGACACAGTTTTGGCCAGAGGAATGTCTCCCAGTCTATTTCAATCATGCCTGTTATACTCACACTTTAATTAGGTCTCGAAAACAGCAATCTTTTTCTTGCCCCTCTGTGGGTAATAAAGGGGAGAAGGGAGTAACTGACACTCATTAGCTTACCTGGAACCTGGTTCTGCATCCATTGGACATTTGTGATAGAGACTTCCTGCCTGCAGACACATCAGCTTTTCCTGCAGGACTCCATCCCAGATTCTTCTCCAACTTCCTGTCCTCTCTCAATCTCAGTACATTCCCAGCTTTCTCCAGATTCATGAGGGCTGCCTGGGAATCCCAGTCCTCCTCTGCAGAGTTCTCGAAGGATGCTTGTCCCCCGCCACCAGGAGCGGCCAGCAGGTGGCGAGCCAGCCCCACTGTCCTGGGTGGCTTTGGCAGGGCCTGGGCTGCCTGGGTCGGCCCCCGCCCAGCCCCTCCTCCATTGTGCACACTGTCTCCTGAGACGAAGAAGTTGTTGAAGGGGAGAAACCAGCTCCCAGGGCCTCTTTTTTCCCCCCCTTTGAGATGATAATGAAGGGGGAGATAGCCACTGTCTGGACTGAGAGTGAACCTACCAGGAACAATGCTGCTCCCTTGTCTCCCTTCTCAGCCCCAGATCCTCTGTTTTCCCATTCGGGGTCCTGGGCCTTCCTGCAGAATCAGGTTTCCTTGTAGTGAGGGAGTTTGCAGAAACCCCCACTCTCCCCCTCTTGGTTGAGGCCAGCTTGCCGATACTCTGAACCAGCCTGGGCCCCCCAAAGACTATCTGATACCTGCCCAGTGACCGGGGGGAAGGACTTTTCATCCTTGGAGGAGAAACAGAGGGCTCCAAAGCCACCTTTGCTGGGAAAAACAACTCATGGCTGAGCTTTGTAAGATCCCACCACCTTTTGGAGTTGGCCCTGGAGGTGAGCCTAGCTAGGGCAGTGGTGTTTGGGGAACTTTGGGCCAGCTCAGTAGTGGGTCTGAACTGAAGTTGGTGCTGTCCTTTGGGATGAGGGGAGATCAGTCAGTCTTGAGAACCACAAGGGAAAGGAGAAATAAAATAAATGGATTTCAGGCTCAGTATTCTTCAGCCCTACTGCCTGTCCACTCATTCTTTTGCCTAGAATCTTCAGCAGCCTCACTGGTCTCAGGCCTCCAGTCTTGACCTCCTGGTTACCTTCCATGTTACCACCAAAGGGTCATTTTTTTGAAACACAGACTTGATCAGTTTGCTCCCACTGAGCATGCCCTATTATAATCCTCTGTTGCAACATCATTGCCCTCAAGTGCAAATTCAGTCGTCAGCTTGCCTGCCTCCCTCTAATTCTGTCTCTAGCTCCACTTCCTGCTGGACTATTTATTCTGCAGGAATAACAACCTGTAGTTCTCAAACACATTTGCCTTAGCACATTCTGCTCCCTGCTACCTGGAATACCCTTCCCTATCTTGTTCACGTGTCCAATTTCCATTCATCCTTAAAAAGCCTGCTCAGGTGTCACCTCTTTTGTGAAGTCTTCCTTGATACCCCTCACCCTGCCAGCAGTGCTAATAACCCTCTCCTTTATGTAACTTAGAGCATATTTCATGGTGCTACAGTAATTTCACACTGTACTATCATTGACTGTTAGGTGGCTGTCTTTTCTACCAAAACCAGGCCTGTGTCTTGTTCTTCTTTATATCCCTGGTGCTCAACACACAGTGTTCGATTAGCATGTGTCATTGTCCCCACTCCAGTCCAATGAGGATAACTTTTAATGGGCATATTGGGGCCCAAAACTCACCTTACCTTAGGAGTCAGCAATATAATACATACAGTTGAGGGGTTTCTGTTTTTACTCACCTATGTATAAAATCTTAACTCTTTATTTTCCAGTATGGGAGGGTAACTGTAAGGCTGCTATGTGAGATTTTTAAAAGAAAGTTGGCACAAAATTTTATTATTGCCCACAGAATATACCAGAACCCCAGGTTTGATTTCAAATTCAAAACATTGAACACGACAAAAAAAAGATTGCTCATAATTGGGCTTGGGTTGGATGTACCTCCCTGCTCATGGTTTTGCCTGTAAGACCTCCAGAACCTGGAGGAAGTTGAGGAGCAGGTTGTTGAGGTGAGGGGATAGAAGCAGCTAAGCCTTTCCCCCAACCCCTCCCTCCAGTGGCCTGTGGAACTCTGGCCCTCCTCTCCTCTTACCTCACCCATGGCCTTGTTCCCAGAATGTCTGCTATTCCATTTCAACAATGATCTATTGTTACCTTCCCTTCAATTCTCCACCCTTCCGTATGTTTCTTTTTTCTTTTATTTGTTGGGGAGGAAATGAAGAAAGTATTCTTGGTTTGAAACACCCCTCTGCTATTATCCTTACAGCCTAGAGTGTATCAGGCTACACTGTCCTACTAAATGATGATCGGTGATAGCCATTAAAACACCTTGTGCATTTCTAGATTCACCAAGAGATGCTGTATGATAGTTTGTGTCTCCACCACCACCCTACCCCACCCACTCCCAGATGGTGTCTTTGTATCTCGGCGCCTACAACAGGGCAAGCAGTTAATTAGGAAATGTCTGTTGATTGAATGACTTCGGAGGTGATGAGTTATTGGTAGTGACAGGTGGGGATGGTGACAGTGAAACTAAAGAGTGACTTTGGTGACATTCTGAAATCCCCTTTTCCCCTCTCATCTCATACTCAATCCAATAGAAAGTCACAGTAGTTACATGAGACAATTTACACCACAGAAACTGGCAAATGCTACCAAACAGGGCTTTCAGTTCTCCTCACAGAGCTGGTTATTAATCATTTGCTGACACAGCTCTGGTCCTAGGCACTTCCTGAGTTGCCCAGGGGGTATGATACAGGTGAGGAAGCAGAACACAGAGACCATGCACCTGCTCAAAGAACAAGGAACAGGTAGGTGGTTAGGCTGAGACTTGAACAGGACTAACTTCTTAAGAGGCATTTCTGATGATGCCCCAGCTCCTGCTGACGCCCGCACAGGACTTCAGCATCTGGCAAGAGGTAGATGCTGAAAAGTCTTGGTCAAAAAATGAACGAAAGCACAAATGAATAAACTATGAGCTCTTTGGGGATGGGGTCATGTCTTCATCATTGTCATGTGGCAAACATTTGTGTATTTTCCACCACCAGACATTGTGCTAAATAGTTTTCATAGTTTTCTAATTCAATCCTCCCAATGACTGTATGGAGTACTTTTACTATTCTCATTTTATAAATAAGGAAAACTGAGGCTCTGAGCCCAAAATCGAAACGGATGTCAGTGGCATCTGGGATCCAGCTCAGACCATTCTGGACACCCCTGTTCCTCGGCATTTTTCCCACTCCCACCTGAGCCCTCCTTCTGTGTGTGAGGGCACTGGCCTACAGAGCCTGCTCGGGAGGCTCACACATGTACACACCGCACACGCCCCGTGTCTGAGAGCAGTGGGAGGAGACAGGGTGGCAGGACTCCATGTAACAGCACTGCAGCCAAGCACAGGATCCCGGTGACCTCACCCTCGGAGGAAAGTGCCCCACCTCAAGCCAGGCAGCCCCACCCTGCTGGAGCCCCGTGGGCAGCTGGAACGATAAGGTGCCAGGAGGAAAAGGGGTTCCTGTAGCCATCCAGACACTCGTGATCTCAGGTTTGGGAATTAGATCCTTCGTAGAAATTGCCTTTGGGCTATTTTCCTCTTTTTAAGGCTCCAGCAGGATTTTTTTCTGCTCTTTCCCCCTGTGTTTTGATAGTAAATATGTGATTTCCTAACACATGTCAGACATGTTTCCCAAGAGAGTTAAAATGGGAAGGAAGATAAAATGCAGAGAACTCAGGGCTGGCAGGTGGCAGGTCGGGACTGAAGTCCCAGCTCTGCCACTCATCAGTTCTGTGGTCTTGGCCAAGCCGCTTTACCTTTCTGAGCCTCAGTTTCCTTATCTGTAAAGTGGGAACCATAATGCCACCACTGTCACCAACCACTGAGCTCACAGGAGTGTTAAAGGCTCCAGTGAGAGCCCATTGTTCCTCTCCCTCCCAGGCGTCGTTCCATTTGTCTCCTTTGTTTGCCTGTGCTGTGGTCCTGTGCCAGAGCATAAGCCCCAGGAGGGTAGGGCTTAGGCCTCCCTTGTTTGAACACCATGTTGCCGGCGGCCAGTGCAGTACCTGGCACAAGGTAAGATAGGCTACACGGATGCTTTAATCGATGAACAAATAGATGCTCTCGCCAAAGGCTGGTATTACTGTATGGGAGAGTTCAGGGTCGAGGATACCCTGGGGAGAGTCTTTCTCAGAAAAGACTCAGCTGCCCTGGAATTCAAGAAGAGTACCTGATGTCCCTGCTATGCCCAAGGCTCCCCCTCCTCTTTGTTCAGCTGGTAGCTCAAAGTCTCCAGCCTCCACTTGAGGGGGCTGAACTGCTTCAGGCTGCTTTGACTAAAGGCATGAGGACTGCAGGGCATCTTGGCAGGCCCCTCGAAACCTCGCAGTGGGTCTAATTGGCCCCGTGGTGACCAGGACATTCTGCTTCCCACTGTGCCACCTACAGGGGGTATTTGAACTCAGAGCTGGCATCACCAGCAGTGGCTTTGGGGTAGGGTTGCTGGATTCAGCAAATAAAAATATAGGACCCCCAGTTAATACTTAGATAAATAATAAATCAGTTTATCTCCTGCAATATTTGGTATAGACTTATACCATAAATATATACTTATACATATAGAATTATTCATTGTTTATCCAAAATTCAAATTTAACTGGGTAACCTGTATTTTATCTAGATAACCTATTTATGGGGGATGGCAATGAGAGTTGCCACCATCTCAGCCCTGCTAACACGGGCCCAGTGAGAGGCTAGCCTTTGCACTTCCTTGCTTTCTGGTTGGAGAACCAAAGCAGGCTCCCCTATTGACCCCATTCTCAGAGAGCAGCTTTCCCTGCCTGTGACAATGACTGAGGATTGTCAGTCACCAGCAGGGAGGGAGCAAAACTAGTAGACAGTCCCAAGGCAGACTGCCTGGGTCCCTTCTCCCTCTCACTTACGTGACCTTGGGAAGTCTGACCTCCGGAACTTCACATTCCTCAGCTGTGAGGAAGGATCATGCTGTATCTTTTGTGAACGGTCATTGCAAAGATTAGAGATGATGGCTCGGTTGGGGCTGCTACAGGACTTAGCTTGTCATAACAGGAATTGAAATGGTAACTGTATTAACAATTAATTGCAATTACTAATTGCTGATGAATATAATGGTGCTGGAAGCCAGGGGGAAGGAAGCCACTTGGCATGCTTCTCAGTTCAGCTGGATAGGCTCAAGGGCTGTCTTCCAGAAGCCCTGGAGGAGGGGTGTCTGGATGCTGGTAAGCTGGCAGGCACCCCACCTATGAGGATGAGAAGATGGGGGTCTGGCTTGGTCCGCTCCTCCTAGACTTGCTTGGGGGGCTCACAGCGGAGACACGTACCTCTCTGTGGAAGAGACGTGGGTCTGGGAAACAGAATTCTTACATCTACCCCCACCACTTCCTCTACCCCTAAACCTCTCCTTGAACAAGGCAGGCCTTGGCTGTTGCCAGTGGGGAAATGCAGGGATGGAAGGGAGAGGGAGAAAGGAAAGGCCTAATACCACCTTCCTCCTCACTTCATTCACCAACTCACACAGGCCACCCAACACCACCTAGAGTGGCTCTGGACTTCTGGACTCATCCCTCCCACTCTGGGCACCTGCCGGGCACTCCTGCCCCTCCCCCTTGCCTCCCTGGCCCTGGCCCTGGTGCCTGGGGGAGGGGAGGGGCCTTGGGCATTCCCCAGCAGCCTGCCTAGTCGCCTGGAGACAGGCTCCGTTTTCCCAGGCCCGGCCCCTTTTATCAGGGAGACAATGTGCGCACACAGTGAGGGCCTTGTGTGGCACCCAAGCCCCAAGCCCTTTGACTTGAGGAATTTTTCAAGTGCTGACCTCTCTCCGTGAGGTCTTCCTGCTGTCCAATCCTGAGGCCTGGTGCCCCTGCTGCTTCCTACCCAGCTCTTTCAGGGAGAGAGAGAGGGAGGGGGAAAACAGTGAAGAGCTGTCTCTCGCCTGGTAGAGTCTTCACCCTCTGAAACTGGCTAGAAAATCTGGGGGAAATGTCTTTGAGCAGAAGGGAATGTGGGGAGAAATCTGATAGATGCTGTTTCTTCCGGATTACTCCCTTCTCTGCTGATGCTATAGGACCATAGTGGAGCCACTGTTCTCTCTCGGCCTCAGTTTCCTCATAAGTCAAATGATGATGGACTAAGATCACATTCCCCAAAATACTGTTTCTATCAGAACGACATTCAGATTCCCAGGCACCACCCTACACCTTCCGTAATAGAGTTCTTTGTTTGCAAGAAAAAGAAATAGACTTTGGCTGACTTAGTTAAAATGGGGATGTTTTGGATGTGGGAGGCTCACAGAATCTAAAGGAAATACGAAGACCCAAGTCTTGGAGAGACCAGGGCTCCACTGGGATCTAGGAGGCTGGAACTTGTGGACAGCCTTCTCTAGAGAAGTCAGCTCCTGTTCTCCTCCAGCCATGTGCCTCTCTGTTCACAAATCAAATACCTGGGGAAGAACAAGCCTGGCTGTTTCCACAGTGTGTCCCGGGACAGTCCCACCAAGACCGTGTGCAACAGAGCTGCTTGGTTCCTTCAGTGCAAATGCAGATGGAGGTGCTGTTGCTGGAAGTTCAGATGGGTGCAGGACAGGCCCTTAGAACTACTGAATCAGAATATCTAGAGTGGAGCTGGGAAACTGTTTTTTTTTTTTTTTTTCTTTTAAACGATGATCCAAGTTTAGAAACCTCTGAGTTAGAGGACTTTTTTCATGTGGCTTCCAACTGGTAGAGCTGGGAACAGCAGGGCCACCTAAGCAGGAGATCTATTTCAGCTCAATATATAGAATGGCAAAGTCATCCAAAGATCAAGTGGGCTGCCCAGTGACAGAGTGAGCTCCCCATCACTTGCAGGTGTTCAGGCACGACTGGGCTAGCCATTTGGAAAAAATGTTGCAGAAGAGGCCCTGGCTATAAAGGGGTTGGTCTGTAAGCCCTTACAAGAGTCTTGAGCCTAAAGCTTTGTGTTTTTTCCTCTGTGACCTTATGTCTCAGTCACTTCTCTGACCTTGCCTTGCTTTTCTCCGAAGAGCTCAACTGTTCACCTTGTAAGTCTCCCCTCTTCCTCCAAAGCATGGTTTTCTTGCCCTGGTCCTCTGAATGACCTTTTCAGTTGAGTCCCTCAGATGCCATGGCTTTCTTAGCAATAGCTGTTTCAGTGCTGGAGTCTACAGACTTCATCCTGCCTGGTTACAGGCTTGCCCTGGGGGAGGCAGGTCACTGGGCAGATGCCAGCCTCATTACAGAACGTCTCTTCTCCTGGGGCCTGTGGAAGCCTGCCTGGGATGTGTTTCCTTGGCAGGAGGGAGGCTGTCTATAATGGTAAGAGAGGATGGTGCTTTGTGTCTATTTTCCTGACCTCCCATCCTGGATCTTCAGGAAGGGTAAGGGTAAGGGTTTCCTGAAGATTTGCCCTTGAGCTAATTGCCATCTTCAGAATGGAATTAGTTAAATTAGGGGTTGCCCATGCAGCTGCTTACAGGAGACAAGATGGGCAGGGAGAGAAGGGGCAGGTGGTAGGAAAAGGCACAAGCATAGAGAAATATTTCCCTGCTCCAAGGAAAACAACAGCACATGCTTTATGACAAATGGTATCTGCCACTTGGTTTCAGCTTCAGCAAGACGATGGAACATTGGGGTCTGGGTTGGGCGTGAGAACTGGTGTCCCCTCTGAAGGCAGCAGCTGCAGTTCACTCACCCAGTTGTTAACCATGCAGGAATAAGGGGCTGGTGTTGCCAAGTCATTGATTTTTCAAGGGCAGTCAGAAATCTGAATTTTTTATATGAATTTTCTATTTTAAAATTGTAAGCCTATAATTTAAGTCCAAAATAAGACTGTGGACTTCATGAAATTTACCAATTGGTAACTTCTGCTAAAGAAGACAGAATTCAGGATAAATATGCAGTCTAGCTCTTCTTCTGGGTCTGTCTCCCAGCTAGACTGTATGCACCATGATGGCAGGAGGGCTGTTTTGTTTAGTGCAATACCTAGGGTCTAGCACAATGCTGGGCACATAGTGAACCTTGGGTAGATGGGTGGGTGGGTGGATGGATGGATGGATGGATGGTTGGATGGAGAGATAGAAGGGTAAATGGATGGATGGATGAATGGATGGATGGATGGAGAGGAGGAGGGAAGGATGGATAGAAAATAACTTTTCTAACCCTTTTCCTTCTGTGCCCTGTCCTTCATACCTTGACAGGCCCCACGCCTCCTTTCTAAATCAAACACTTAATATTCTCACATGCCCTTCTCATCCTCCTATATCATTTAAATCCCTTTTCTGAAATGATCAGATATTAGTCATTTGCACCTTGGTATGAATTACCTTTCAGTGTATTTATTACCTTTCCCATGGGCATTTTTCCAGATGGGCACTTAGAGGATGCTCATTAAATATATGTTTGCTGAGGGAATGGCTTAGCCTTCTAAATATTAACAAACTCTCTTTATGTAATAAAGATTGTGAACTTTCAGATATCTGTAGGAATGAGGGTGACACAGTGTAGTGTCTTTGGCAAGGAGAGGGGTAAGAACTGAGATGACATTCTAGCCTGATTTCTGCAGTTATGGTGAGTGGGTGGCTGATGATTTTATTTGCCCTAAAGGCCTGTACTGGGGAGGAAGAGGAGATCCCAGAGAGCAGTCCAGGCAGGTTTCCATTATGCTAGACTTCATGAAGCAGGAGTTCTTAGAGCAAGGAAGATACTGCCACCTTCCTCCTCTTGGAGAGAGGAAATGACACGTCACTTCCCCAGGGACGACCCAACTGACCTCAGCCCTCTCCCCATCCTGGTGAAGGTCAGGAGGGAAAGAGATGAACATTAAACACCTGCCATGTGTCAGGATGTGTCAACGATAGCATTCATGAGCACTTACAAATGAAATGGGCTTGGGAAGGTTGATGTCTGTCTGAGGCAGCACCAGGAAATAAATAGCAGAGCTGGACGGGACCTGAGTCTGTCTCCGATGCTAGCAGTGCCCATTGACCTCTTTACCTGTAGAGGAGAAGTTCCACCTTTGCAGCCCACCAGTGAGCAGCACACTTACTAGCACATTTTTGGCAGGTTCCCAGAGTCCTCCAAATCTGCGTCCTCATTTAAGCTTCATGCTAACCCTGTGGGTAGTCTTCCTGTCCCTGTTCTACAGATGAAGAGGTAAGGGTTTGTCCAAAATCATGTAGCAGGTGCCCCAGCTGCCAACTCAAATCTGGGTCTTCTGCTCCATGCCTGTTGCTCATTTTCCTGCACATTTAGGATATGCCCCAGGAGAATTTATCATCTCCCTGAGCACCCCCAGCACCTGCCCAACTCGTTTGCCCTTGTCTGTGCCTTTCACACATACACATCCAGACCCTCTCACATTCCTCTTGGTAGCCCTTGGCCCTGGCGAAGGAGAGGCCCCAGATATTAGATACATGGATGGATGAACTGGGCCACTCACCAGGGAAGTGGCCCCTGACCCTTAGACTAGGCTGGGGGTGCCTTTTGTGGGGTGACCTGGATCTTTGGGCTGATGCCCTGTGTGGTCATTGTCCATTTATGAGTCTCTCCCTCCTGTTAGGTGGTAAGCTCCCCTGAGGCCAAGAACTTTCTTAGAGCCTGCAGGCCCTGGCCCGTAGTGGATGGTCAATAAATATATGTTCAGCATCTCCTGAAGAAGCTTCCATGACAACCTGAGTCAGATCTTCTCTGCTTTCCACATCTTATCCTCCATCCCTTTGTGTATTTTATTCTCAGTAGTCACCAGTTCTTTTTCACCTGGTTAGTTTTCTGACTTCTGGGAGCGTGAGCTCTCCAAGAGTAGGCACCATGTCAGCCTTTTCCCCTTACACCTGGTAAGGTGCCTGGTCCCCATGAGGCTCAGTAGATAGTGGTTGCATAAGGGAGTGAATGGTGACCAGACCTACCCATGAAAATCTCCTTTCCTGTTGCTGTCAGAAGGCAATGAGGGGACGTTTGTCACATCCTGTGGCTTAGGGCTCTAGTTTCTTACATCCACAGATCCCCATATAGGTGCAAGGGGCCTGGCCACCCTCAGAGGGTCCCTCCCCTGCCTGACTCACTGGAGTTCCCTAATTGCAAGGTGGGATGGAGAGTCTGCCCCATCACTGGAAGATCCCCTCTGGCAGTGGGAAGGGCAGGCAGATTAGCTATACTTTCGAGTAAATAATGGAGCTAGAATTGATCTCTGAATTGGACCTCTGTGTTCAAAGGTCCTGCTTTTGTCACACCTCCCTCCAGCCAAGGTGCCATGTGACCCTCCTCATCTTACTGACTGGGAAAGCCTTGGGCATGTCTGCCTTCAGTGGTTTCCTGCGTGGTCCATACTCCATCTCCCCCTGTTTAAGTCCAGGCGACAAATAAGCAATGAACAGGAGACTCCCCTCCTGGGGCCAGATCCCTGCATCCCCGCCCTCCCTCCCCGTACAGGGGCCACCTGTGGGAAGAGGGCTGTGCCTGAGACAGAAAATTCCTGACCTCTCCTCCCTGGGAAGGACCCAGCCAAGGCCCAGCCACATTGACTACATCCCAGACATATTTATTAGGAGGGTGCTGCTTGGACACAGGTGGATCCTGTTTGCGCTAATTCTCCTCTTCCTTCTGGCCCTGCTGTCGTCATGAAAGAGCTCTGTACCCCCTCCTCATAAATCTCTCTCACACACCACTTCCCGCCTCCCCAAACTTGGGATTTCCCACCCCAGGCAGCGCTTGTTTTATAATATTCTCCTTCCTGGTGCCTCTGATGTGGCAGTAAAATACGAGACCACCCACAGAGAAGGAAGCTTCCTGGAATCAAGAGTTTCCCCCACCCCCTTCCCAAGGCCAAGGCCTTGAGTGATTGGCTGGGATAGTCAGGGAACTCATTATGAGAATAAACATATTAGGGCATTGGGAAGAGGTCTGCATTAGAGAGACCGCCTTTGGGCACAGTGAGGCCGTCCGTTTTGCCTGAGGTCAAACAGCCAGGCAATTACAAAGGCAGCAACCCCAGCCCCCAAGGCATCTAAAATTCCAGACCATCCCTACCCTTCCCTCTGCCAGACAGGACTGTTCAGAGGCAGCTCAAGCCTGAATGAGCCCCCGGCAAGGAGGCAGCAGTCTGTGTGGCCTGTCAGGAGACAGACTTCTGACTCCCAGCCAGGCAGGGGGATGGACTGCCTGACCCTAAGCTTCAGCCTGAGTCCATCTGCCAGGCTCTGCAGTAAACATTCCAGAGATGGGCAAAACAAGTGTTTCTCCTGGGAAGGTGAGGCCTTGTGCAGGCCTGGGCTCCTTGGGTGGTATTGGTATAGCGTAAAGCGTTCTGAGTTCTGGTTAGAATAGAGTTGAGGGCTACCCGTCATTCAGGGTGGACACTGTACAAGGACCCCACATCGTAATCAGTGCAGATTTGTAAGTGTATTACAACGGTGTACCAGTAGATGACAGTAAAGTGTCTCGAGGACAGGATACGCTACGGCTTATCCCTGGAAGACATTATTCATTTACCCAGTAAGCAAACATTTGTTAAACATGTGCCTTGTGCCCTGGCACTTTCTGCCAGATACTGGATTCAGTGAGCATTGAGACACAGTTTCAGGTTCCCAGGAGCTCTCAGACTAGGTGTACAGGGGCAAGGTAGAGACAAACACCGTGTGATTACATCAGGGAGTGATATGTGCTTTAATGGTTGTTAGTATAGAATGCTGTGAGAACCCCAAGGAGGAACACCTAACCCAGCCTCATTGGGGGGGCACTTTCAAGGAAAACTTGATAAAGAAGGTGAATGAAGATCTTGGAGGCAGCCAGGCAGTGAAGAACAAGACATCCTAAGCAGAGAGAACAGCCTGTGCAAAGGCTCAGAGGCATAAAGTGTAGGACGAGGCTAGAGAATTGCAGGAAGTTGAGTGTGTCTGTGAGGTGGGCAGAAAACCAGAGGAGAAATGGGTCAAGGTCAGCAGGATCCAGATCATGAAGGACACAGAGGGTCTGAACTGAATCCCAAAAATCTTGAAGTTCAAGATCTAACTCACCGGTGCCACTTAGAAGTTTTATGTGTCTTTGAACAGGGACTTCTCCATCTGGAATGTGTGGGGACTGATCCCCACCCTACCTACTCTCAGGGTTGACATTAGGGTCAAATAGTAGGAGGGATGTGAAGGTACCTGCAGGCCTTCTATACCAACGGCGTCAATTTATTAATCAACCCCATCACTCATTGCACTGGTGGAACAGATCAAAGTGAGGTGAATCACATTTCTGTTTTGTAACTTCCGTGAGGGTAAGATTATGTTTTATTCGTGGATCCCCACCACATGACACCTACAGGCACAGAGAAAACAATAGTTCTTTGTTGTTGATTCTGTTTTAGGCCCTGGGCTGTGTACTTTGGAGCTTACTATCTATGTGCAGGAACTGTTCTGAGTGCTTTATACATCTTATCTTGGTTAATCTTTACAACAACCCTGTGAGTTAGTTACTAGCATCAACCCCACTTCCCAAATGTGGAAACTGAAGCACATGGAGGTTGAGTGATTTACCCAAGGTTGCACAGTGAGTGGTAGAGCTGGGATTGCATCCATGTGGTTGCCCTAAGTCTACTACACTCTACTGCCTTGTTGCATACAGAATCAGGTGAATTTATCACTACAGCCTTGGCTGTAGATGTTATCACCCTTGACAAATGAGAAAACCATGACCTAGAGGGATTAAGTACCTTGGCTTAGAACATGGGGTAAGTGAGCTGTAGAGCTCAAATTTTGCCCAAGCCATGCTTTTTCCAGTGTACTAGTGATTGTTCTCATTAGTCACCCTTCTGAGGTCCCAGGCCCATCTAATACTTCTTTTAAACCCAAGCTAGAGGGAACCTTGCCCTAACTCTAACTCCAGCCCTTACTAGCTGTACCCCTTCTGATGGCAAAGGAGGGCCCTGCAAATTGTACCCTTAGACCATGCACTGGATACATAGAACCCTAGAATTCCCTGCCCAAAGGGACCCTGGCCCAATTCCATGCCCTGTGTAGGCCAGTTCCCTGTCCATCCTCCCAAGGCATAGCCAAGGGAGAATTATTGATAGGGGCACGAGTGAAGAAATGAAGCATGGCATTGGGCTAGGCCATCCATGAGCCTGCACAAGGATCCTGGGTGGTGCAGGACAGAGAGGAGGGTGGGAGGAGAATTAGGGAGGACTGTAGGGACCAAGACATGGCAATCCACATGTTGCCTTATTCTGGGTAGAACTCTAAGAATTCCAAGAAGTCTAAATTCTGAACCTTCCAGGTTATTATGAAGTTATATTTGTCGAGGAAGGAAGACAGACATGTTTTATTTAAATGTTTGCTGGCTTTATTTATCGATCAAAAATATTATACATATGATACATAGGCCTCCATTTGTTCTTTTGCCCCAGGCCTCACAAATATTAGAGGTGGACTTATCCCAGTGTCTGTAGTTTGCTGACACTACCTTTAAAGATTTGTGATAAAATTCACAAACTATGTGGAAAAGTCCCCTTTGCATGAGCCTCACTGCACACGTTTTGTCAAACACCATGCCTGGAAGAAAAAGCAGGTCTTCCTTTCAAGTCACAATAACAGCTCCTATCCCACTAAAGTTTTGCTTAGTTGACAGCTAAGCCTGCGAACATTGTAAGAAAAAGTGATATTAATATTAGAGCTATCAGTCAGTGATTTGGGAAGTCTTGGAAAGAGATGAACTCCACTGGCATCAGCTAAGTGTAGATAGAGACTCTTTGGAAGCAGACAGACTGAAGCTTGGTCAGAGAATTTGTAGAAAGGATTCTTTCTTTCATAAATGGCAGGTTGAAAAAATAGATGGCAACATGGATGTTCCAGGAAGAAGAATAGAAGAAAAAACTGAGAGGATTCTTGGATGTACTACTTACAAATTATTGACTAGAACTCAATCAAGTGGCCACATCTAGCTGAATGGAGAGTTGGGATCTTCATTCTTTTGTGTGTGTGTGCCAATCTGTAAACTTTCTTACTGTGGTGAAGAGGAGAATGGGTATTGGAACAAAGAGCCATCTCTACCCCAGAAAAGTTTATGTAAATGCTTAACATGGTGCTCAGTTTATAGCAAGTGACTGAGAACTGTTAGTTTCTTCATACCCAAATCCAAAAGAGCAAATGGAAACTTGTATTACTTTTGCCTTGTGTGTGAGAGGACATCTAAACCCAAAGTACCCCAACATTTGCTGCTATTTTTCAGGGGTGAGCAAAAACATAGAAGTGGAATTAGAAAGCCAGGATTCAAGTCCCTTAGGCAAAATATTTCATCTCTCTGGGTTTCAGTTTTCTCTTTTATAGGATGGAAATAATAATGCCTTCTTCATGGTGGTGGTTGGAAGCATTAAATGAGAAAGGCTATATAGGTTAAAGCCTACAGCACAGTTTCTGGCATAGGGTAAATACTCAGCAAGTGGCTTTTTTCCCATCTATCTCTTCACTCATTTACTCATTCAACATATATTAATTGAGCTCCTAATGTGTGTTAAGTACTCTGGTAGGTGTTGGGAGTATTTGTTCCTTACTTCAAGGAGCTGTGTTACAGTTTAGTGAGACACAGACATTAAATGCAGTTACTGATTATAACTAATTATAATTGTAATAAGTACTATGAAAGAAGAGTATGAAAGAGAATCTATATGAGGAGATGAGGGGGCCAAGATTAGGGTGCTTACAGAGAAAAATTGGCAAGTGGATGGATTTGGGAAATAATTAGAATGTAGAATCAGTGGGATAGGGAGAGAGAAAGAGATAACAAGAATGATGTCTATGTTTCCGCCTTGAGCAATGGGTAGATGGGATGCCATTTACTGAGAAGAAAGAAGTAGGGGTATAGAGGAAAAATGATGAAAGGAAGGATGGTTGGATGGACAGACGGACAGATGAATGGATGGATAAAGAGATAGATGAGGGCTGCTTCCTTGGACAGATGGACAAATGGAGGAATGGGTAGATGGGTAGATAATTTATGGAGTATATAGAGTGTAACTATAAATAATAAAAATAAATAATTCTGCATTATTTATTTATGTAAGATTCCTTGTCTCATTTGATCCTTAAAATAATACTTAGAAATACGTCATGCAGGTATTAATATCTTCCTTTTACAGATTATAAAATTGAGACACAGGGAGGTCGAGCCACTTGGTAGAACCAGAACCTGAGTCTCCAATCTTCCCATCCAGTATTCTTTCCCCTCACACACAGTACATACAAATAATGAGAAAATCATCAGTCAAGGTGGGAGGAGAGAGCATGAAGTTACAAATGTGTCTGACATGCACCTCTGGGGGCAAGGCCTTTGGGAGAAGGAAGAAAACAGTAAAGCAGTGTGCACCCTTACTCAGGAGCTCTCTTTCTTTCTTTCACAGGACCAAGTATTTTCATGGAAAGAAGGTGAATGGAGAAATTGAGATCCGAGTGGAGCAGGTAGGTTGGAGCTAGGTCTTCCGTGCTATCACCCTGATATTTTCCACAGCTAGAGCCATTCCCAGGAGCAGCCTTGATCCTCATCTTATGAGGCTACCATGAGCCAAGATTACCAGAAAATCCTGGCTTATAACTGGGAGTTTTATTAAATCCAGAATTATTTAGTTTAATGGTTTTTGTTTTAGCAGCAGAACTTTTCTTCAAAGGAAATCTCAAGTAGGAGCCCATTGTACAAAATATAGAAAAGTAGAGAAAAGAAAACTGATGAAATGGACATGGGGAACCCAAAAATCTGTCTGCTCCATCCTGTTCTGCCTTCTCCCCATTTCCCCCATAGCCCCCAAGCCATCTCCTTGGAACTACTTGGGCTAGGCAGCACAGTGGGTTTGAATCCTGGCTCTCTCATTTAATAGGTATGGGGCAGGTGACTCAATCATTCTATGCTTCAATTTCCTTGTATCAGTTTTGTTGGGATTAAATTATTTAAAACCTCAAATGAGACCAGAATTACGAATACCGGCTCTTGTTATTACTGCTAATATCAATAGCCAGGCACCTCAATTTATGGGGAAAGAAACATGGACTTGCTCAAGGCTACATAGGAAGGCAGTGGCAGAATGAGGACTAGAACCTGTGACCTCCAGATCTAGGACTCCTCCCATTCATTCAGTGAACACTTGTTGGGGACCTACTAAATGCCAAGCATGGTGCTCAGCCTTAGGAGAGCACATCAAAGCTTGGGCTCTGGAGCCAGACTTCAGGTCTGAATCCCACTGCCACTCCTTACTAACTGTGCGACTTTGGTTGAGCAGTACTAAGCTCTTTGCAACTCAGTTTCTTCATCTGTACAATTGGGTAATAATAGCATCAATTTCATAGGGTGACTATGAGGATCAAATGAGTTAGTCTCCAAGTACTTGGAACAGTTCCTGGCACATACCAGGCACTTAGTAAATGTTACTCATTTATCATCATCATCATCATCAAAGACAAAGAGTTAATAAGATAGACAAGGTCCCTACTATAAGATGAACTCAGAAAAGTGCAGTAAGAAAATAGGGGGTGTGACTTTTTCAGTATTCTTTGAGTTTGGTGTGTTGGAGGAACAGAAAGCCTTTCTGAGCATCCAATTTGAGTTGGCTTAGTATTAAAACACCTTAAACTTGAATTTCAATTTGATCCTGTGGCTTTCAAGTCAGTCCAATGTCTACTGGTTTTTCTTCCATGGCAAAGAGTATGTTATTTTTGTTCACTTAACAAATATTTGTCAAACGTCTACCATGCTAACTCACTAACATGTGGGGAAGGAGGATATAGAAGCAGAGGCTCTGTCTCAATAAGTTTGTGGTCTAGGAAGGGAGGCAAGATAAGTCTTCACAGAACCTCAGTACAGGTGGAGTCCAGAAAAGAGAGGTCCAAATTCAGTGCTAAGGGCAACAGAAGCCACCACTAATTGGGGGAGTGAGAATGGCTCCAAGGGGGAGGATGGTATTTGGATGGTGTCTTGAAGGATGGGTAGGATTTCAACAAGTGGATGTGGCAACATGAAGAGTAATGAGATGGAAGCAGTGTGAGCAAAGGTAAGGGGGCTAGAAGGGGTGTGGAATGGTGGGAGTCCAGTTTGATTGAGTCCAAAATAGGACACATCATCTTCCCCTAGCCCCAACCTACTTGTCCTCCCAAGTTCCCTCTCAATAAAGAGTGACACCCTCTACCTTCCATGTTAACTAGAAACCTGCGCAGGCTCCCTGCTGCCTCCCCTCCCTCCACCACTACACCCATTCAGCTAGTTGACTCCACATCCCATGTCTCCAATCCATCCACTTCTCTCCATCCTTATTGCCTAGAGCCTTGGCTGAACCATCATTAGCTCTCATCCAATCTTCCTAACTCTACCTTTTTTACCCACTTACAATTTATTTTTGCAACTAACACTGGAGTGATCTTTCTAAAAAAGCGTATAGTTTCTTTAAAGTGTTAGCTTTTTTTAAAAAAAAAAAGTTTATTTTTTTGAGAGAGAGAGCATGAGCTGGGGTGAGGGGCAGAGGGAGAGGGAGAAACAGACTCCGCACTGACCCAGGGGTTTGACACAGGGCTCAATCCCAGGATCCTGAGATCATGACCCCAGCTGAAGGCAGACAACCAACTGAGCCACCCAGGAGCCCCTAAAGTGTTAGCTTTTATTTATTTATTTTTTTTTTTTTTAAAGATTTTATTTGTCAGAAGATAGAGACCAGCACAAGCAGGGGGAGCGGCAGGCAGAGGGGAAGCAGGCTCCTTGCTGAGCAAGGAACCCCAAGTGGGACTTGATCCCAGGACCCTGGGATCATGACCTTAGCCAAAGGCAGACGCTTAACCGACTGAGCCACCCAGGCATCCCAAAGTGTTAGCTTTTAAATCCCTTCCTCAAAGACTCCTCCTCTCACACCTTGATCTAATCAGCTAACCTGGTTATTCCTTATCATAACACTGAACTTGTCCTTCCCCGCCCTTATCTGTATATATAGGTGTGGGATTATTTGCATGAGCGTAGAGGCCATGGCTATTTGGATCTCACTTTGTTAAGTAGCACAGGACTAGAACTAAAGAAATACTTGCAGAATGAATAACTGATAGATTCCACAGATTCCAGGCTGCTTGTCAGTTTCCAAGGGAGATAAATTACTGCTTCTTAATCCCCCTCAAAAATCTGGTTTTTCCATAAACCATCTGGTAAATGCTCAGTTGCCAATTTAGCTAGCCCTATCTTATCCCATTTGTGAAAACCCCAGAGGCATGTTTTAATTTTACCCATTTATCTCAGTGATGCCCCTGGCCCAACTTATGGGTATAAAATCTATAGGGCATCATCAGGAATTGCCCTAAGAATAACTCACTCAGGGGCTCTGGAAACGCTCAGCCAATCTATGAAGGCTGCAATCATACTGGAAAACATTGGCTAATTTAGAGTCATCCTAATTTCCAGCCATCCGCCTTCATAGAAGCCAGAAGGCAAATTAGCCAGGAGACCAAATAGCAGGTCATTTGGGCATTTTTCCCTGAAAGACGTGCCTTCCTAAACCCATCTTAGAATCTGAATTGTTTGCCTTTTCCCATCTGGATGAATGGGCGGGTCACAAAGCAACCCCCCAGGAATCTCACATGTATCCTCTCACACTTGGGAAAAGTCTTAGGATGGAAGCCACTGTTTAGTCTGAGCTGGTCTCACATTTTGGAAGTCTGATTCCCAACTAAGGGCCAAATTAACCAGATAATTGCACTGTCTGGGTTTTGCTGGACAGAGCGAATGAGTTAGTTGTGGTTGGCCTAGAGGAAGCCTCCGCCCCTTCTCTCCACCCTCTTCTCCCCAAGTTCAAAAACTGTTTGCCTCAGCTGTTGCAGAGCCAGGAATCAAGAAACCCTGGGGAGGCCAGGGAGGTGAGGGGGGTGGGGACTGCCTCATGTTGCATTCCATTACCCAGAATGCCCTATTGGCTCTGTGGGGCCTCACAGCAGTGTCCTTGAAGGGTCTGAGACGTTCCGGCCAGGGTGGTTGGCATGTCAAGCTCTCCTCTATTTATATTTGAGGCAAAAGTTCTTTTTCTCCACAGGTACAGGTCACCCCTCTGTGGGACTAAGCAATGAGTTTGATGCATGGATTAATCTCAAATAGACTCAGTTCTGAGAAATGAGCAGACTAGGACCTGGTAGGACAGAGCCTTGGGCTTCTTTCCTCTCTGATAAAAAAGGCTGCAATTACAATGGTCAGTCTTTCCTCAGTGATAATAGAGGTACCAAGGCATAAGCAATGGCAATGCCTTGCTCTAACAGATGGAGAGAAAGACAAGGCAAGGTGAAGAATCTGCTCTTGACTCCAATGAAGGAAGCTGGACAAGCCGCAGGTTTGCATATGAAGGCCAGTGGCTCCCTTCGAGTCCTGCCCTCCTGTGATACTGGAGTAGGATGGGGTTAGGTAGATGTGTGTGTATCCCTGGAAAGGCTCTTGATTCAAGTGCTGTTCATCTTCTGCTCTTTAATGTTTCATCAACTCAAATGTCTTAGGGAAGCAAAGGTGGGATTTTTCCCTTAAAATAGTTTAAACACTCTTTCCATAGTCTGGCTATTATGGACATTGCTGCTATATAAATATTGGGGTGCAGGTCCCCCTTTGGATCACTACATTTGTATCGTTGGAATAAAAACCTAGTAGTGCAATTGAATGGGAAGAAATCAGAGAGGGAGACAAACCATGAGAGACTCTTCACTATAGGAAACAAACTGAGGGTTGTTGGAGGGGTGATGGGTGGGGGCATGGGGTAACTGGGTGATGCGCATTAAGGAGAGCACGTGATGTGATGAGCACTGGGTGTTATATGCAACTGATGAATTACTGAACTCTACACCTGAAACTAATGATGTACTATATGTTGGCCAATTGAATTTAAATAAAAAATAAATAGTTTAAACACTTAAGACCATGAAGTATATATTTTGCATACCCACTTCAGCCTTCCATCCACAGTTCTTTATGGGTCAACCTTTCTTAGAATGAATCTTTGCTGTAGATATTATATTGACCATAAAGACCATGTGATATTTCCAGAAATAGTTGCCAATAAGATAGAAAAATGGAGGCTGGATGTTAATTCAGATCGGTGGATTGGTAACAGGTTGAACATTACCCCCACTAGAAAATGATATAGAGATACACCTTGAGAGAAATAAATGTAATGGCAGAGCCCTTGGCTTTATTCTTTTCCTTAATAGAGACTTGTCAAATTATGTTTGCTGATGACTTGAAGCTGAATGAGAGAGAGAATATGCTACATTAAATCTGAAACAATCAAATTGAAGGGGGATACAATATAAGGCCCTATGGAAAAACTCAGCTGAAAAGGAGCAAGATTAGGGAGACTTAGTTTTTTAAAATCACATGGGGAAAGAAAAGACCTAAGATTTGAACAAATTCTTAATATTTGTGGAGGAAGTCTAGTGTGGAGGTTAAGATTGTGGCTTCAGAGTAGGAGGGACTGGAGATGGATCTCAGCTCTACCATGTTTTTTTGTGTTGACCTTCTATTTGTAACATATCTATGCATGTTTCCTCACCTGAAAAATGAGGATAGTAGTTTCTACCTCCAGAGTTATTGTATGGATTATGTGAGTCAGTGTGTTGTATGCTTAGCATGGCTTCTGGCACATATATTAGGTGCTCAATAAACTATAGTTATGGTTGCTACTCCCCCAAAACCTGATGCCTCTTCACGTTGCACTATCAAACTACAGCATTTAGAATCCAGGAAGGTGATGGTACATAAACACACATGTGCGCACATGCGAGCACACACACACACACACATCTTTCTTACACACACCCACACATGTACTATGCTGGTCAGACTCTAGTGACAGATCCAGTTTTGGTGTCACACCACAAGGGGGTATCCCACAGAATGCCTTGTGAAGAGAATGATTGGAGTCAGTGGAGTCTGACATCTGTGAGCAAAGGGGATCAGTATAAGGAACTAGAGACGTTTAGTCCAGAGACAGGTCTTTCCTAGGATCCCATCTACTCCCTGCAGAGTGTCTACAACCTGAATGAGTAGGTGCAAACGGTAACAGTTACCATATGTTGAGTACTTCCAAGGTCAGGTTGAATACTTTTGACTGTTGGGATGAGCACTAGCATTGCTTCCATCCTGCAGAATCTGAGACTCAGGGGAGTAAGGGGCTTTCCCAAGGTTGCCCAGCTTATAATTGGCAGGAACCTGTCTTTGAACCCAGGCAGTCTGATTCCAGGTCCCTCCTGTTACCCACTGAGTTTTTCCGCCGGTGGTGCAGGTATCAAGAGCAATAACCCGATGTGTTGGTTAGGTCACTTCACGTGCATAATCTTATTTCAACCTCACCACAACCCTTTCAGATGTCTGCTATGACACTCCCCGCTTGACAGAAGAAACTGAGGCTCAGAAAGGTTCCATACCCTCTCTGAAATGAATGATAAAAGTTTCACGTGCAGGTGTGCTGAAAAACCACCCCAGATTGCCTCACTGGGGTTAGAGTTCAGGCTAATAGTATTATCCTGCAAGAACATGGATTTCAACTTGGTATGAACAGAAAAGAAGCAGTACTGAGTAATGATGAATGGGCCACACCCCTTCGGTAGGTGGGGAGTTCCAGCAAAAATTGGGTGGTGAATGTGGCGAATATTTCACAGGAAATTTAGGTACCTCATCAGAGATAACCTTTATTATTTTTCTCTTTTATGTGTTTTTGGGGTAAAGGTAATATATACAAATAGCCAAATACTGAAAAGGTAAAAAATGGTATCTGATGAAGTCTACCTCCAACCTTGCCCCAACTAATCTATTTTCTTTAACCATCCATTAACCAGTTCATTTAACCATTATCGCTAATTTCTTGGGCAACTTTCTAGAGAGATTTTAAATGCAATGATCAAATATACATATATGTGTATTTTCCTTTGTTTTTCATAAATAGTAGTTGGTTCAAAAAACATAAACCATTGTAGGTATTTCAGAAGAATATTTGATGGGAGGATTGATAACAAATGGTTCAAAAGGGAAAATCCTGCTACCCAGAGCCCCAGCAGCCCTACATTCCCTGCTGCCGTTGTCACTACCACCATGGCCAGTGGAGAACCATGAGTCTGCACTCCCACCGATGCTGCGGGAATTGCCGCCAACCCTCTGTATCTGCTGAGGCTGTCGGTGAGCTTCTGTAGCTGCCACCAGAAGCAGAATGATTGCTACCTCCTTCCTGACTTCAACTCTTGCATAAATGCCTCCCATTGGTAGAAATTAAGTGGGTATGCATGTGGCAAAAGACTCTGGGAAGCGTAGATTTAGGCTTTCAGCCCCCGTAGTGCAGGTGTGGGGCTGAGGGGCCATAGACAGTGAGCAGCACAGTCTGTCCCTTCAGCTGTTCAAAGTCCACACATACCCTTCTACTTATCTGTACTGTTCTGCACCCTGACTTCTCAATGTACTGGTTGTTTATTCCATGAGAGTACATGCAGAGCTGCCTCATTCTTGTTAATGATTGCCTAGAGTGCCATCATATGGATATCCAGTAATTTATATTCCATAATTTTACTATTAACAAATAATGTCAAACCTATGTCATTGCAAATGTTTGTTAGCATATCCATAGGATTCCTTCCTAGAAAAAGAACCACTGGTTCCAAGAGCATCCCATGCTGTGAGTGCTATAATACACCTGGAGGAATAAAGAACTTCCCCCAGCTGCTGGCATTGCTACCAGAAGCCAGCCCTCAGCAGTCAGCACTCTTCTGGAAGTGCCTCAGGTGAGCACAGCTGCCTTGCCCCAGCTCGCATCTCTTTCCTGGCGGCTGCTACTTTCAGTGACTGGGCGGTACGAAGACCTTGCCCATTTACCCCAGTCTGGGACAACTCCGAAGGGCCATCCCAGCTCCAGGCTCTTGGTGGAGTTGACAGAGGCCTTTGCTGAGATGGCAGTGCAGGCCAGCTTCTCCTTCCTCCCCGCACTGCTTCCTTCCTTCTTCTTCCAGTCCGGCGGTGGTGGTTCCTGGAGCGCTCCCTGATGAACCTCCCACAGGCGGATTTCCATCTCAGAGTACACCTCCCATTATAAGTATACACTTATAATTCTGATAGATATTGCCAGATTGCCCTCCGCAGAGGTTGTATAGATGATCTATTAGACCCTTCTGATGTGGATTTCTAGGACTGTAATTGACCCATGGGTTCTGAGGTCCATCGTGCACAGAATGTTCTCCTGGTTTCAGCCCAAGTATTGATGCTGAACTCTGAAGTGCTCCATGATTTGCTCTTCCTATCTGACCTCCTTGTGTTTGAAATTCACCAGAGCTTGGTGTTTCTCTGCAGGGCTGAGTCGGGCAGAACTCTACCCGCTCTGATCCACTAAGCCTTGTTTTGTTAACACAATCCTGCAAGATTTATTTGTTTGGCTTGGCTTACCCTGACCTCAGACGTTCTGTTTTGTATTATTTTTAAAAGCGTGCAGGTCTCCATGGAGGCCTTTTTCTTTTCAAATCTAAGAACCAGCTGGGGGAATGAAAAAAGCAGGTGGGACACTAGGGCGTATTAGCTGAAACATAACTCATTAGAGGGGCAAGTGTGTCTCTTCTTAACCGTGGCATTATTAATGTGGGTGAGTTTATCACCATCCTGGCTCTATCTTTAGGCTCACCAATTTAAGACAACAGGGAAATGGAGAAACAATAGTAATGGTGATAGTGGTTTACTTTGATTGAACATTTTCTGTATGCTGGGTGCCATGTTAAGTGCTTCCTGTGCCTTAACTCATCCCACACAATGTGCCTGTTGCTGAGGAAGCTGAGGCTCAGAGATCTTAAGTAAATTGCCCAGCCAGGGTCACACAGCTGGTAAGAATGTGATGCCACTGGGATCTGAACCTGGGTCCAGCTGATGCCAGGGACCTGCTTAACCAAAGTAGATCTATTAGAGTATATGTTGGGTCTTGAATTTGTCTTCATCAGGCTTTTTTGCATTTCCCCTCTTGGCTCAGGTTCCCTAAGCACATAATCCCACCATCCCTTTCTATCTCACCTTACTCTTTTGATCTACTGGATAAATTACAAATTCTTATGAGATATCCTTCCAGCAAAAGACTCCTCCTTTCCTCACTAACCCTGGTGGCTCTTACTCATTATTTGATGTTTCTGACTTATTGCTAGATAGTCCTCCTGTTAACAATTCTGTTTGTTCTTTGTTTTCGTCCAAATTTGTTTCTAAGTGTAGATGTACACTTCAGATGACATGAAGACTATAATAGCTCTGACTCTGGAGCCAGACGACCTGGGTTGGAATCCCAGCTCTGCCACTCCCTAAGTGACCTTGAGCAAGTAACTTGACTTCTCTGTGCTTCAGTGTCCTCAATGAAAATAATAATGGTAATAATAGTAATCACAAGATGTACCTATGGAGTTGCACGAATGAAGTAAATTACCACATTCAAGGGGCTCAAAGCAGAGCATGGCATATAGAAAGTGCTAAGTGTTAATAGCTAGTTTTACAGTCCCCTTTACGTTGCTAAAGACATGTCACATGAGTGTAATTTCTGTGTGTCAGTCCCTGGGGTTATTCAGAAATGGAAAGGATATAATCCATGCTTAAAGAAGTTTGCTGTATTATAGTTGGGGGGGGGATAAGAAATATAAAACATTCATGTTTATGTGTGTGTATCATTTACATATATAGCCAATCATATTTCCCCAAACATATGGCATTCAACTGGCATCTGGAGCAAACTTCTAACCCTTCCTTGATAGCAGATAGCACAGGTCCCGGTAAGGTGTTCAATAAATGTTTGTTGAGTGAATGTGTGAGTGAATGGATGGTTTGGTACAATCATAGTAGGGTGGGGCTAGAAAGGGACCTTGGAGATCATCTAATCCAACCTGCTTGTTTAACAGCTGGGGTTCAGAGCAGGGAAGTGACTAGACCTAGCACACACATCAAATTATTGTTGGAGTCCCGTGTAGAGACCCCAGGCTCCCATCTCCCATGTCACCATTTTTCCTACTACATCTCTCCACCTGCCAATGTTATCTTTTATCTTCCCCATTTAAGAAGCCATTAGTCTCTTCTGGTGGTTTTGGTAGCAAACAAGTTAATCTAATTCTGTAGTCAGGAAGTCCATGTTTTCCACATTTACCTGCAAGAGGCCTTGTTCTTGTGGGAGCAGGGGTGTCTAGGATGGATAGCTGATGGCCAGAGGCAAGCTCCAAATAATGAGGGCTGAGGGAATATTGAGACTGTGGTTGGATGAGCCCTGCTGATTCTAAATGCAACAGGGACTGCTTTGTCAGGTGGACAGTTCTTCGTGGCCCACCTCCCTGGTTTGACTATACTACTCATTAGCCCCTTAATCAAAGATGAGAAGAAAGGAGCCCTGAGAATGAGAGCAAGTCCATCTTCTTGTACTGGGAAATCCGGCTTATAGTGCCATAGCCTCTACCTACTATGTTTGGTAATTTTCCCATCCTCGCTGCCACCTCCCTCCATCAATATCTGCTCTGCCACTTGGTAGTATCATAGCTAAATGAGACTCCAATGGAAATTAAGCAACAGTTCTGAAGGAGAACTTAATAAGCCCTTTAACTTCTTGATGGATGTGTATTAAAAAAATAAACAGAATTTGACTTATCTCAACCCACTCCTTCATTCAAGAAACACTTACTGAGCACCTGCTCTGTACTTGGCCTTAATGACAGAGCCTTCCACTCACACAGTGTTCTCCTTCTGGTGGAAAGAGAGACAGTTGGGGGCAATGACTGTAATGCATTAGGGACCTGTGCAAACCCTAGTGAGCCCAGAAGAGGGATCGCCACCCTTGCCTTGGGATATCCTTAGGAAAGGCTTCACAGAGAGGTTAATGCTTGGTGGGGGTTTGGGGAAAAGAATTAGCTTTGCATCAGGCTGGGAAGGAGGCAGATGTGCATATCAAGTCTCCCGGCTAAAGAGTGTGCTTTAAATCTCAGCTTGTCACATCTGGGGAAAATGACCAGAGTATAGCGTGTGTGAGGAAAGGGGGGTGGGAGATAAAACTGGAAAAGAAGGCAGAGAACAGTCTCTTTAGGATGGGCTTTGTGTGGCAAGGCAAGCAGCTGGAAATCGTGTTGTAGAGGCAGTGGGGACATACCCGTTAGATTTTTAAGCTGTGGAGTGACGTGATCATGTTTTCATTTTAGGATGCACATGCTAATAGTGGTTTAGAAGACTGGCGTAGGAGTGGTGGCCAGAGGCTCAAAGCAGAGAAACTCCGCTCTGGATTGGGTGAAAAAGGCATCTTATCCTTGAGTACTGTGCATGGGGCTGGGGTTCCGAGAAAGGACTTGGTAACTCTCCAGCGAATGCATGTAAATCCCTGCCACATGTTCTTTAGCTTCATTCTGTACCTGCAGCTTGCATTTGAAAAGGGAACAGATGACCTATTTTTTCTTTAAAGCAGAGACCAGATGGAACCAGAGCCGCATGATATGTTTGAGCTGGCATCCCATAACAGCAAGCGCTCTCAACCCCTTCTTATTCACCACCTTTGTCCCAGCCACTTGCCCTGACCCATTTCACCGCCCACATTCCAGTTTACTCCCAATCTACCTAATCTCTGGCCTTGTGGTGCCTTCCACTGGTTATGATATCCCTCCTCTGCCCACTTCTCCCCACTTCTGCCCCTCCTCACACCCTCTCCGGCTTTGACCTTCAGCTTGTGCTTGGCCACACTTTCCGTTTACTGCCAGCTCTGCTGTCATTTCTACCATTTGGGGTCTGGCTCGCTCCCTGATGAGAGGAGCTCCCACTGGCTTCACCCCAGCTCTGCCAACAGCCCCTGCCCGGATGTGCTTACACAGAGGATTTCAGCCTTTGCATTTCAGTAGGAATCAAGGGTTATTAATTAACCCAGGGTGGATCCTATTATGAAACATCCCAGAAAGCTGGAACAAACCAACGGGACTTCTGAACTCGCAGCAGGGAAAAATGCCTTTTAATTGACTGGGATGACTTCACCACAAAAATCTGTCTAGCTGTTATGCTAAACTGGAAACTAATCTATTAGATTGTCTAAGGAATCTCCCAGCCCACCCTGACCAGAATCTCCTGAGGAGGGGAGTCAGGCCCGCACATAAACAGGACTTATGCTTTGAAATGGATTCTTCTGGATCCTACCCAGACTGGCTGCATTTTCCAGTCCCTGGGAAAGAGAGGGGAGGCTGGTATCTGAGAATAAGTCTGTATGTCCTACGGTGTCTACCTTTAAGATCACATGGGAGCTTTTCTAAGGCACTGCTTACTTTAGAATTCAGCCTAGTCTGAACCTGGCTGGGACCACTTCTCTCAGGAAGTTGAGAGAGTGACATGAGAGAATTTCCATGGATGGTGTTGTCCTGGGCTTGGAAGGGACTGATGATAATAGCCACTGTCTAATCACATGCTTGCACACTGTGTACACACTGAGCACTTCATTGGATTAGCTCATTTCATCCTCATCGCCATCTTGTGAAGAGTAGGTATTCTACCGTTTCCCATCCTCCAGGTGAGGAAACGAGGTGCTATAAGGCTGCACAGCTTATAGGTGGCAGAGCCGGGATTCGCAGTCTAACTCCAGATGCTATTTTAGGGGGCAAGGTGTATTACAGGGAAGTAAAATCCAGGCACAACTTGATGAATTTCTTCTCCTGTGTAAAGGGCTGGCTTGTGCATGAGGCTTGTTCCATGGGATGCAAGCTTGGCCTCCAGGGTCCTCTGTGAGCTAGCCCCTGCCTGCCTTTCTTTATCTAGCTTAGGTTGTAGTCCTAGCAAACACCTTGTGGCTCCTCTCCTGTCCTAATACCATCTTGTGTTTACATCCCCATCCATGCCTTTGCTCATGGAAATCTCTTCTCCTGGGACATCCTTTCCCAAGTTTTGCCATATCTTCAAGAGTTAGCCCTGGTATTATTTCTATTCTGCTTCTGCTGATCACCCTGGGGAGGCAGGGTGAGTTGCCCCGATCCATGCTCTCACACACCTCATGCATATTTCTACCATTACACTTAGCAGATTGCTTTGAAATTACCAGTCCACCTGCCTATCACTCCCTTTGACTCTGGGCTTATAGAGAACATGGACAGTATCTTTATTCATCCTACAAATATTTATTGAGTGCCTACTACATGCTAGGGCTACAATGGTGATTAAAAACAGATACTGTCTCTATTGGATAGAGCTTAAAATCTAATGGAGAAGACAGATATCAATTGCATAATCAGTCCCCCCCCCCACACACACACATCCCATAATTATAAGCTGATTAGGAGCTGTGAAAGAAAGATACACAGTGTTATAGTAGCATGTGGTGGGTAGGCTACCACTGGGCACTTATTCACGTAATTAGTAGGTGCTCCAAGTACACAGATACATAATCTGTGCTCACTTAGTATCTCTCTAACTTACCTGGGGTGGGGAAAAATGAAAAAGCGACAGAGAAAATATTGGATCCACCATAAGAACTCCCAGCAGATAGACTCGCCCACATATCCTTTTGCCTGGTAAATGATGCAGGTAAAGCACTAGTCTGAGACCAGTGATACAGGTAAAGCAATGGTGCATACGTACGGGGAAGGCGGTGCTCGACATTAAGTGAGCACAACGTGCCCGCCCCTAAGACTTTATCAATTCATTTACTCTCACCACAACCCCAGCAAAGAAATACGGATGGAAGACTCGACAGTGTAAGCGTCCTGCCCTCAGCCCTGCAGCGGGAGAGCGGAGATGTGGAGGCTCCAAAGATGCCCTGGAGCCCACACTGCCGACCCTACATCTTACTGTGTCGCACCCTTCTGTCGAACTGGGGCTCATCACGGCGCACTTCCTCGCCCAAGGTCGTGGTGCTGGAGATAATAGAGCCCAGCTCCCCCCACCCCTGTCTCCTCTTGGCCAAGTCTGGCGTTGGAGTTCCCCGGGGATGACCTTGGCAGTGATAAGAAGGTAGCCCCAGACAGGAGGCGGAACTGAGCCTCATCCGGGGTTACGCTTTGGGGGTTCCGAGAGCGTGTTAAAGGAAAGAAGGAAGATGAGCTACTGCAGGTCAGCGGTGTGCTCCTCATCACCCGACTGCTTCTCGCTCGTCCCTGTACTCAGTCCTTCGGCAACACCTGGGGCGTGAGTCTCGTCGCTGTCCAGATGAGGAAACAGGCCAAGAGGGGCAAAGTAGGTGTTTGTGGAGTTAGTGGCAGAATTGTGACCGGAAGGAACCTCTATCTGCCTGTTTTGAAAGCCCATAATTTTCCCCTTAACTCACCTGTTGCCCAGCCAGACCTGGAAAAAAGGCTTGCTTTGTCTGGCCTAATGCAGTTTTTCAGATTGAGTTTCTCAGAGACCACAGACAGCCCATCTGGTTTTCTGACCCCCCTCTATCTGGGTTGCTGGAACCTTTCTCTGCTCCCTGAGCAACAACCCTGAAGTTCCCTTCATGAGCGTATGGGTGGGTTCTCAGCCTGTTTAAGATGGAATTGAACCAGATGACCTCCCACCCACCCCACCTCAGGGCCTACATTCTGTCCAGACAGGGAGGAGACCGGCAGCCCACCCCTCTGGCTTCCAGGAAAAGCAAGGGAAACAGAGGGGTGAACCTCCCCTGGCTGGGCCAGCCACATACGAGGGACCCCAACTTTGCATTCATTAGACAGAACCAGGTTTTGATCTTTGTGTTCATTTGCTTATTCTTGTATAGCAGCTGCTTTGGTCTCTGTCTGACTCCCTTTGCTCTCCATGGTCCATGTTCCTCCATGTCTGTGGGATGAAGGCCAAAGTCCTTAAGCAGCACCAACACTCTTCCCAACCAGGTACCAGTGTGCCTTTCTCACCACCTCTCTTTTCCTCTTTCTGTTCAGTGGTGCCCCTGAGAGTCTTTGGAGGAGCAAATATCTAATTTAGATGGTCTCTTGTTTATAGCAGCTTTCCCTTAGGTTCTGCATGTCAGTCTCCAAAAATGTTATTTCTATGAATATATATCCATCTGCCTCTTCTCCCATCCATATACCTATTTGTTTATGTGTTCACCTTCTCTCTAAAACCTAGGTCTTTTCCCACTCCTTTTTTGTAGTCTCTAAGCAATTTAGAACTAGCCTTCTTTCCCCTAAACACCTTCATGAAATTTAGTATTTCATAGTACCAGTAACAGTGATAATATAAGGACTCCCATATGTTAAGGACTTGCTGTACACACACACACACACACAGACACACACACACAGATGCCTGATACTCTGCTAAGAGTTTACTATACATACCCTCACCTTATCCTCACAGTGGCCATGTAAGTTATGTATTACTATCACAGGTCCAGCAAAGCAGCTTTTGGTTGGCAGAGTCATGATTTGAACCCCGGGCCCCCCAGCAGCCCATACTCTATAAAGCACTGTATTTTCCTAACTCCCACTGCTAACTCCTCCCTCATTCCTGGGATATGCATCTACTGCCTGTTCTGGTTTCTTCTAACCCTTGCTTTCAGTGCCCTTTGCATATCTTTATTAGGAAATGACATTAAGATTCTGGAAGTAAACAGGCTCATTTTTACTAATTCTTCTTACTACTCTATATTTTACTTATGTGGAGGAAAATTTTTTGTTGCCTCAGAAGAAAGAAGAGATATTTTGAGACAGTTTGGCATGATGGACGAAGCTGTGCCTTGGATCAGAAGAGCAAGGGATCGAATCGTGACACTGCCTCTTATACCTGTGGGGCTTGGGGCATGTGACTCTATGTTCTAAACTTCAGTTTCTTTATCCGCAAAATGGAGATGGTAATACCAGTACTCCTATATGTTCAACACATTGTAAGAATTTGGTCCATTTTCATTAAATCAGAGGGGATCCTGGATCTAGGTTGATCATTTGTAAAAGAAGGAACTGGCAAATGCATGGAGCACTTTCTACCCTCCTGTCCTCCCCCAGCCACAACAGATACCACTGCTCAATGAAGGCACGCTTCCCAGCTGAGCTTAGGGCAGCCGCATTATCCTCCACACAGCAGCCAGAGCTGGTAGTAAAATGAAACCCACTGGGTGACCCCAAAGGAACTTTCAGTTCTCACATTCTGTGGGTTTAATCCAAGCCTGCTTAAAAAGGATGACAAATTATGGATAAGGTGGTTGGATCCTGAAAGATGAGCTCAGTTAATAAATATATGAAGGGAATGAAACCAAGAACTCTGAACAACAGACATCTGAATTCTATTCTGGCGATCTGTAACTTGGGAGTTGTCTGCTAGAGCAACTGTTTTCCAGTTGTACCTCTTAGAGCCGTGGTGTTCCATGGGGGCACCTGGGGTTGCAGACTACTGAGCATCTTTGGAAAGGCTTGGGAGGAGGGAGAGAAGGATGAGGGAGAGGGAGAGAGGAAGAAAGAAAGGAAGAGAAGGAAGGAAAGGAGGCAGGGAGGGAGGGAAAAGGGAGAGAGCTTATCTCATTCCTTCTTCTGTATCAATAATTCACAACCAGGGGAGATTTTGCCCTCCAGGGGACATTTAGCAATGGCTGGAAACTGTTTTGGTTGTCACAGCAGGGAAATGCTACTGACATCTATGGGTAAAGGCCAGAGATGCTGCTAAATATCTTAAAATACACAAGCTAGCCTCCCACAGCAAAGAATTATCCAGCTCAAACCTTGGCAGTGATAAGAAGGTAGCCAAGGTTGAGAAACCCTGTTCTAGACAGAAACAACTCAAAGATGACACCTTTCGTGCGGGGAGTCCTGTGGCTCCCTAAAGATAGGTGATGGTAGTATAGTTTATGATGGTGAGGGCTTCCCAGACCAGACCTCTCCAAAGAAACTTCACCTTCTTACTTCCTTTCAGTCAACATAGTAGCCTGGGGACAAGGATGGGGCAGGGACCTTCTCCCCCATTCTTACCTGACAAAGACAGTGAGGCAGAAATTCCTGTGATTTCCCCCAAGATCGCATAGCTAGGAAGTTCCAAGAATGGAATTGAAACCTGGATCTATCTTAGCCCATGCTGGGTGATTTTGCAACACAATCCCACATAATAAATGTGTCCCCTGGCTTGTACCCAGGAGCTCAGCAGAGGCCTAGAGTCTGTTGAAATCCTGAAGAGCTGGACCATGCCTGTTGTAAAAGTACCCAGGCTTTGTTTTAGTTAAGTATGGTGAGATGCACGGAAATGACTGACATGAAAGATAATTTCATTGTATTCATAGTCCCCTAAAAGTAGGAGGGATGGCACGCCACGTTGGGGGACCACATGAACACCATGGCCAGTCAGGTGGCAGAAGGAGCTAGGGAAAAATGTGGACAAGAGCCTTTATTATGGCTTTGCAGGAAGGAAAAGGCAAGCAGGGTAAGCAGCCTTAGGACTGGCTAGTTGGAATAATTTCAGCAGGCTCTGGGCTGTAAGGGGCTATTCCTTGTTGTCTGGTACCTGGCCCTGGGGTCTTAGGGCAGAGGGATGGTGGCCTGGAGTGTGAGAGCCCCACAGAGCAGGTGGTTGGCACATGGGCTCTGGATTGGTTTGGGCTTGCATTTGAAAGGCACTCTCTATGGCAAGTTATTTACCATCTCTAGGAATTGGCTAAAACTCTGTGAGAGGCAGTATTTCCAGGGTCAGCAAGGCCTCAAGATATCAAAACATCAGAATACAGAAAATAAGACATGGTTAATACACCTGTCTAAAATCCAAAGCCTCACCACACTGCAGCTTTTTAATAGTCTTTTAAAACAGAACTCTTTTATTTCCACTTAAATCTTATATAAAAACCCCACATTTAAGTAAATTAAAAAATAAAAATTCCTGCTCTGTTTGATTCATAGTTGGAAAATCCTGAATTCTTTGAACCTCCAGAAGTGACTAAGACCACTTCAGAGGTAATTCTCCTGCTGTAATCCTACCACCACCTCCAGGACTGCTGCCCCCCTTGCCCCAGGTTGCAAGAAGCCTGGTAGAGTAGCTAAGAGCAGGTACCCTGGAGCCAGACTGCTTGTGTTTATTTGATCCGTGGCTTCCCTTGGGAAATAAATGTAATCTCATTGTACCATGGTGCTCCCAGCTATGAAGTGGGCAGAATAATAAGAGGACCTACCTCAGGTGGCTACTATCCTTAGAACAGTGCCTGGCACATAATAAGTGCTTAAAAACTATTATGCATTTTAATCCTAATATGAATATGATTTATGATATGAAATTATAAATACACTGCCACTGGAAATACCCGTGTTCAGTAGCTACCTCATCTCGTCCTTTTACAGCTAGTCAGTAGTATTACTACGTTTGTTTTCTGCTTCTCCGGCAACTACAACCACTGCTTCTCCTACTTTGTCTCCGTTGCCTCTCCTACTGTTGTTCCTACTGGGATCCCCACTGCCACCATCGCCATTGGACATCACTGCACCAAGTGAAAGTAATGTCAGCCGGGTCCTTAGAGTGAAAGCAGGTGTGAAGGTGCAGAAGACATGAGCCATCACTCCTGGACTACCACTGACACCCTCATCCTGTCTCTCTTCTACCCTTTGTCATCACCCTTGCTCTGGGTTTAGGGGAAGTTATTTATGAAGACCCCAGACACATGGGGCCATCACTGATGAGGATGTGTATGTGATTCTAAGCTGATGAGGTGTTTTCTCTGAGCCTGCAAGGTCAGGAAGGACCCATTTTCATTCTTTGTGGCACTGGACGTGCAAGTGCCATTGTGAGTCAGCAGCTCAGAGGGTCACCCTGCTCCCCAGAAGTGGACAGAAGACCCCCCCTCGCCTTGGCTTCTTGACATGGGAGTGCATTGATCGCAGGTGACTCTTTTTCCCTGCCCCTGCCCCTTGCAGTCCCCATTTGGGGATTCGGTTCAGGTTGGTTCTGAGCCCTACCTGGATCATGCTTTCTTGGAACTACTCTGGCCCCATGGGAAGAAAATGAGCATCTGAGAAGACGAACTTGGCCTTTAGAAACAAGAATCCCTATTGAGGAAAAGGAATCAAACAGCTCCTTTGCAAGGAGGAAAGTGGCCCTTGGTCTCCCCCTTTCCTGAGCCCAGCCTTAATTTGGAGATATTTCACAGTGGGCTTTAGAAGTGTGGCTGGTTCATACCAAGCCACCTTAAACGCTTGGAGCTGCCTTAAATGCTTGGAGCAGAAGCCTATGGGGACTTGCAAATCAACCTCGGGAAGAGAAATTAGCTATGTCTTGTCTCAGAACTCCCAAAGCCGGCTCCAAAATAAACACATAAGCTGTGCCGGCCGGGAAAGCATGGGCCCTTTTTCTTCTTCATTTTAGAAACTCCATGTGTGCATTATTTTAAATAGGCGCCAGCACACGAGGCCCTTTTAACAAGATTGAAAACAGATGGGGCCTCAGGCTGTTCAGTAGCTCTCAGAAACGAACATGGGAAGTGCTAAGCCATCTTGTGTCCAGGCGACGTTCATTTTCTCCTTGAAGCACCAGTCTGCCAGGGCTCTCATTCCCAGGGAGCAGGAGTCTGCTTCCTGCATCAGGTGTGTCAGCCAGGGGAAGGAAGTATCTCCTTTCACTGCCTTTATCCCTGTTTGCATTTACTTAACCCTTTGGCAGCTTGTGAGAAAAGAGGATTGTGCTGTCCTTAGAGGCCCCAGGCATCTGGAGCTGGGAGCATTAGGTTTACCTTCCTTATTATCAATGGGATTATGATCCTTCATGGTTCACATCTCTCCAGAAGCTCCCAGTCTCACTCCAGGTATTAGCCAGAGTCCTTCTCACAGCTATAGGCCCTTCATGGCTAGACTTCTGTGGCATTCTTCCTGCCCTTTCCTGCCTTGTCTTTCTTGCTTGCTCTGATCCAGGCATGCTGGGCTTCTCACTGTTCTTTAAAATCAAGTGACAGAAAACAAGTGTTGGTGAGGATGTGGAGAAATTGGAACCCTTGTGCATTGCTGGAAGGAATGTAAAATGGCACAGCCACTGTGGAGAACAGTATGGCAATTCCTCAAAAGGTTAAACGTAGAATTACCATATGACCAAGCAATTCCACTTCTGGGTATATACCCCAAAGAACTGAAAGCAGGGATTCAAACAGACGTTTTTAAACCCATGGTCGTAGCAGCATGATTCACAATAGCCAACAGGTAGAAGTAACCTAAGTGTTCACTGACAGATGAATGTGTAAATAAAATGGGGTCTCCTTACAATGGGATATTATTCAGCCTTAAAAAGGAAGGAAATTCTGACAAATGCTACAACATGGACAAACCTTGAAAACATGCTAAGTGAAATAAGCCAGACATAAAAGGACAACTGTTGTATGATTCCACTTCTTTGAGGTCCCTAGAGGATTCAGACTCAGAGAGACAGAAAGTAGAATAGTAGTTACCAGGGCCTGGGGGAATGGGGAGTTAGGGTTTCAATGAGTACACAGTTTTTGTTGGGAATGATGAAAAAATTCTGGGGATGGATGGTGGTAACAGTCGCATGACAGTGTGAATATACTTAATGCCACTGAACTATACACTTAAAAAACAGTTAAAATGGTGAATTTTATGTTGGGTGCATTTTACCACAATGAAAACAAACTTAAAAAACAAGTGAGCACACTCTGCCTCAGGGCCTTTGCTCTCGCTGTTTGTTTTTGCCTAGAACCCTCTTCCCCAAGGTGTCCTCACTGAGGTTCTTTTGCCAGTGTCCCCTCCTCAGAGATGCTTGGCCACTCTCTCTGAAATGACACTCTTCCCATGCACACTTCTCAGTCACTCTGTATCTCTTCACCTGCTTCATTTTCCTTCACAGAATTTAGCGCCCTGAGTCCTAAAATGCTCGTCTTTCCAAAGTATCTGGTTCCAAGCTAGAGCTGCCATAGAACAGCAGGGCCTCAGTGTCTGGGGCTCAAACCTCACCATGTTTGCAGAGGCCCCAGTGGGAGGAAGTGGCAGGTCCTCATCTCGGGGTGCAGATGGGATTAAACGGAGAGTAGGTGGGACACAAAGGGACAGCTGGGAGGCAGGTCTGGGAAGAGAAGGGGAGTTCCATGCTGTGGGTCACAGCGGGCAGGAAAGAAGGGTTGAAAGAAAGGTCTTTTCATCTCTACAACCCTGAAAAGGGGTTTGGACCTTCAAAATGAAAAAATAAAAAAGTACGTTAAGGTACGATAGAGCATTTGCATTTCTCAGAGCTTTGATGGAGAAGATGTTCCTACCATCACATTATAAGTGTCAATTTGGAGAAAGAAACTTCACAGAAATTCAACGTCGTCAGCCTATTCAAGCTCCTTCAGTGTCTCCTTCAGCCTATGTGTGCACAACTACATCTCAGCTCTTCTCACCCCAGACAGCTCCTCCCAGATCTCCAGCCCCCCAGTTTCGCCCGCACCTATGATATGATTGGGCGTGGCTGCCCAGCAGTGGCCTTTGCTTCCACATCCCAGTCTCCAAGCCCCCAAATCTTCCATCGCCCCTCTGGGGAAATGTGGGGAGACTTTCACACCTAGTTTGCTTAATCCTATAAATACACTTTGCTGAACATTCAGCAGAATAGTGTTTGAACGTGTGGAGCCAGCTCGGCAATGAGGAGAAGTAGATGTCAAGGCGACATTAACCATCGTTCTCTTCAGCATACTTAAGCTGTGGTCTTAACATTTCTGAACATTTGCCTGATCTGTTGTAGGTAGCAAGAGTTTGTGGCAGGTGGCAATGTTCTCTTCTAGGTCTCTCAACCTTAAAAGCTCTGGAGGCTGAGATAGTCCCACCATTCTGTCCCCTAAAGGCTTCCCCTCCCCCTCCTCCTCTTTTTCCCCCTGTACAATCCCCCCTTTCCCCTCCTTTCTCTAGCCCTCCTTCCTCCCCTTCTTCCTCCTTTCCTTCCTTCCTTCCTTCCCTGAAGACGTTATCAAAAGCTCTCCTCAACCTTGAAGCTGACCTGGCAAAGGCAAAGGACGATGGGTACAATGGACGTTTTTCTTTGATTCTCAGTTGTTGTTGTTTCTTGTGGGTACAGCTTTCTTGGGCACCTGAGCAGGAAGGGGTGAATGGCAGAGCAGAACTAGAGCATGCCCAGGTGCTCTGGCTGCCATCCACCAGAACCCCACCTTAATCTGTACAGAATGTACATCTAAGCTCCAGAGAATAAAACTGGGCCGTTAAAAAAAAAAACCCTTAAAAATCAGAGTGGTGCCACATTTATTGGTGATTTTTTTTCAAACTGGACTTCTTGGGTTCTTGCATTGCCAAATGTGGTGGTGACGGTGGTGGTGGTGGTGGTGGTGATGTTGAATCTTCATCATTATCTTCATTGACAATGTGAAGATAATGTGTTGCTCATGAGGATGGTGATGGTGCTAACACTTTAACCCTGTCATCCAGGATAAAATTCTGACCGGGATCAATACACTGTCCCCTCCGACCTCTTCTCCTTCCACTCCTTCCCTCACTAGCTCTCTTCCAGCCACACTGCCTTCCTTGCTGTTCCTTGAGCCCTGCACATATGCTCCAGGGCTCATGTGGAGCCTTCCTCCTTGCTGTTCTCTCTGCCTACAAAGCCCTTCCCCCCTCTTATTGTATGATTTGCTCCCTCACTTTGCTTATCTCACTGATCAAGTGCCACCTTCCCCTGACCCCCCTTATTTGACATAACACTCACCTCCCAGCGCTCTGTCCTCTTACCAGAATCTATGTTTCTTTCCCTGACATATTGTTTATTGTTAATGGCCTATCTCCCCCACTAGATACAAGTTCCACGAGAACAGGGAATGTTGTTCCTTTTGCTGCTACGTCATCAGACCCTGTCCTTGGCACGGTAGCTGTTAAGTGCATGAATGAATGGATGAATGGAGTCAGAGTTGTAGCTCTTGCGCCATAACCTAGTGATCTTGGCTGAGTCATTTGTTCTCTCTGCTCTTCAGTTTTCTCTGTTTTCAGTGGAGATGCTAATATCTACCCTCATATCAAGAGGTTGTTGTAATGATCCAATTAAATAACATAACCTTGACAGCTCACATTCATTATGCACTTATTTTCACTTACGCACCTTGGTAAGGGCTTTTATCAATTCATTTAATGCTCACAACCACCGTAGGAAGGCTCATTTTACAGATGAGGGACCGAGGCGTAGAAAGGCTAGCATGCTTCAAGTTGTACAGCAAGTTAAGGCATAGAGCTCACACTCAGACTCGCGGTCTGATTCTGAAAACCACTCTATACCAAACACTTTGTAAACTGCAAACCACTGTTGTTGATTTTTTGTTTTTTTTCTAAAATGTGGCTAACCCCACCTAATTTTGGATTTTCCATTACTTGAACATTTAAGAATGTAGGTTTTATCATTTTAATTTTTTCTGTATTTTTATATTTATTTGGACATGTTTTTATGTATTTATTGCTCCCTGCCCTGCCTTCTCCACACACACACATACACACACACACACACATACACACACACACAGGAGGATTATGATGTTTTAATGAGCAGAAGATGCCTTTGCATCTACCCACCGTAGCTGGGTGCTCGGCATCAGCACACTCTGACCTGGTGGCCAGGGCCCTTCACTGAGATGCCAAGCGCGGCTCCTGAGTGAGATTTCCTCATCTGGAATGGGCCACCGAGAGAGTCTGCAGACTCTCAAAGCCTCTTTTGTCTACAAGGTGAACTGGTGGAAAAGACTTCAGATGCCAGTCAAGGAAGTCACTGAACCCGCTGGGCCCTCAGAACTAAACACACAGCCTGTGCCGGGAAATCTACAGGAAGCAGTTCTTGCCGACAGCAGACCTTGGGCCACCTGCCAAGTGTTTGCAGAAGCGGGGCAGTTGGAAGAGGTAGAATGGTGAAGGAGGGGCAGGGGCCCGTGGGCTTTGCTGACATGGGAAGGTATGAAAATGAAGGCAGCCACATGCACAAGCAAAGCCCAAAGCCAGCCAAGCAGCCCTTTAGCTGACCCGCTCTGTGCAGTACAACACGAGTCACCTCCACTAAAGCCACTTGGCCCGGGTTTGGGTCCCAGCTGATGTAACTATCGGGTTGTAGCTTTAGGAAAAGTCACTTTGCCTCCCTGGGCCTTACCTTTGACATCTATAAAATAGACATTCATTTCTTCAGTGATATTTATTTGAGCATTGTGCTGTATGCCAGTTACTGGTTTGGGTGCTAGGATAGAGCCATGAAGGAAACAGACCACCCTGAGCCCTGGAACTTCCCTGGTGAGAGAGATGGACAATTGAATATTAAATTGGGATGGATGTAAATCATGTCAGATGGGGATAAGTGTACAGTTACGTCAGTAGGGGGTGAGTGTAAGAGGGTGAGTTCTGTCGAGGAAAGGGGGCGTGGAGTACAGCAGGTACTTTGCAGGGAGGTGTCTCGGGGGCGCCACTGAGCAGTGGTGCAAGTGGAGTGAGGAAGGTGGCCTAGCTGCCATCTCCAGGAAGCTCTGGGTGTTGGGGGGCTGGAGCCTGGAGCTTGCTCAGCATGCTTGGCAATGGAAAGGAGACCAGTGTGGCAAAGGCAGAGTGAGCCCAGAAGTGGGGAACAGGGAATGATGGGGGGCAATGTCAAGGAGGTCATCAGTTGTCAGTGTCTAAACTGTGGGACATTAGAGACCAGGTAGAGCTTGGGTTTTCTGTATTTAGTGCTACTTTATTATTATTGTTGTTGTTGTGTGTCCTTCTAATGAGTCTCTTAGACCTTGTGAGACTCTGTGAAAGAACTTAAGACCTGAAGAAGATCACAGTACACACAGAATGCTGGTTTTTTTAAAGGAATTTGTTAATGACACTGTTTTGTTCCCAAGAGTAAACATAACAAGCTGTTAGGGATTAGAGTGGAATTTTGATGATAACTTGCTACAGGATGCAGGAATGCCCTAATCCTACCTTGAAAATCACCACCACCACCCCTGTTCTAGGTTCCTAAGGTAGCCAAATACACAGGGAGGAATAGCAAATAAGCGTCGAAATACCATTAAGTGTTAGCCAGCCTAGGCCCCCCAGCCCCAGTGCAGGGCTCTCTGCTAAAGCTGGCACGAATCCTGCCGTTAGGCTCCAGATCATTTGTGGGTGTTACTCATTAAGCATGTGGCTGTTATTACTAAATAGGCCCAAGGTATGACAAACACAATTATGAAAAGAGAGGCAGGACCTCTGGGACTTCTGGGAATCAGAGTTTACTGCTGCCAACTCATGGAAGGGAAAGCAGCAGAGGGAAAAGATAGATGCTGAGGTGAGCACCTTTGAGGAGCTTCAGGCAGGAGGGAGGAATTGACATGACCACCCAGATCAGCAGGCACTCAGCTGCAGAGAAGCCAGAATCACATGTGGTTGCCTGGCTTTTCAATCTAGCAGTGACCTTGGCTGCTATCAGCTGGAGCATGATGATGTCCCAACCTGCAGATTAACAGTTCCTCTGCATGGGGTGTAATGGGAAAGGTTGGAGAATGGGGTCGAGGGTCAGAAGTTGACTACCTCACATTAGAAAAGGTACCAGAGGCTGCCCACCTTCTCCTATCAACTCTGTGTCTGTCTGTCTGTCTGTCTCTTTCTCGCTCCTTCTTCTCCTGAAAAATCTATGGAATGCCTAAGGCTGTGGAAAGGGGCGCACTCTAAGCATTTAAGGGTACAGTCTGGACCAGATAGGTCTTCACAAACTGACAGGAATTTCTAGTATCTTATCAGCCACCCTTGGATTCCAGAACAGTCTGTCTGCCAACTTCTTGCCCCTCAGGAACTCTGGACAACATCTTTTTGTGTCGAAATCCTCCTTCAGTCAGGCTTCGTGGTCAAGGCTGATAGCTGCCACATTCACATTCCCACACATTCTTGGTTTTGTGTGCACATTCCCATCAGTCATCCAATTCCAAGTCCCACTTTCAGTTTCTGTCCCATTGATCTGTTGGCCTAATAGCATCTTTCAACTTATCGTAGTGATGATTGCAATCACTGTTTCCATTCTGTCATCAGCATCATTATCATAACAAATGCAATTATTAGTAACCAGCCATGAATACCCCATGCTTTCAGTAATATTATCTACTTGGCATCACATGCTTGCCAGGTGCTAGTTCCAGTGAGAATGCAGCCAAAGACCCTACAGGAAACTGAATGCATTCCATCTTATTCCTGTGTGTGTTGTGTGTGCACGTGTGCACACGTGTGCGTGTTTGTGCATGCACCCGTGTGCATGTGTGTTTCAGAACTGGACGTGAGTTTAGTTATAAAGAGGTGCTTATATTGCCTTCTGATCTAGTGAGCTGTAGAAGAGATTTTGTTAGTGGATAGGATTCCAACCGTATCTAGTACCTGTAACAGAGCTTGGAGACTAGAAAATTCTCTGTCAATATTTGTTGTTAAATATGTGACCACTCCCCTCTTCTGCAGCCTCTAGTTTTTTTTTGTTTTTTTTTTTTTTTTAAAG